>NW_027555736.1:155102667-155695167 GCF_003287225.1 Phascolarctos cinereus
TTTATAAATTTGGCCCACTCCCCTATATATTTGAGAAATGAGACCTTTATTAGAGAGGCTTGCTGTAAAAAAAAAATTTCCCCAGTTTCCTGCTTTCCTTCTAATTTTGGTTACATAGGTTTTGTTTGTGCAAAACCTTTTTTAATTTCATATACTCAAAATTACCCATTTTACTTCCAATGATTCTCTTTATCCCTTGTTTTCTCACAAATTCTTCACTTATTCATAGTATGACAGGTAAATTTTTCCATGCTCCCCTAATTTACTTATGACATCACCCTTTATGTCTAAATCATTTACCATTTTGACTTTATTTTATTATATGGTATGAGATGTTGGTCTACACCTAGTTTCTGCCAAACTACTTTTCAGTTTCCCCAGCAATTTTTGTCAAATGGCTATTTCTTGCCCCAAAAGCTTGGATCTTTGAGTTTATCAAACACTGGATGACTTTGGTCATTTATTACTGTGAATTGTGCATCACTGGAAGGAACTCATTTTACGGATGAGGAACGCAAGGTCCAGAGAGATAAAGTGCTTTGTTCAGTGTTACAGTGGTAGCAGGGCTGGAATTTGAACCCAGATTTTCTTATTCCAAACTCAGTGCTCTTTGCACTGCTCTAACCTAACATATTGATAAGTAATCCATTGCTGCTTTTTTTCCTCCAGTAATAATTGTGTGTATGACCCTTACTACATAGACTTTTAGTATCGTTAATAATTTCAGTTTGATTATGTAGAACTCATTATGGATTGTGGGATTGTCTTACGCTGTGGGATTGGTAATAGCTTGTGCTCAACTTATGCTGAATTTGTGTGTTCATTATTAAGCTAAGAATTTCCCCTAGGACATATGTGCCTGATAATGCTCATTCAGTGCCTCTCAATCCCTCACAAAACTGTTTCAAATTAATGGGGTTCAGTTTTCAGTGTTCTAGTGGTTGGTGCCTAGAAGATCCCAAGAATGCTGGTCCCCAATAGATCGATATGGCAGGCTTGATAAAAGATAGTGGAAGATACAGGTATGGGGTTTAGCAGATATGTTTCAACAGTGGTTCTTGCTCAATTAGAAGAGAAAAGGCAAGGCTGGGAAGAGAGTGTTGGAACGCCACTGAGAGACAAGAGAAACAGAGATAGACTCTGATCTCCTTGAGGGAAAGACACAAGGGCAGGACTGAGATCCTGGGAGGGGCCTGTGTCTTGAACTCTCCCCAATGCTTCGATTGCATTGGCTTTGTTTGTGCAAAACCTTTTTAATTTCATATACTCAGAATTACCCATTTTACTTCCCATGATTCCTTCTTTCTCTTGTTTTCAGATCACATACTCCTGGTCATATTCTTGTTAGCCTTATAACTCAGACCCTCCCCCAAGGGTGTTTTGGCTGGAGCCTAGTGAAGGAGGGCTAGATATTCTGCACATACATTCTCCCCAACATTTCCAAACAACTCAAAAGTAACTTGACATCACTTGTGAACTTTGATATGTTCCAAGCTTTCCTGGGTTCCATGAAAAGACTGCTGAATTTGGAGTCAGAGAGTATGGGTTCAAATCCTGGCTCAGCTATTTATTCCTTATATGACTCTGAGCAAATTAGTTCATCTCTCTGGGCCCCAGCTATTCACAAAATGAGAAGATTGAACTAAATGACCCTGTAGTCCCTTCCAGGGCTAGGTGGCGCAGTGGGCCTGGAGTCAGGAAGACCAGAGTTCAAATGACCTCAGACACTTATTAGCTGTGTGACCATTGGCAAGTCACTTAGCCCTGCTTGCTTTAGTTTACTCATCTGTAAAAAAGGCTGGAGAAGGAAATGGCAAATTAGTCCAGTATCTTTGTGAAGAAAACCCCAAATTGGGTCATGAAGAGTCAGACATGACTGAACAACAACAATGTGATCCTTTTCAGCTCTGAATTCATGCTGCCGTGATCCAGCAACTTCAGCTTACAATTGTGTCTTTGCTTCACATTTTAGTGGGAATATAAATTGACTGAAAAATAATAATTATAGCTAACATTTAGCATTTACTATGTGCCAGACACTGTATCAAGCATTTTTAAGAAATAATTATCTCATCTGTTCTTCACAACACTGTGAGGTAGGTAGTATTATTATCCCCATTTTACAGATGAGGAAATTGAGGCAAACAGGTTAAACATCTTCCCCAGTGTCACACAGCTATTATCTGAGGCTGAATTTGAATTCAGGCCTTTCTGACTTCCAGTCTAGTGTTCTCTTCACCCATTGCACCACCTTACTACCCCTCCTAAGCCACAGCAAGGAAAAATAGGCTATCTTTCAGGGAGGAGTAGGAAATTAGAAAGTTTAGTGTTTTGGAGATGCTGCCTATTCAGATAGACTCTATCATGGAAGTAACTTCTTCCTAAGCAAAAGTACTATTCATGCTTCCTTCCTTCCTTCCTTCCTTCCTTCCTTCCTTCCTTCCTTCCTTCCTTTCTTCTTTTTTTTTTTTGGAAGGGAGGGGAAGGGGGTGAATGGGTGTCCAAGCTTCATAATTAATTTCTTTGTATTGTTTGCAGTTTTGCATATATGCCCATCATATATATCTGTAGTAGACCTTTTTAAAAATAACCAGAACCTTCTTTGTAGTTCATTCTGATAGTAGGATTTTTTTTCTCTATCATTCTCTTTCCTCTTAATTCAGTAGAAGCTAAATAAAGTACTTTTCCTTCATCTCTAAAATAAAGGAGTTGGTCTGGATGAGCTCTTGGATCCCTCCTAACTCTAAAATTTCATGATAATTCTAAAATTTATAAAATGACTTACAAACGTCTGTTTCCTGCCTACTGTTTACTTGTTCTTTTGTTGGGCTAGGTGGCACAGTGGATAGAACTCGGTCCTGGAGAGAAGACCTGAGTTAAAATCCTCCCTCTCTAGCTGATGATTTTGGGCAAGTTATTTAACCTCTGTTTGTCCCATTTTGTCTCTTCCCTTCCCCTTCCCTTTCTCCTTTGCCTTCCTTTTCTCCTTTCCTTTCTCCTCTTTCCTCTTCCCATCCCCTTTCCTTTTCCCATGTACAGACTCTTCTTCCTCTACCCAGCTCCAAATAGTTATTTGTGTTCAAATGCCTTTTGAAGTTCCACTTCCAGAGAGAGGTCAGGATTTAATTCTTTGTGTATTTGCAGAGACACTTTAAGGCTAAGCTAGTCAGTTGTCTCTCATCTCCATATATTGCTACTGACAGTAAGTGTTATTTATTTCTTTAGACACAAATCCTTATATGAGAACTGACACTAAACATTTCTTTGATGCTTAAAGGCATCTTCTGGATTGATTGAGTTTTCATTCGCTTCCTTTAATCTTTCTAAATTATTTACAGAAGAAACTCTGGGAACTTTATGAGCTTAGGCCTTCAGTATAGTCCAAGGCCTGTTTTGACCTATTTATAATACTTTAAAAAAATTTACGTGATTAAATTATTGTCTCAGACCCTATATATTTAGAAATTTTAATTCTACTTCCATGATGGCATCTTTTCTACATTCTGACCTATAACTTGTTATTAAAAAATAGACAGTCCATTCTTTATCAGATTTTTTAAATGAAAGGAAATATGTACTGAGTTGGGGAAAATTTAATTCTTTTGAGTAGATCTACTCCTATTGCCACCAAGCTCTCACTTCTCTCATCTGGCCTTCACACAGGTGCCAAAATAATCTTCCTATTCTATAGGTCTGGCCACTTCTCTGTTCAAAACCTTCTGTCATCACCTTCTTTGCTTTCTTCTTGTACTTTGTCCCTTACTAATACTGCATGATAGAGTAGATGGTGTGCTGAACTTTGGAGTGACCTAGGTTGGACAATCTACCTCAGACATTGAGAGACCATAGAATAGATGGACATGTCACATAACTCTCCACCAAAGCCCTTCACAACTTGTCTCCTATTTGCCTTTCCAGCCTTATGTATTGCTCCTCTTGGCCTACTTATCAGTCCAGCCAGATTGGCTTTATTTCAGTTCCTTGCACATGATCCTCCATCTTATCTCTCATATCCATGCCTTTATATGTGTCTGGAATTCACTCCCTCCTTATCTCTGACACTTAGATTCCCTAACTGCCTTCAAAACTAAGTCAAGCATCACCTCCTACATAGAGTCTTTCCTGAACTCCCAGCTAGTAATGTCTTCCCCTCCCTCAAATTATATTACATTTATTTTGTACAAAAATATTTACATACATATAAGTATAAACATAACACACACACACACACACACACACACATATATATATATATATATATATATATATATACATATATATATATATATATATATATATATATGTAAATGCTGTCTTACCAGTTAGAATAGTAAGATACTTGAGAGAAGGGACTACTTTAAGCCAGTGCCTGGCTTAAAGTAGATGCTTAATAAATGCTTATTTTTCTAAGATACATAGTTCTCCAATCATCATGAAGCTAAACTTTTATCACATTTGATGTTAAGCATATCTTTCACCTACAATCCATTTTTCTAAGTTTAGACTTGATAATAGCTCATAAATCTACTTTTCTTTAAAAAATTTTTAAATTTCATTTATATGCATTTAAAATCCTTCCCTCTCACTGCTCCACCCCAATTCAAGAACAACCAAAAAACTCCTAAAATAAAACCCTGATCCATGTATAATCCAACAAAATAAACTTCTGTATTGGACATATCCCAAAATGTATGTCTCTCTCTCTGCCTTTTAACTTCATCTCCTCTCTGGCAGGAGATGAGTGTCTTGTTTCATCTTCAGTCTTCTGGACTTGTGGTTTATCATAGCATTGATCAGAGTCCTTAAGCTTTCTAAAATTGTTTTCTCTATAATGATAGTCATTGTATAAATTATTGCCCTACTTCTGCTCACTTCGTTCTGCATCATTTCATAGAGGTCTACCTATATTCCTCTTAAACTGTCCATTTCATTCATTCATTCTTTCTTTTTGTAAATAGCTTTTTTTTTTCCAATTACATGTAAAGATAGTTTTCAACATTCATTTTTAAAAGATTTTGAGTTTCAAAGTTTTTCTTCCTCCCTCCTCTCCCACCTCCCCAAGATGGCAAGCAATCTGATAATAGGGTATACATGTGTAATCATGCAAACGTATTTCCACATTACTCATGTTGTGAAAGAAGAAACAGAACAAAAGGGAAAAGCCATCAAAAAAAAGTGAAAAGGGTATGCTTCGATCTGCATTCAGACTTCATAGTTCTTTCTTTGGATGTGGATAGAACTTTCCATCATGAGTATTTTGGAATTGTCTTAGATACTTGCAGTGCTCAGAAGACTTAAGTCAATCATAGTTAATCATCGCACAATGTTGCTGTTACTGTGTACAATGTTCTGCTGGTTCTGCTCCCTTCACTCAACACCAGTTCAGGTAAGTCTTTCCGGATTTTTCTGAAATCTGCTTTTTCATTGTTTCTTACAGCACAATAGTATTCCATTACATTGATATACCACGACTTGTTCAGCCATTCCCCAAATGTTGGGTATCTCTTCAATTTCTAATTCTTTGCCCCAATAAAAAGAGCTGCTATAAATATTTTTGCGCATGTGGGTCCTTTTCCCTTTTTTATGATCTCTTTGGGATATAGACCTAGTAGTGGTATTGCTGGATCAAAGGGTATGTGCAGTTTGGTTACCCTTTGGGCGTGGTTCCAAATTGCTCTCCATGGTGGTTGGATCAGTTCAAAACACCAACAATGCGTTAGTGTTCCAATTTTCCCACATTTTCTCCAACATTTATCATTTCCCTTTTCTGTCACATTAGCCAATCTGATAGGTGTGAGGTAGTACCTTAGAGTTGTTTTAATTTGCATTTCTCTTATCAGTGGTGATGTGGAGCACTTTTTCATATGACTATAGATAGCTTCAATTCCTTCATCTGAAAACTGCCTGTTGAGATCCTCTGACTATTTATCAATTGGGGAATGACTTGTATTCTTATACATTTGCCTTAGTTCTCTATATATTTGAGAAATAAGGCCTTTATCAGAAACACTGGCTGTAAAAATTGTTTGCCAGCTTTCTGTTTTCCTTCTAATCTTGGTTGCATTGGTTTTGTTTGCACAAACCCTTTTTAATTTAATGAATTTTAATGTAATTAATAAATTTAATTTAATTTAATTTAAAATTATCCATTTTTCATTTCATAATGTTTTCTATCTCTTGCTCAGTCATAAATTCTTCCCTTCTCCATAGATCTGAAAGGTAAACTATTCCTTGCTCTCCTAATTTGCTTACGGTGTCACCCTTTATATGTAAATCTTGTACCCATTTTTACCTTATATTAGTATATGGTGTGAGATGTTGTATACCTCATTTTTGCCATAATGTTTTCAAGTTTTCCTAGTAGTTTTTGTCAAATAGTGAGTTTTTCATGCCAGAAGCTGGAGTCTTTGGATTTCTCGAACAGTAGATTACTATAGTCATTGACTACTGTGTCTTGTGTACCTATTCTATCCCACTAATCCACCACTCTATTTCTTAGCCAGTATAAGATAGTTTTGATGATTGCTGCTTTATAATATAGTTTTAGATCTGGTATGGCTAGGCCATCTTCCTTCACATTTCTTTTCATTTATTCTCTTGATATTCTTGATCTTTTGCTCTTCCAGATGAATTTTGTTATTACTTTTTCAGGCTCTATAAAATATTTTTTGGTAGTTTGATTGGTATGGGACTGAGTAAATAAATTAATTTAGGTAGGATTATCATTTTTATTATATTAGCTCAGCCTACCCATAAACAATTGATGTTTTCCCAGTTGTTTTGATCTGACTTCATTTGTGTGAAAAGTGCTTTGTAATTGTATTCATATAGTTCCTGGATTTGTATTGGCAGGTAACCTCCAAGTATTTTTATATTGTCTACTGTTATTTTAAATGGAATGTCTCTCTTTCTTGCTGCTGGACTTTGTTGATAATATATAGAAATGCTGATAATTTATGTGGGTTTACTCTAAGTATGCCATCTTATCATCTGCAAATAGTGATATTTTTTTCCATTCTAATTCCTTCAATTTCTTTTTCTTCTCTTATTGCTAAAGGTAGCATTTCTAGCTTATCCCTATTATAGATAATGCTTGCTAATGGTTTTTAGATAGATACTACATATTATTTTAAGGAAAGCCTCATTTGTTCTTATGTTCTTATGTTTTTAATAGGAATGGGTATTGTATTTTATCATCTCCTTTATTTTGCCAAAGGCTTTTTCTGCATCTATTGAGATAATCATATTATTTCTGTTGGTTTTGTTAGTGATATGGTCAGTTATGCTGATATTGATATTGATACTGAACCAGCCATGCATTCCTGGTATAACGCCCACCTATTCATAATGTATCATGATATATTGCTGTAATCTCCTTGCATTTGTAATTTATTTACAATTTTTGCATCAATATTCATCAGATAAATTGGTCTAGTTTTCTTTCTCTGTTTTTGCTCTTTTTGATTTAGGTATCAGCACCATATTTGTGTCATAAAAGGAATTTGGTAGGACTCCTTTTTCACCTGTTTTTTTCCAACTAGTTCATATCGTATTGGAATTAATAGTTTTTAAAATGTTGGGTAGAATTAACTTGTGAATACATCTGGCCCTGGGGATTTTTTCTTAGGGAGATCATTCATGGCTTGTTCAATTTCTTTTTCTAAGATAGAGTTATTTAAGTATTCTATTTCTTCTGTTAATTTGGGCAATTTATATTTTTCTAAATATCCATCCATTTTGCTTAGACTGTCAGATTTATTGGCATATAATTGGGCAAAATAGCTCCTTATAATTGTTTTAATTCCCTCTTCATTGCTGGTGAATTCACCCTCTTCATTTTTGATGCTGGTAATTTGGCTTTCTTTTTTCCTTTTTTAAATCAAATTAACCAATGGTTTTTCTATTTAAACAGTGTATTTCCCTCCATCTTATTTTCCCCTTTTTTCTCTTACCTTCGACCCTATCCCTTCTCTCAAGTGTTTTACTTCTTACCACCCATAGCCTCTGTCTATGTATACTCCTTATAATTGCCCTTATAGTGATAAAGTTCTTAAGAGTTACAAATGTCATCTTCCCAAGTAGGAATATAGCTGTTTAACTTTATTGAATCTCTTATGTTTTCTCTTTCTTGTTTACTTTTTTATGTTTCCTTGAGTCTTGTACTTGAAAATAAATTTTTTTGTTCAGCTCTAATCTTTTAATTAGGAATGCTTGAAAGTCTTCTGTTTCATTAAATATCCATTCCCCACCCCCAAAGGATTATTATACTCAGTTTTGCTGGGTAGGTGATTCTTGGTTCTAATCCTGACTCATTTGCCTTATGGAATATCATATTCTAAGCCCTCCAATCCTTTAATGTTGAAGCTGCTAAGTCCTATGTAATCCTGACTATGGCTCCATGATTTTTTAGTTATTGCTTTCTGGCTGCTTGTAATATTTTCTTCTTGACCTGAGAGCTATGGAATTTGGCTATAATAATCCTAGGAGTTTTCATTTTGGGATCCCATTCAAGAAGTGATCAGTGGATTCTTTCATTTTCTATTTTGCCCTCTGCTTCTAGGATATCAGAGGAGTTTCCTTGATAATGTCTTAAAACATGATATCCAGGCTCTTTTTTTTATCATAACTTTAAAGTATTCCAATAGTTCTTAAATTATCCCTCCTTGATCTCTTTTCCAGGTCAGTTGTTTTCCTAATGAGAAATTTCACACTTTCTTCTATTTTTTCTTTCTTTTGATTTTTTTTCATTTCTTGATATGTTATGAAGTCATTAGCTTCTACTTGCCCAATTCTAATTTCTAAGAAATTATTATTTTTTTTTAGTGAACTTTTGTGTCTCCTTTTCCATTTGGTCAATTCTACTTTTTAAAGAGTTGTTTTCTTCAGTGATTTTTTTTGTATATCTTTTTCTATTTTCTGTTCATCCTTTACCAAGCTATTGATTCTTTTCTCATGATTCTCATGCATTACTCCCATTTCTTTCCCCAATTTTTCTTCTGCCTCTTATTTGATTTTTAAAATCATTTTTGAGCTCTCCCTAGAGTTCTTGGATCTGAGACCAATTCACATTTTTTTTAAGGCTTTCCATGTAGCCATTTTGACATTGCTGTCCTCTTCTAAGTGTGCCTTGAGCCTCCTTGTCACCATAGCAACATTTTATTGTTTTTGCTCATTTTCCCAACCTATTTTTTGACTTTTCACTTTATGTTAAAATTGGGCTCTGCTTCTGTAGTGAAGAGGGCAGTGTCCCGGTTTCTTGTGCTAGGACTTGGCCCCTAGCTGCTAGTTTGTACTGTGGGTGGCATCTCAATGCTGGCCTGCCTTAGGGGTGGGTCCTTGCTGTTGGCTTGTGCTGGGGTGGGGGGAGTGGGACCTTGTTGCTGGCCTGCACCAAGGGCAGGGCCTTGCTGCTGGCTTGCCCTGGGGCACAGGGCTTTGCTGCTGGCCCTCTGGGGTGTGATCTGCTGCTAGCTTACTCACAGGCCATCTACGCCAAACCACTCTTTTGTCCCACCCCAGTGAGGCAGACCTTTCCTGATGACTCTCTAAGCTGTCCTGGGCTGGAAAATCTCCCCCCACAACTTGCCTATTTCTAACCTACCTAGCATCATCCAGGCCCCAACCTATGGAATCATCTCTGATTCTTATCCTTTTCTAACCCTTTTTACCCAACCCTTTGCCAATTCTCTCAGTTCCATCTCCATATTATCTCTTATATCATTCCCCTTCTTTCTACTCAGCTATCTGACAACCTAGCTCACTCACACAACCAATGCTAGTTAATGTCCTTATAACCTCTTACTTGTATTATGGTCACAGTACCCTAGTTTCTCCCATCTCCGGTGAATCTTTCACAGAAACACCAATAATCTAAGGCACAGGTCTGACCATGATGTTGCCTTTGTTCAGCAACCTTCAATGACTTTCCATTGGATAATATGAAAATATCTTAGCCTGGAATTTAAAATTATTTACAATCTTGTTCTAACCTAATGCAGGTCTTGGCACATATTTGATATTTAATAAATTGATGATTTGAATATTTATTTCACATTACTTCCCTTCATGTGTTCTATATTCTAGTCAAACTGGACTATTAGCTGTTTGCCCTATCTCTTCTAGTCTTTCAGCCTTCATGAAACTATCAGGATGGTCCTTGGTGCCTGAAAAAGAGTCTCTAAATCTCCAGCTTTTGAAATACTTTTGCTTCCAGACCCAGCTCAGCTTCCAGCTCCTCCATTAATTCTTCTCTAATCGCTGCCACTTAAAACAATGTCTTCTTCCTCAAATTTCCTTGGAGTACAAATGGTAGTATAAAGGGAGAGACTACTAGGTTAGGAGTTGGTAAGGATGGTGAATCTGAATCCTGTCTTTTACATTTACTAGTTGTGTGACCTTGGGCAAATCACTTAATCTCTTTGAGACTCAGTTTCTTCATCTGTAAAATGGGGATGCTATACATTTAGAAATTACCTCAAAGAATACTTGTGAGCTAGAATGACATGATATACGTAGAGCCACAGGGACAGTGCTCTTCCAAGTCATGAATCAGCCAGATAAGAGAATAAGAATCAATGAGATATATCCACTGCAATCTTGTATGCCTTGGGTATGTCATTTCCCCAAATTGGTCCTCATGTGAACAATGAGTAGCTTTAGTTAGATAATATCTAAGATTCTTTTTCCCTTAATACCATGGGTACAACCATACTCTTAACAGTTTTTTTAAAGCTACTTTTATAGAGTTGCATTGTTTAAAACAAAATTAAGGAAAATTTTAGGTAGCTGGGACTATTTTGCTAGAAGACTGAAGGGAGCCCCAGGAACAGGTCTTCATATATTTGAAGGGTTCTTCTGAGATACTGGTGACCAGATACTAGGAAATGAGGGCTAAAAAAGGTTTAGAGGGGACTTTATCACCTGTCCTTGGTGAAAATGACACCTGAACTTTTACTGGGAAGTAGTGAAATTACATCACCAGGTCTACAAACTGTTGCTGGAAGAGGTTGTACAATCTCCCTTTCTGGGAGTCTTTTCAAAGAGAGTAGATTCTCATCTTCCTTGAATAGCTGGATTGTGAATCTAACAGAAGACAGGATTGTGGGCTAAGCAATCGATAACAGCATTGTGGATACGGTGCTAGGGAAAACTTGGACTCAAATTCCACTTCGAACACTAACTATATGACTCTGAGCCTCATTTCCTTATCTGTATACTGGGAGGTTTGGACTACATGGCCCCAGATCTATATCTATGATCTTTTGATGTCTCTGAGTGCCTCCCAATCTGAGGATTCAGAGACTTGCTATTTTGGATGTTGGAAGAAAAATTATGATTCACAGAGTCTCTGAGTTGGAAGAAACCTCAGAGATCCTCTAGTCTAACAACCTGGATAATTCCTGCTGTACTATTTCCCACAAATCCAGCCTTTGTTGAAATCCCCTTTAGTGAAAGGGAACCCATTATTCTTGAAAATAACCTATTCTTCTTTTGAACATCTGATTATTAAAGTTGTCCTTACATAAAGCAAAATCTGTCTTCCTGCAGATGTCATCTGTTATTCCTTGTTCTATTTGCTGAAGCCTGGCGAAGGAAGACCTCCTTAGGACATTTTTCTAGTACTTGAATACTCCTCCCTCCCATGTCTTCCTTTCTCCAGTCTAAATGTTCCCAGGTCCTTCAACCAATCTCCACGTTTCATGGTTTTCAGTCCTCTCACCATTTTCTTTGGGATATGTTCCAGTTGTCCATGCTCTTCCCAAAATGTTGTACTCAGAATTAAAAACTATACTCTAGAGAGAATCTGATTAGAGCAAAACACAGTGGGACTCTCACTTCCCATAGTCTGGAGTCTGGGCATCTCTTAATACAGTCTGGATCTTGGTAGCTTTTTCACTTGCCTTTTCATATGAATGATTGTCAAGCCAACTTCCCCCTTGGACACACGCAGTTACATAGTTGAGTTTTTTGAATCAAAGTGTAAGAACTTATATCTATCACTATTAAATTTAATCTCATTAGAGTTAGTAGCCCAGTGGCCTGGCCCATCTAGAATATAAAGTGTAATAGATAAAGCACAAGACTACTGTAACATGCCAAGTAGTACTTGACTGATAGTGGGCAAGTACTTTAGAGCTAAAGGACTCAGAGAAAGTGAAATAGGTCCTGTCACATTTTAGAAGATTGTGTAAGAATTCCTGCCCTCTAAAGAGGTGTCAGACTAGTGGGCACTGGGCTTCAAAACGCCTCTGTGTGGCCGGAACTAGTTTAAAATGTAATTGGGAAATGTTCAACAAAATAAATAAAAATACAATAAAACATAGATCATGTTAATTTGTGTTTTTTTAAAAGACATTATGTGGTCTGCAGGGATCCATGTTCTATTTGAGTTTGATACCACTGCTCTAAAGGAGATTAACCCAATTTTCAAATATTGCTGCTACAAAAAAATCCCATTTGGGCCTCCAAAATTTATACAACCCCCACAATAGTGTCCAGTGACATGATCTTCTTTCTTGGGTACTCTTTTCTATATTAGGTGGTGTGCAAAACACAACTGCCTACCAAATCTTTATAAGACAAAATGCTGACCAGAAAAGAGGTCAGTCCATTGTATTTAGCCTTCTTGAAAAGCAGACCAGGAGTGAACAAATACTTAATCCGTCCCATGGTACAGCCATTCATTGCTCAGTTGGCTTATAAAAATCCAGTGGCTCTGCATTGATAGTGTCTGAGAGCACCCTCAACAGATACAGATTGCATGGGAAACCAACACATTGGGAACAGAAAAGAGAGGTGAAAGATAGTAATTTTTTTGTAGCATATCAAAGTCTTGATTCCTATTCAGTCTTCCCCTGATTTATTAAAGACATGAATACATGGGCCGGTGCTCTTTTTTTTTTGTGTGTGGCTGATTTAAAAGACTATGAGAATATTTTATATTTTCTTTTGAAAGACATTTTCAGTTTTTTTTTTTTTTTTTGCAAAACCATTTCTAGGATGCATGATTTCACCAGTGAATGTGTTATAGCAGCAGAGTTGACAACTGGCCAGAACCTTAAGTTCTTCCTTTTTTTTTTTTGCTAGGCAGTGGGGTCAAGTGACTTGCCCAAGGTCACACAGCTAGTAAGTGTTATGTGTCTGAGGCTGGATTTGAACTCAGGTCCTCCTGAATCCAGGGCCGGTGCTCTATCCACTGCTCCACCTAGCTGCCCCCTAGAACCTTAAGTTCTACAAGCTTCCACTCAGAGATAAGTTGACTGAGTCAACTGTAAGTCTTTGAATATATACCTTGGTACTCAGAAAATAATCTTTAGGACTCACATGATAAAAGGTCTGGTGCATGATGGCACTGAATGAAATATTTCTTTATAGATAATGCAGCTGGGATAAATCCAAGTGAGCATGTCAGTAATCAAGCATCCTACCCCAAAGGGCTAACATCACAAGGATGAAACCACAAGGTAGGGGGAAAAATTCTGCTCTGTTAGAAGATTCCATCACAAGTGCTCTCCTAGGGGAACACCGAACCTGCAGAGCCAAAGGTAACAGCCTCCATCCCAACTTCTACTGCTTTTCAGTGGAGCATATATCCCATTGGGCCCAGTACAAGTAAATGGATTTTCCCCTAGCTTTCAGTCTTACAACTTCATTAAATTTGTACTTTTAGTGAATAGACACAGTTATAGACCCTTGGCTGCAATCAACTGTACAACCCAGGGTGGGGCACGCTATTACATTATCACACTAAGTTCATGTTTCTCCTCCACTTGTTTCCTCTTTTCATCTGAGTCTGGGTCTGTATGGTGGATTTCAATGCCGTAAATATAGATGAAGCCTCCTAAGGCGCCACCAAGGAAAGGCCCCACGACTGGGATCCACCAGAAGTAACTTCCAGCTCTGAAATGCAAACAAGAAATTCACATTACAATTCATGTTTAGTTTGGATGACTCATTTTTCTCTGACTTCCTCTGGCTTTCTACCCACCAAAAGCTGACTCCCTATGGACCTCTACTGTGTATGCATTCAGTTTCTTTTGTCATTTTTCCAGAGTTAGGGGAAGAGAGTAGGTGAGTGCAGTGAATATGCCCTAAAGAAGTAGTGAGGCAGGGATTTCCCAGGCTGTCAGGACCAGTGCCCTGCTGAGTTGATTTCCAATCAAACTAATCTACGTGATTTATTGGGTGAGTAGCAAACAAACAATAGGACCTGTGAGAGTTAAGAACACACCTATACTTAAGGCTGAGGAGCCTTAGATGCAGCCTGGGTAGTTCATTCAGGGAAAACTAACTGATCCTTTTTAATACGTGTGTGTGTGTATGTATACACATATATGTATATGTACACATACGTGCATATACATATATGTGTATGTATATATATACATATATACATATATGCATATATACACACATACACACACTAATCTTTATATATAATATGCTAACTAATCCATATATCCACATATATATATGTATATATATACATACATACATACATACATACATACATACATACATACAAACATTTTTAGTTTTCAACATTCACTTTCATAAGATTTTGATCCCTGGGTATATTAATATCAAATTAGAAATATGTGAAGTGTTTTTGAGGGCCTGGGCTGCTATTAAAATTTTGTCTTTCTATTCCAGGGTCTAGCATAGTTCCTTAAATCTACTTAATAAATGTCTGTTGGACTGACTTGAGTGTGCAAGTCAAATGAATGATTGAAAAAAATTATAAAATATTTACAATAAATATACAATAAAATAAAAATATTATTAACATTCATTAAGTGCAAAGTACACAGTAAACCACTGTTCATTTTTGAGGTCACAATCGCTTTCTGATAGAATTTGTCCCACATGTATCTCTCGCACTTAAGTGTTTAAAAAACTAATTTGGGATGTTAGAGTGTCCTTGATTCCACATTAAGGCAGCTGAAATTGGCCGTGATTTCTCACCATATTCTCTAGAGAGGCAGTAGTTTAGCTGGCCAAAGCTAGGAAACTAGGTAAAGCATTTGTTAAGCAGTTACTAAGTGTGAGGTACTGTGTTAGGTATCAGGAATACAAATATAATAATAACAGCAATGATGACGATGATGATACAGCCTCTTCTATCAAGCAGCTTACTTTCTGATGGGAGAAGGCAACACATAAAAGGGGACTGAAAAGGGACATAGGATGGGCAGAGCTTTGTATTATTGGCTGTCAAGGCAAACTAGCTTCTAGTACCCAGTACTGTTACTAACTAGCTAAATGATCTGGGGTAAACAGGGTAGAATCTTTGTGTGTTCTGCGTGGGCAAAGTTAAAAAATTGCTCTCTAACCCACTATGGAAAACCATGCCCCCTGGATATTTCTGTCCAGTGGAAGCTTGAGCCCACAACACACGGAGACTTAATTTAGCACCATATAAATCTATACCGCAGAAAGTGGAATTTTCTTTGTTAAAAATATGTACTCTATTACAGTATAATCTAGCTAATTAGTAGATAATAAACTCAAGTTATGGTCTATTCTGTTTTTATCTCAATATACTCAGCATTAATCTTCGTGCCTGTACATAATGTGCTTAATGCTTGTTGAATTGAATCATACATCAATCAACAACCATGTTGTTACTGCTGACATCAACAAAAATTAATAGTGCAGATATTAATGGCAAGTATTAGTTTGCAGATATTTTTTGCAAAAAAAACAAAACAAAACTCCTTTGTGTTGTATCCTGAGTGATCTCCTATCTACCTTGCTTTCCCCAGTCTTGGCTCTGTGGGAAAACTCTCTGACCTCTCTGGGCCTTTATTTTCCATGTTTAAAATGAAGGGATTGGATTAGATCAAGATTCTATCTGATTCTAATATCGTTAAGTCCTATTTTTAAGGTTTTTTTTCTTTTTTCTGGAAGGGAGCCTGATATTGGATGAAGCCGCCACCAGATGTCACTATTATTGCACAGTAAAGTTAAATTTTTTTTTCTCTCAGATCTGGGATCTCAGAGGCAAGTGACAAAAGTCTCCTTGTTCTATCTGTCCCTCTTAGACCCAAAGCCTGTGGCTTAGTCTGAGACTGAAGAAATAAGGTACAGCTGCAGATGAGGAATAATAAGAAAATCACAAGGGTCACGGGGGAGGGAGCCTACGACCTGAAGGCCACATGTGGCCTTCTAAGTCATTGGGTACAGCCTTTTGACTGAGTCTAAGTTTTACAGAACAAATCCTTTTATTATGAAGATTTGTTCTGTGAAGTTTGGATTCGGTCAAAGAGCCGCACTTGAGGACCCTGAGGGCCACCTGTGGCCTTGAGGCCGCAGGTTCCCCACCCTGGCAGCAGCTCCAAATTGAGGAAACAAGAACACATGGCTGAGTAGAAGCTGCCAGAATGGCTAAGGATCTAAACTGGTCCCTGAACAAGCTCATGGCCCTGTGAAAATCTTGGCCGTCTACCAAGCCTACTGCCAACAAATTGGTGCCGTAGAAGGGTGAGGTCACCCCATGGCAGGAGGGGAAAGGCTCACTAGAAAGCTCAACTCTACATTTCTACTTAAGTGCACCTGGCAACTGGAGAAATCTACCACTCTCAAGCTGCCAGTCCACAATGGCCAGCCTTTGTCTGACCACACTAAGCAAGGAGCATAGCACCAGGACAAGATTCGCTCTGCCCTGTGATCAGTGGTCACTGTGTCTCGTGCACTGTTCCTATTAATTCACTTGTCCCTTCTTGGCACATGGGTAGTCACCGCCCACAGTCTTCAATGTTTTGTTGAAGGCCTTATGATCTACTCGTGTTCTGTGTACAAACTTTTATCAGTTGGTCGGAAAAGCCTTGGTTCTTTGCCTCAGATCAAGGCCAACCCAGCCTCCCATCCTGCTTAGAAAGATGAAGCTAATAATTGTGTGTGTGTGTGTGTGTGTGTGTGTGTGTGTGTGTGTGTGTGTATGCCCACGTGAAAATTTAGGAACTCAGGTTCTATCCTCTCCATAGAAAACATCAAGCCAGAGCTTGCTTTGGTGTTTTTGCCATGCGTGAGGCTTAGGATGAGAGTTTGCTCATGGAATGATAGGGTGCTCTCTTGAAACTGGCTGTGACTGGCTGGGGCGGGGAGGTTTGGAACTTTGGAAGTAGATGAGACATAAATTCCTGTGGGAGGGAGGGAGCCTGTAGGATATTGGCCAATAGTTAGTCCAATATCCCCTTGGGTCATTCTGAGAAAAGGAGAAAGACCAACAATTATAACTAACATTTCTGTAGCTCTTTAAAGATTGCGAAGAACTCCTGTGTAGATTATCTCATTTCAGTTGTCACAGCAACTCATGGCAGATATGGTATTGTTATCCCCATTTTATGGATGAGAAACTACATCTTAGGGAATTGAAACAACTTGCTTGTGTCCACGCAGCTGGTGGGAGGTGAGGTCCAGCACTGTGCTCACTGTGGGCAAAGGCTCCCAAATCTCTGAATCCTACCATTTAGGGGTGGGGATGGGTAGGGAACAAGCATTTATAGCACCTACTCTGTGCTAGGCACTGTGCCAAACATCATCATCATCATCATCATCATTTCATAATAGCTAACATTTATATAGTGTCTACTCTGTGCCAGGCACTGCATTAAATGCTATAATTAGTAATAATAATAAAAAATTTGGTCATTTAACTTAGAAATTTCTCTATCAAGCTTAGTACAAGTTATCTCTGTGTGGGACAAATCATTTTCTACATACATCCCAGCAACAGATTTTTCCTCAACATAAAAATCAAAGTCTTTTTCGATAAAGAACTGGCCTCAGAATCAGGAAGGCCTGGGTTCAGATCCTGCCACTGATATACTGGCTGTGTGACCCTGGGCAAATCACTTAACCTCTCAGTGCACTGGGCAACTAAGACTATAAGTAGCAGAGCAGTTCCTTAGCTACATTATCAGGAGGTTTCTTCACTGGAAGTTCCCCATACCAGTACTAAAACAAAACAAAAAACAAAACAAAAAACAAACCCATACCCTTTCATCAGTGAGATAATACATGTGTATAATTTCTCCTAAATGCTATCCCTTTTAAATGTTCCCTTATCATCAGTCAAAAGCCCCATACGGGGCATAAGAGTTCTTTAACAGTTCCATCTAAGGTCACTTACGTGAAGACTTCAAGCCCCCACCCTGCCAGAGCTGTGAATACTCTGGGACCCAGGTCTCTAGCTGGATTCATGGCACAACCACTGTTCATTCCCAATGAGGAAGAAAGACAAGGATCAGTAGGCCAAGGACAATGGGTTCTAGGCCCTTGGGGACCCTCCAGTTTTTCTCATCAAAAACGGCAAATACTACCAGGAGAAGGAATGCGGAAGACATCACCTGGAGAGGGAGAAGAATGCATCAGTGAGTTAAATCTGTGGCCTTAGGGCTAAGAAATTGGGACTTACCAAGACAAGAAATTTAATGCCGTAGTTTTGGAGAGCAGAGGTTTTATTTGGCAAGACTGGGGATTTTCATTTTAGAATGCTTCCCAAGGGCAGAGATTCTTTATGCATCTCCAATGGCTTCTCTCCCTTGCCCCCAACCTACAGTAGCTCAGGGCTTCTTACAATCATTTCAATTGTCATTGACCCCTGCGACTGGGCCTTGAAGAGACCAATTTCTGAATGAGAGGAAAGTACTTAGTGTGAACTTTTCTGGACGTTGGGGCTCTGGATGAATTTCGCTAGAGTGACTAAAAACAGCTAACCAGTACTATCCTTAATTTGATCAGAAGGCCAGGAAAATACCCTGGATGCCAGGCCCTCTGGGTAGCCTTCTTTGGGGCTGTGAATCAATGAAATCTTGAATGATTTCAGAAGAGAAAAATTGAGGGTGTATATCAAAGAGGCAACTCCTTGAATGAATTAGTCAATCAACAAATTCTTATTAAGTTTACCTTCTACGTGTCAGGCACTGGTGATCAATGCTATCTGATCCTGACTCAGTTTTAGCCACTAGGGATATAAAGACAAAAATTAAACAATCCCTGCCCTCAGAGAGCTCACATTCTATTAAGGGAAATGTGCACACATAAGACCAGGATTGCAACTTCTCTTGACTTTTTTTGGCAAAGTACAAGGTATGCCTGAGGTTATTGTGTAAACACTCTTTGGGTTAGTCTTAATGTTGCCTTCAGCACTTCTTGTCATTGGGAAAGACCAAAGAATGGACATCTCTGAGGGAGATTATAATACAAGAAAGGACCATGTTAGTGTTTTCTGTTGAGAACAGGATATAATCCACAAGGAAGGATTAAAAAACTGATGGATTTTCCCCCATTTTCATGGTGTTACAGTGGCTCTGGTGGGTAATTCTTCGCTCAAATCCTGAGAAAGAAAAATTAAATCCTTGCCAGGGCAAGTTCAACTTGGTGAAAGTAAATAAATAGGCCTTATCATCTTCTACCTTAGATGGAAACAGATCCAGTAGGTCTCCTGTTTCTTTTAAAGGGAAAATCCTCATAAGAAATCCCCCCACACCCATCATGTGAAGAAACAGGGGGGTGGAATTCACTGGCAAACAGAACCATTCACCAAGGATCATTGTATCTTTCACCCACCCCAGTACCTATATATGTTCCTATTGAAACCCCTAAAGCCCTTAATGTCTGCAACCTTCCTCATAATCCTAGAAGTAAAACATTTCTTATACAGAAAGCTGCTAGTTTATACAGGCCTATAGGCCTGTACCTCTGGCTGAAAATGACAAAGTTTTCTATTGGCTGGCCCTACCCTACCTATAATTTTATCTCCCATTATGCACCCTCAGCTTCCCCTTCTTCTCCTGACATCCCTCCTTCCTGCTGATGGGTCTTTACCTTTTAATACATGAAATCATTGCTCTCCTAATCACCTTGGAGCATCCTTTCCCTATCTCAGATAACAGCTTAAGATCCATCTCTTTGGCTTTCCCCAGAAAGCCTCCTCTCTTCTGCCCTACTCTATCCTCCAATATACTTTGATAACGTATTATACTTGTATGCAAATATTTCTGTTGAACACATGCTGCTTAGTTTTGTTCCCCTTCAATAGTCTGTGAAATCCTTAAGGACAGGTACCATGTGAATTCTTTATGATGTAACTTCTAATTATCCAGTATGGTGTGCTCTGCCAAAGGGATAGTTACGGAATTCATGTCTTAGCTTAGCAAACATGAACAGGCTGAGTTTCTTGTTTTTAATGGGTCTTGTGGGGAAAACGTCTAGCAACTTTATTGGAAAATGCTGTATTATCCCTGAATAAATGGGGCTATCAATTCAGTTATACCTTGAAACAGATATAAAATACGATAGGAGGAATTTAAGGGAAATTTTCTTGACTAGGAGGATCATGGGAGACCAGAATAGAAGTTATAGGATCTCTTTCTCTGGAGATCTTTAAAGTAGGGCAATCACTGAACTAGAGCCTAGAGGAAGGATTTTCTTTTAAACTTCTGTTGTTTCCACCTAATTGCTTGGGGCTCCTTCCTGTGGCTGTGGCCTCAAGAATGTAGCTATCCCTTTATATTCCTTCATAACAAGTCTTCAGCCCCAATTTTTCTTAAGTTTCACAAGCTACTTTAAGTTTGGCGATTTAAAAAAAAACATAATTCCATTTTTTAATTAGCAAAGAAAATCTATTTTTTTTCTCTCTTTTACTTCCTTCCTTAACATTTCGGGGGGGGGGGGAGAAGAAAAACAGAACACTTGTAACAAATATGCATAGTCAAGCAAAACAAATTTGTGCATTGGCCATGTCCAAAAAAAATTTTCCTCATTCTTCACCCTGAATTCTTCAAATGTGGTGATTTCCATAAATTATATATAGGCTGACTACTAAGAGCATATAAAATGATAGAGTCTGGCTTTGGAGAAGTCTTAGAATCTAAGACAATCTAATCCTTTTATTAAGGGTGCGTGTTCTGTGAAATTTGGATTTAGTCAAAGGGCCACATGTGGCCTTGAGGCTGCAGGTTCTGCACTCTTGTCTTTGATGTTTGCTGGTTTCAAGTACCACTGTCAATCTACCTAAGTCATATTCCTGGCTATAGTTTTCTCCTTAGCTATAGAAAAATCAGTAATTTATTCCTAGTTCCATTAGTTTCTCCCAGACCTTTTCTTCCCTGGCAACTGGAGGTCTCTTTGAAGCCTAGCTTTGACTTTTTAACTAATCCCATTATCCTTTTCATCATTATCAGTTACTTATTATTTGTAATAACTATTATTATTAATAGGTAACATTTGTATATCTCTTTAAGGTTTGCAAGGTGGTTTACATGTTATCTCGTTTGAACCTTTTCTCTAAACATCTGTTGTGAACTCACTCTGTAGCTATCCCAGAGACAAGATAGGGGATAATTCTTCTCTTCAAGAAGAAAAAAAAAATTCAGAAAATGCTCCTTGGGCCCTAGTAAAAATGTACTATTATCCCTTGAGGTGTCAGTGTAGGTCTTTAAACTGCTAGAAAATGACCAGTAGTACAGTAGAATAGTGATGCTTTTTGGTCAATTGCCTACATGGATAAGATGCTGACAACCAATTTAAAGTGACAATAAAATGGACATATTTTATTATTTTATTTTTAATTTTTATTTTCAGTTCCAAATTCTTTCTCTCCTTTTACCCCTTATCTCACCTCTAGTGAAGAAAGGAAATACGATAAATTTTGGAGCATAGTTTGAATGTTTGAATGTCTGGATACCTTGGAAATTGTGTGTGTATGTGTGTGTGTGTGTGTGTGTGTGTGTGTGTGTGTGTTGAAGTCCATGAGCATTCTTAGAGGTTTAGTGGTAAATAACTAATTTTTAAAAAATTAATATGTACATTTAGCAGGATAGGTTGGGCCATGTCCATCCATCCCTCACTTGGAAGATTCAGCTTTTATTTTCTGATTAACTAATCCTGTTTCACGAGCATTCTGCTACCATATCCACCTCCACCTAGTCCACCTTGCAACCGAACTTACTTGGTCTGCAATTTCATTTGTTACAGTCAGGTATTTAATTGGATAAGTTGCAAAAATATGGGCTGTTGCATTTTCTCCTGTGACGATCAGTTTTCCCTCAGCAAAGGACCTAAGTGCGTCTATAAAAAAACAAAGCCCTTGTTTGTTAGTATTCTTTTGGGAAGCATAAAGGGGAGAAAAGCAGGACATAGAGAAGACAACACATTGCTTAAACATTGAGGTGAGACTTATTGCTACCTTAGCTTTCTCCAAATTTTGGATGATGATGGTCATCAAAAATGCCAAATCTCAGGGTGGTTCTGGAGCTCTCTAGGATCATCTCCAAGGTTTTGGTTAACATGAGGGAGGGGTACAGAAAGCCCACAGCTACTTCAGCTGGACCCCTCTGGGCCTGAGCCACCTCCTGGTCTAGAGGGATCTTGGAATCTACCCACTTTTCCTCTGGAATTTCAGAATTGTCCTGTGAGCAGGATAGACTCCATGGATCTGTGTGTGCCCCAAACAAAAACTCCATGGAGATTTCAGTGGTGCCCACCGCTGCCTTAGGATTTATAACAGAGTTGGGTGCATCCAGGGTTTCAAAATGGATATAAGATGAGAAATGCCTGATGTAAAGGAGTTTAGAATCTAAGAATTTTAGGGAGGGAAGGAGCTAGCTTTTAGTCCAACTGTATAGAAGAAAGAGCCCTGGAACCAAAGTCAGAGAAACCTGAGTTTACATCCCAGCTCTGCTTTTTACCACCCATATGATCTTGGGCAAGTCACCTTTCCCAGCCTCAGTTTCTTCTTTTGTAGACAGGAAGAATGGTTCACTAGAAAATGTGTTGGTTCTGGAGTTGGAGGACCTGGGGATGAATCTTGCTTCTGTTAAACTAGCTGTTTAACTTCTTTGGGCTCAAGTTTCCTGTAAAATGGGGAATTGGTTCCAACCCTGTACTTATGATCTTAAAATGAAGGGACTGGGCCAGCTGATTGTTAGAATCCCTTCAAACTCTAAATCCCATCATCCTCCATTAGAAGAGTGCTCCCACTGGTTCAGAAACCTGATTGTTAAATTTTCAGGGTGAACATTTACACCTGGGAAACTGGCCAAGCTACAAAACAGGGCTTGATTTATTGTTTTATTGATTATCTATACCAAGTATCAGCAAACAATGACCTGGCTGATTGTTTTTGTTTGGCCTACAGCTTAGAATGTTTTCTTTTTGGCCCTGGGCTTGTAGTTTGCAGGGACACCAGTCCCATCCCCCCCAACTCTAGACTTGAGAAAATGATGGAGAACATGTTAATAACAGATTAAATTTAAAAATAAGTCTTGTATTTTTGGAGAGCTGCTTGTTAAAAGTTTATCAGCACACCTTTGTAAGTCTCAAATGTAAGCAATCTGGAGAGGTGAACCGATATCATGCAGCTAGCTAGTGGCATGCTAGCTAGAAGTCATGTCTCCTCTGATTTTTTTTTTTTTTTGCTTTTTGGTGAGACAATCGGGGTTAAGTGACTTGCCCAGGGTCACACAGCCAGTAAGTATCAAGTGTCTGAGGCCGGATTTGAACTCAGGTCGTCCTGACTCCAAGACTAGAGCTCTATCTATTTCACCAGTGAGCTGATTTCAAATTCAGTCTTGTTGTTGTTGTTATTTTCCCATTTGACCACCGTTATCTCATCACAGAGTGAGAAAGGGGATCTGGGTAGTAGTGACTGCAATTGGCTAGCAGCAGAGCCTAGCCCACATTTCAGATCTGGCTTATTTTTCAGTTCTCCTATTGAAGATGACTTTACCTCCGAGTGGTGAGACCTTGAATTTTCAATTCCAGCACTTTCCCCTTCCCAAACACCATTTGCAGCAGGAAGTGTCTGCTGAGTTTGAATTTAGAGGACCTGAGTTCAAATCCCAGCTCTGCCACTAAGTAGATGTGTGACCACAGTCGAATCATTTTGCCAGAATTTTCTAGCCCTAAATCTACGGTCTAGGAAGCCTTTCCCAAACACCTCCTTCACCCCCTTAATTCTAATGCTTGTTTGTGCAAAGTTGTTTGCATGTTATCTTCTCCATTAGATTGTAAACTTCTTGAGAGTAGAGATTGCTTTTACCTTTCTTTGTATCTCCAGGGCTTAGCACAGTGTGATATTAATAAATATTAATTGACTGACTGATCCCATGAACTATTTCCTATGACTGGTATTAAATACTGTGGAGAAGCTGCAATATTATGACTCTCACTTTGGACCAGATTAGAAGAATGTTTTAGGGTCCAGTTTCATTGACTCAAAATATTAGTGCTTGAAGGTACTTTAGCGGTTATCATCTATAAGCCTCATTTAGAGATGAGGAAACTGAAACCTAGCAATATTCCATAGTTTGCTTAACACGGTGAGTTAACGACGTCTCAATTACAATCCCAAGTTGTGTTGACCTTCAATTCTGTGTTCTCATCAGTAGTTTTACTCAGCAATATTAACAGTCTTGTAGAAAGAACCAGGACCTGTGCCAGAGAAGGGGGCAGCTTTCCATTCAAAACCTTTGTTATGCTGACCTTCTCTCTTCCAAGTTTTTTCCCCAAAGCCATTCAAATTAACCGTTCCACTGGCCCACCTCCTGTCCCCCAACCAAATGGGAGAACACAGTGGAAATAGAAACTCCTGAAAAATGTCATCGCTTTATTGATATTCTCCCCCTCATGGGTTAGATCTGTCAGAGCATTGTACACATGTGAATTATCATCGTTATTATTCTCTGTCTTTAACACAGCATTAAGTTCCTCTGGAGACTTAATAAATTTGACCCAATAATGATTGTGTTCCCTTCTTCTCCGACACCCCTGTCTTCCTAGGAATATTCCCTTTCCCAGAGCTTATTGCTACACCTGGTGAATTCTCCCACTATCTCCTCATCCTCACTACAATCCTCAAAATAATTTTTACTCACATTTGGTCCTTTTCCCTTATCATCCCAACCCAAGTAGCCAACTCACCATGGTAAACTCCAAAGAGGGCTGCAGCCCCTAGAAAAGCTCCCAGGAACTGGGCCCCCGCATAGAAAGGGAATTTGAACCATTTCATCCGTCCATAGAGACACATAGCAAAGGACACTGCTGGGTTAATGTGACCACCTGCATGGAATATCAAATGATGGAGCGTGAGTCATGAGAGGGAGGGTCAGAATAGAGATAGAAAAAATTGTCTAAAATCTAACTAGCTAAGTAGTAGAAACAACAAGTCAAACTTCAAACTCTTCTACTCTATTTCTCACAATGAATAATCTGTTAAATCTAGTGACAGTCTATAAAATAAAAGTGAGTAAATGTCACTTTTAGATCATCAGAAATCATCATGATGGAGGGGGAAAAAAGGCCAGTGTATATATTTGATTAAAACCAAAGTCCACCAACTTCCCCACTTCCATTATGAGGATAATAAAAGCAACCTTGAGATTGTAAGGAGAGGACACTTCCAAGTGAATTGTTCCTGAAAAACACACCTTTATATATAGTTCAGGAAACTGAAATTCAGTTTGTTTCCTGTAGCACATGAAAAGTTGTTCTTTACTCTACCTAAACATGTTTCCCTTATATTAAAAAATAATTGTTAGGACTTGTAACCTTGGCCTAGACAGAGATTTCTCCATGTCTTCTGTGCTCCTGTCTGGTCAAGACCTCAGGCATGGTTTTTGCTCTGTGGAGTATATCATTTACTTTCCCAGATGTCTTTGCATCTGTACAGTCAGTAACCAGCTCCATCCCTTTTTCATTGTTCTTATCACAAGAATCCTCATTTTTACTGTACAGAAAAATAGCAAGAATCATCTTTGAGCTTATGGCATTCATGTCCCTAATGAACACATATTTTCCCCTGGGGAACATAATCCATATTTAGAAGAGATTTTAATTTAGGGAATTTGTTAAGTATTCATTCAGAATGTAGGAGGAAAAAGAAAAAGAAAAAAAAATTAAGAACCTAGGAAGACGAGGAAGTGGGGAACTGTATGCCAAAAAGAGTCATTGGCAAGTGTTTGATTAGATTTGAACATGATCCATTATGCCTCTGGACATAGTTGAAAGTGGGAGAAGGTAACAAAATATGGAATAATTTCGTATATGTGGGAGATCTCACAACCAGAACTAAAGAGTATCCTGTAAAATTTAAATGAGGAACATATAAAAGGAAGTACAACTTTAAATAAGGAGTAGCAAACGCATTCTTTCAAGAGCCAGAAACATCAAATAAGTTGAAGAATAGTTTAGATAAATTCATTAGTGACTAATTCATAATGGGGCATTCACAGAAGCTAAGGTTATTTTGAGTTATATCCTTTGTCTCTTGAAGATGACATCTATGGTCCCTTCTGATGCCTAGATACTAAGATCTAGAGAAGGAAGGAACTTTTGAGATCATCTAACCCAACCTCTTCATTTTACAGATGAAGAAACTGAGATCTGGAGAGGATTATGATATACCCACGGTCATACAGGTAGTGAGTAGCAAAGCCATGATTCAAATCCAGTTCCTTGGACTCCAAATCCAGTTCTTTTTCCATTACCATACTGAAGCCGTGCAGTACAGTGGGAAAGTCTGTTGGATTTGAAGTCAGAGGACCTGGGTTCAAGTCCCAGTTCTTCTACTTACTGTCTCTGTAATCCTGGGTAAGTTATGTAACCCTTCTATATTTTAGCTCCGATCTGTAAAATGAAAGGAAGTGGATTCAAAGTTCACTTCCAATTCAAAATCTATGATTTTATGACTTTATGTATCTGTCCATTGATATCACTTTCAGAGACTGCCTTTTGAGTTATTTAGACCATGGGTCTGACCTAGTGTCACTTTTCTTTTGTTATATTATTGATCTCACACCTAGTACTCAGAAATGCTTTGAATTGGTAAATTGACTGCACAGTAGTTAACAGTTAAAGAAATGTCTCTAGTTACTTTGGGGAAGGGATACCACCCTAAAGGATTGTGAAGGGACAAGAAAACATTACACACATCCTGCTCTTCTACAAAACACTGATCAAAAGCAACCTGTTTTTCCCTGCCAAGGATTTAGAAATGGACTTCATGTCCTATTTATATATTTACTGGAATTACATTATCACCTTGTGTACTCAAGCACTTTAGAAGACCTCAGGAACAGAAAAACAGGTAATGGAAATATCCTTGTCTTCCTTTTCCTAGGAGTATTACCTCCCCACCCCAAGTTCATGTTATATCTCATGGCTTTTTCCTCCCATTTTTGGATATGTTTAGCAATCAAGAATAGAGGAAGGATTAGAGTGGGGTCAGAAAAAAATGTTGCTCATCTCCACTTGAGTTACTGCCACCTCTCCTTTCCCGGAAAGGAGCCAAGAGAACCACAGGGTCAAAGGACTTGGGCATCATGGCAGTGACCACCATTTCTTCCTAAGCCAAGACCAGAGGAAGAGAGGGAAGTTGCCACCCCAGGACAATGACTTCTCTTTTCCTGTACTAGATTAGCACTGGGAGGGAGAACCATCTTGGAGAGTTGGTAATTTACATTTGGACTACTAGAAGAAATCACAGGTGAATTCTTGAATAGTGTTATGATCTGTCTCCTTGGCACAATAGTTCAAATTCTAAGACTTTGTGTCCACTAAGAGCAGTAATTAAATCTATGTTATTCTCAAGCACAGGTTCTGAAACATTGTAAATACAATTGAACTTCATTTATAGTGAGGAAAGTGCCTTGGATGGAGCATAAGGGTGGCAGGAGGTAGAAGAGGGATTTAGAAAGGGAGGTAGAAACTCCTAAGACAAGAAGGCCCCCAACTTTTAATTCTTATTGTTCTCTTTTGCCCTGCTAAGCAGAAATGTAGAGAACAGCAGCTAACATTTACATACTGCTTTAAGGTTTGCAAAACAATCTGCGACTGTTATCTTATTTGACCCTCACAAACTTATCTACTCTAATAACTTCAATTATCACCTCTGTACAAGCTACTATTATTACCCTCAGGCTGATAGAAATTAAGGGACTTGTTCATTCATGGCTACATAGCTAGTAGGTGTCTATAAGTCAGGATTCAATCTCAGGTCATCCTGATTTCAAGTCCAACACTTAATCCAAGGCACCACTCAGCAGCCCTGGTTGCCCCTCACTACTGCTATTAATAAGGGCCAGGTGGCCAGAGGTCCAGAGTGGGCAAAGGGCATTAAGAATTCTTTTCAGTTCAAAAATCTCTCTCCAAAACATCCACTAATTGGAATTCATGTGGGTTAAAAAAAATGCATCTTTTAAAATGCAAATATCTTTGCCAGGGTTAATCCTTTTGGTCACCTTAACATCAAATTTCTTTAATTATATTGTCTAAAAACACATGAGAATTATAGAAAATAATTTTGCTAAAGATGGGATGGGGGTGGGGAATGGACATGAGAAAGATCTCATGGGGACAAGGAGGGAGAGACAGGTAATTTTGGAGCAGGAGCTACTTCCAAGGAGGTTAGGGAGTTTTGAAAAATCAAAAAGCAGAATGAGAGTACCAAAAGTCTGGTAGGGAAAGAAAAAAACCAGGCCATGAAAGATGGAGAAAGGAAGATAAGAAGGCACCAATTCTCCTTAGTTTGCAATTTTGCCTAGAATCCTGATGGCTACTGAAAATTATCCGTAAATCATTACCATCTTGCTGTACCTGATGCCTATGAATTGCGTTTGAAGCAAGGCAGTGTGAGTTAAAATACTGGTCACATTCTATAGAACATACTCCCTGAATTAATCAGTGTAACTCAAACCCAGAAAACTTACTGTGGACTCCTAGAATCACAGGATTAAAGAGCTCCAGAGACCTGAGATATTTAGTTCCAGGCCCAGTGAATTTCTTTACTAGCTTGCCCAGACCCAAGAGGCTCTCAGGGAGTTATAATCAATCCCATACAGGAAAAATCATTACTAGGCAAGACTGCACTAATGGGGATCCTCTACGACAAGTGAATCTTGCCTTACACAGGGGAGAGTTTACTCAGCACCAGCCACTAGTCACAGACAACAACACAGCTCAGAAACAGAGCCAAAGTTAGATGACCTATCCTGCATTGCTTTCTTTCCAAGGTAGGCCATGCTTTTTCGGAGTCCCAACAGAGAGGAAATAGGGCTTTCTTTCTTTAAAGATGTGAAGAGTGAGAACAGTTTAGAATACCAGGGAGCCTCTGATAGGTGCTGAAACAGCTCCATGTTTGCAGGGCTTTGGGTGTGTGGCCTGATTGGCTATGTATGCCAGTTTAGTTCAGGTTAGCAGTCAGGGACCCTGGAAGCATGTCAAGAATCTAGTCAGTCAACAAGCCTTTATTAAGTGCTTACTATGTGCCAGGCACTAAGTATAGCCCCAGGTGTCCTGGAGGGCCTCTGAATGACTACATCAAGTTCAAATTCACTCTGATGGGCTTTGAATTCAATTGAATTCAATATAACTCAACAATTATTTATTAAACAACTATTATGTGCAGTGTACTATGCTTGATGGTGAGGAAACAAAGATGAAGCAACATATAATCCCACTTCTCAAGGAGTATTCTATCTAATAGGGAGATATAATCATCTGAAATACAATAATTGATTGTCATACAATCTGTAATATAAAAGTTGCATAGAAATTCAAAGAGAATATATAAGAGTTTTGAAGAGGAAGAAATCACTTACAATTATTTGGGAAGGCTTCATGGAGGTGATAGCACCTGAGCTGAACCTTGGAAGAAAGGAATGGTTTTGGTGGAAATGTTGAGGCATGGTAGACAATGTAGTCAAAGTTATGGAGGCTGGAATGGACGGGATATCCAGTATAGCACAATAGGGAGTACTATCTGTTAAAGTTGGGAAAGGGCCTTGAATGACAGACAAAGGTATATGCATCTTATTCATTAAGCAGGAGGAGCTACTGAGGGTTTTTGAGCTTAGAGTATTATGATCATCCCCATACTTACTGCTTCCCCCTGATCCCGGCCCTTTGTGAGATGAGTGGGTTCTGTGGCAATGGTTAAAGTCTTCAGAGTTTGAGGGAGTAGGGGACAATACCCTTGCAGATAAAGATCAGGAAAGAAAGGAAACGAGTACTTATCAGATACCTACTATGTGCCAGGCACAGGGTTAAGTGCTGTACAATTATTATCTCATTTGACCCTCACAGCAAGTCTTTGAGATAGGTGCTATTATTCTCTCCATTTTACAGTTGAGGAAACTGAGGCATATAGAGATCAAGTGACTTGCCCAGGTTCACACAGCTAATTAAGCTTCTGAGGCTAGATTTGAACTCAGGTCTTTCTGACTTTAGGCCCAGCACTCGATCCACTGTGCTACATAACAGCCAGTAGGCTGATAAGTTTTATTCAGTGAAGTCAAGGTTGATAGCTAAGATTCCAATCATGAAGCTGAAGGTGATATTGGAAGTACTGTCACATCCAAGACCAGTCAAGTCTGATGGAGTTAGTAACAAGCATTGTCTGAGGCCAAGCTTCAGGAGTGTGGCTAACAGAGAATCAAGAACGGCAAAGATTTCCCTCAGTTTGCTGCACTCAACATTCTGCAAGCATATGTGTGCTTTTATTTTCAGCCAAGCAGATCCTGACCTCTAGCTCTCTAGCTTCCTCTGAATTCCTCTCAACCGGATAGCTCCCACCACTGTAACTCTCAGTGGTCCTGATGGCAACCGCTATCCCTAAATGGTGGCAGAGGTAAATTAGAAAGATTGCATTGGTATCAGTGTGAAGGATGGTTTGGTGAAGAGGAAGACCAGTGTGTAGAGTACTGCTGTAGTTTTTGCAAAAGGAAAAGAGGACCTGAATTAGGCCTAAAAGGTTTAAGCAGGAATGGACCTTAGATACAAGCTGTTCCAATCCCCTCATTTTATAAATAAGTAAATTGAGGCTCAAAGTGTTTAAGTGACTTACCCAAGGTCATACAACTAAAAAAATGACGAAGCCAGAAATCAAAAACCGGTCTCTTGATTCTAGGGCTAATGTTTCTCTCACTATACCCTGTAGAAGTAGAAAAGAAGGAACAGAGGGGAAGGGCATTGTAGGAGTATAATTCATAGGTCTTGTCGACCTCTTGGATATGAGGATGGAAAGGAGGGAAGGGTCAAAGATGTCTTCCAAATTTCAAGCTTGGTTGACTAGAAAAGTGATGTCACCATCAGTAGACATAGGAACGTTTAGGGGGAGGGAATATTTGGGAATGATGATGGTGATGATGATTTAGCTTTGGACAGGTTGAGTTTGCAGTGTGTCAGCACATAGTTATGCATTAGATATTAGTATCTAATATTCAGCTGATTCTCAACCAAGTAGTCAAGGCATAAATCTTGTAGTAGCTTATACAAAAGTGATAATTGAAGTTACTAGAGTAGATAAGGTTGCCAAGTGGAAGAATGTAGTGAAAAAAGAAGAGAAAATAGAGTCTTAAAGACTGCCCACATAGCGGTAGGAGGAGAAGGAAGAGAAGCCAAGAGATGTAAAGAGGTAAAGAGATGACCAAAGCCAGGTGGTGTCATGAGACGGAAAGGAGGAGAGAATGTCAAGTAAGCAGGTATTCCAACAGTGTCAAAACTTACTGAGAAATGAAGAAGAAAATTAGGACACAAAAAAGGATTTGAGGGTAAAGAGATGAACATTGGTGACCTTGGAAACATCAGACTTAGTAGACTGGTGAGGGGAAAAGCCATATTTCAAGAGGTTAAGAAGTGATGGAATGGTAGAGAAAATTGAGACAATCAGTGTAGTTTGGTAGTGAAGAAAGGAATAGAAAAATAGGAATATAGTTTAGAAGATAGGAGGATCAAAGAAAGTTTATGGATTGTTTTCTTTTTTTATGAAGAAACCTAAATATGAGTACCAGTTGAAAGGAAGGAGCCAACAGAAAGAAAAGGTTTGAAGGAAAAAAAAGGGAGTGGGAATGTTTAACAGAGCAAAGTTTCAGAGGGTAGGAGAGTGAATGGGCATTAAGGGCACAGATGGAGGGCTGGTCTTGGTGAGGAGGAAGGCCACATCGTCCTCTGAGGGAAGGAAAAGACAAAATTTTTACGTGTGCAGGATAGAAGCTGAGGGAGTTCACTTTGAATAGATGCCATCTTTTCTGTAAGGTAGGAAATGAGGTCATTTAATGAGAAAGTGGAGGGAAGGTAGAAGGAAGATTTGGGGATTTGAGTTAAAGAGGTTTGGAATGGTTACTAACTGATTTGATAAGAAGTCAATAAAAGATTAATAAAAGCAGGCCTGCACAGCCTGTGGCTCACAACCCTCTTGTGGCATGACAAAGGATTTTGGGCAGCTCGCTAAAAACATAGAAGAAAACATCCTCTACATTTTTTGCGGGCCTCCCAAAATCCTTTGGCATGCCTATGGGCTCATGGCTGCAGATTGTGCAGGCCTGAATAAGAGGATTATCCAATAGTAGTATAGACCCAGATGAAGTTAAGAAAGTCCAAATTTCAAATGCACCTAATTAGCAATGGACTTTGTCAAAAAAAAAAAACCTCACTGTCGCAAGGGAGGGAATAAAGAAGGTGGATGATGGGGGTTGTACAGATTTGAAGATTAGCAGGGCAGAAGTTCTGGAAAGAGAAGAGATCAAGAAATTCAACAATTCTCTGGCTACTTGAGCTCTTCCCTTTTCTATTAAGTTAGTCAGAACATTTAAAGTAAAAAACTCATAATTATCCTAATTATCTAATCATCTGGTTGTATTGGACCTCCCAGGATAGTTCTTAATGGAATCAACATCATTTTAGTTCAGATTTATTCTCTCTTCCAGGGAAGAAGGCTTGAACCAGATCTAGGCTTCAATGGTTTATTGCAGGGGAAGGCTCTGCCACTTGCATATGGTAAACTGGATTCGTGGAGTTATTTTTATGATTTCTTTTTTCGTGACAGAATTTTTTTTTTTTAATTTTGGTAGCTAGGTGGTACAGTGGATAGAACACTGGGCCTGGAATCTGGAAGACCTGAGTTCAAATCCAGCCTCAGATACTTACTAGCTGTATAACCCTGAACAAGTCACTTAGCCTCCATTTCCCTCAGTTTCCATTTCTGTAGAATGGGAATAATAAGAGCAGCTAGATAGTACAATGGGTAGTATACTGGACCATCAGTCAGGAAGACTCATCTTCCTGAGTTCAAATATGGCCCTAGATACTTACTAGCTGTGTGACCCTGGGCAAGTCACTTAACCCTGTTTGCCTCAGTCCCTCATTTGTTAAACTGGAGAAGAAAATGGCAAACTACTCCAATGTCTTTGCCAAGAAAACTCCCAATGGGCCACAAAGAGTTGGACACTACTGAAATGACTCAACAACAAAGGCACCTGCCTTCCAGGGCTGTTGTGAGGATCAAATGAGACAGTGATTGTAACGCACTTAGCACCGTGCTACATGAATGTTAGTCATTGTTATTACTATGCTAAAATATCCTCATTCTCAATGGTAGTCCATGGGGAGTGGAAGACAGCAATGATTGGAGAGGAGTAACACGAGGAAAATTACCAGAGATGCCTCCTGTCACATAAACAGCCATTGCAACAGCCGCAGAAAAGCCAATATTTATGGTCACAATTCCACCTGAAGCCCCTCGGCTAAGGACGGCTTGGGCTACAGAGCCACATCCAAGGACCTGGGGAGACAAAGAATGAAAAGCAGGTAAATGAATTGGTTGTGTCGGAATAAAAGGCAGAGGAAGTGTACACTAAATATATATTTATAGTGGCATCTATTGTAGCAGCAATGTACCCAAAACAAAGTACGATGCCAATTGATCGGGGGATAGATAAACAAGTTTTGATAAGGCAATGTAATGGACCATTACTGTGCTGTAAGAAATGAAGAACAGGAAAAACCTTGGGAAGACTTGCATGAATTGATACAAACTGAAGTAGACAGAACCAGCAAAATAGTCTACATGACAACTATAACAGTGTAAATGGAAAGGATAACATAAAACAAAGTAAAAACTGAACACAGTTGGCTGCAAAGAGGAGATATGAGAATGTACCTCTCTCCCTTCTTTGCAGAAGTGGGATACTCTGCATATGAGATATGGCATAGACTGTTGAAGATGGTTGATAGATTGCTTAGTTTTGGTAAACTGCTTTTTTATGCCTTTTTAAATTCTTTGCTAAAATAAATGACTAGGTAAGGGAATAGAGGGGAATATAGCAGAAAAGAAAGAGAAAGAAATGATAAATAGATGTGTAGAATGGTTTTACACATACACACATGCACACACGTATATTTGCATGTGTATACATATACACATATATGTGTGTCTAATGGTAGCTATCACTAGGGCAGGGGGCAGGGAGGGAAGAAAAAAGAAAAAAAAAGAAAGTTATATTAAACCTTTATTACATACTTAGAAGGAATAGCAAGTTATGCATAATAGATTTGTAGTTTCATGTACAGTTGTCTTTTTTTCTATTCTGCTATGTTGTGGAAATGCTTGTTTTATTTCTTAAGTTCAGAATAAAATAAATAAACTTCTAAAAAAAGAAAATGAAGATGATACAAAAACAAAAGATACAGATAATTTTTTTAAAGACTCAGGCACTGCCCTCTAGGTACTCCCCAAATTGCTGTTCAGTGGTTTCAGTTGTGTCTGATTGTGACCCCATTTGGGGTTTTCTTGGCCAAGATGCTGGAGTGGTTTGCCGTTTCTTTCTCCAGCTCATTTTACAGATGAGGAAACTGAAACAAACAGGGTTAAGTAACTTTCCCAGGGTCACACAGCTAGTGAGTGTTTGAGGCCAGATTTGAGCTCAAGAAGATCAATCTTCCTGACGCCAGGCCTGGCACTCTATCCACTGTGCTACCTAGCTGCCCATGCTCTCCAAATAAGTCAAATCAAGTCAAGAAGCATTTATTAAGCACTTACTGTATGCCAGACACTGTGCTAAGTGCTGGGAATAAGAAAGGCAGAAACTTCCTGCCCTTTCCTTCACACAGTCTAATGAGACAGACAACAGGCAAACAGCTATGCACGTATAAACCATATATAGGGCAAATTGGAGGTAATCCAGGGGTCAGTCCGACAGGACGACAACAACAACAACAACCACAAAGAGACACCAATACAATTGTATAAAGAAGGGCACAGAAAACTATTCAAGTGTATCTTTGACAGGTGGAGGCTGACAAGAGTTGCTGTTCAACAAATGGGATCAGGAAGAAATTGACTTGATGCCAGCAAAGGGATTTCGAGAGCTATTTAGATGATGGAGGAGAAGCAGTTAAGTGAGGAAGAATGAGGAGAGTCCACAAAGAAGGTTTGGCTTGAGAGACACTAATTAGAAGCCTTAGTATAATGGAATGAGTGTGAGTGGATCTGTCCTGGTAGGTTGGGGAGATGAGGAAGTATGGAGACAGCCTAGTTTAGGGATTTGAAATGAGGTGGAGCTCTGCCCCAAGACTTCCTCCACATTGACAAAGGCCCAAAATGTTTATTTTGGTAATGTGTGATTCACGTCTAACAGAGGGACTCCACCTAGAAGTCTCTTTCATTCTGAGCTGGAAAAATCTGCTAATTAGGGGCAGCTAGGTGGTGCAGTGGATAGAGCACTGGCCCTGGATTCAGGAGGACCTGAGTTCAAATCCAGCCTTGGACACTTAACACTTAATAGCTGTGTGACCCTGGGCCTAACCAAAAAAAAAAAATCTGCTGATTTAAGGGACCATAGGGAGTAGGACCATTCCCCCTACAAAACTGCTCATTTTCTTTTACTTTCTTTTTGTTTGTTTGTTTGACCAAATTTATGATTTTTCCAGTGTAGAACTCCCAGGGAGGACCTTTTTTTTTATACCACTGGAGACTTGTACCCTGTGGTTTTAGAGAGTTGCCCCCAGACACTGAGATGTTAAGTGACTTGTCCAAGGACACATGGCTAGCCTATATACGTGAAAGGATCCAAACCTGGATTCAAAGCAGGAGAGAGAATATTCAGTTAGGATTTAAGAAATTCGGTAGTAATGATTCTTCCATCCTGTTCCTTGGCGTGACCTCATCACATCCCTTAAATTGCACCAAGGGGAATTTAAGGAGACTTTGAATCCCTATATGTCCCAGGGTCCAATGGCCACTGTAACTACTCTTGTTTGTTTCACTCACTTTACCCTAAATTCTGTACTTTTTCTCTGTAGCTTTTCCTGTGTACATGCATTTTCTCCCCCGACACATCTATAAGCTCTGCACATAGCAGCTTAATAGATATCTGTTCAATGAAGGTCTAATGTAACGATCAGTGTGCAGTAACATCAAGTTGACGAGTGTTTTGGAGGGTAGAATCAAGATTCACGATGACCTAGGAAGATTAGAAAAATTAGAAACTTCCAAAACATTCACTAAAACAGAAATTTTAGAATATTTAACCACACAAATACAAAATTAAAGAGAATAGCTTAGACTCATAGAATGTAAGATCTGAAATGAGAAATTATGTAATTCCTCACTGTCACTGTAATGACTGCAGCAATCTAAACAAAATGAATCCCAAAATGAAGCCAATACTGAGTAATTGTCCTGACAAATCTTGGCCCCAGAGAAGAGTCCCTTACTCTTTTCAGTAGAGAAATAGAGTGCTATGTGTAAGCAATGTTATATGTACTAACAGAGTCACTGGGTCAGTTGGTTTTGCTTTACCGTTTTGTCTTTTGTTTGTTACCAGAGAGGCCTTAGTTTTAGGGGGAAGGGAGTCGGGGTGGAGAGTATCCAGAAATGACTACAAGAGAAAAACAAGAGACATCAACAAAACTTGGAAAAGTATCTGTAAAGGACTCGTACTCATAACTCATCCTCCATTTGTTTCAAGGACCAACCACAAATAAATAAGCTTAAACTGTAATGAGAGAGATGAGATCAAAAAAGAATTCTCCGACAGTGATGACTGCTAAACAGGTCAGTGAGGGATGTTGTCAAAGAGCTTTCTTTAAATATTTTAGAGTCATTATATTTGGAGCAGGAAGGAACCTGGGCTGTCTCCCTCATTTGATAGCCCAGAGAGACAGCCCAACTCAGACACTCACTAGCTGTATGACTCTGGGAAAGTCACTTAACTAACTTGCCCAAGGTCACAAAACAGATCTGGGAGTCAAATGCAAGTCCTCAGATTGCAAATAAATCTCATGCTATGTACCATGGTGCTTCTCTTTCTCTCTGAAGATCTTCAAACATTAGTACAGATTCCTATAGATGTGGGATGGTTTGGGGGCAGTACCTAATATCAGAGGAATGGACTGTGGAGGCCCTTCCAACCCTAAGACCTATTGACTTTTCAGACTACTAATTTTTAGAGAGAATTAGGAAGACTAGTTATGTCTGGAGCAGGCATACAGTTTAGCCATCATATTCACATGGCTAGCTTCAAATTTAGTCACTGATTTAACTGCCTACTCTCTAATGAACTGAAAATAAAATTGATTCCTATTTTCACTTTTCAGGTATCCCCCTAGGACCATTTCATCTCTTCTCAGTTTCTGGCGGATTTGTCCTTATTTTTCTAGGGCCCTTATCTATGGAAGTAACCCCAAACTAAAACCATGCTTGTGGTTAAATCTAGCTCAGTCCTCAGGAAATAAGGTCTAAACTCACTGGCAATTTGGCAGTGTTTCCCTGAAAGGGCAGACCGTAAAGAGATGATTAGTCAGAAGAACAGGGTCAAGAAGCACGTCTATATTATAATGAGAATCATAGAACTTGAAGGGTCCTCAGAAACCATCAGGTCCACCCCTTCATTTTACAGATGAGGAAACCTCAGACCCTAAGAAAGTTGAGTGATTTGTCTAAGGTCACATAGGTACTAAGTATCAGTTGTGATTTGAACACATGTCCCTTGACTCCAGATACAATCCCTGCCCAGGAAGAGATGATATTCCTTTAAACATAACACTGACTTGGACAAACCAGTAATGGGTCACTAAATAATGATAATACACAAAAGATCTATGATGTCATTAGCATAGAATTCCCATTGGGGGAGCATTTTCTGACTTTTATAGTTTCTAATGCACATGCACTAGAGAGCTTTAAATCACTTTATTAGTTGAACAATGTCTTTGCTCAGTCAAATTTCATTGTAATTAATGTTGCCCTCAGATATTCTAGATGCTAAAATGCCTTTTGTCCTTTACTAGGAAGGACAAGCCACATGGTGAGCAGCTGAGAAGAAACAAGAAGAGAGCTAAATTCTATCCTAATTAGACATCACCACTGTGCAGGGCAAAATATTGCAGGCAAGATTTTCCAAAACCCTACAAAATTTTAAATTTTTGATTGCACCCCTGAAAACGATTTTATTCTCCTAAAAGTTGAATCAGCCTATTTCTTTCCCTGTCTGATTCTCTCCCATTTCACCCACACGTGTGTCCATCCTATCAGGAAGGCAGACCTTGAACATGTTCATTGATGATGTTGTTTGCTAGGGGAACTGGTGATTTAGTCTGTGGTTGCCTTTCTTTGAGTGTTCAGAGCTCTATTTCCCCTCTCTTATCCTCAACTACAGGAGCTTAGGATTGGCTCTTAGAGGGATTGGAGTCAGAAGAGATCTGGATTTCAATCTCAGTTCCAACATTAATTGGCTATGGAGCCATTGACCAAGCCTCACTTTGCTCATCCATAAAATAGTAGTATCCACATTCCGAGGTTATTATGAGATCCAAAATGAAACAATTCATGAAAGAGGTTTTTTTTTACAAAGTTCAAAACACATATGATTGTCCATTGTTGTTGTGTTGTTTTGATGGCAAAACCTTGACCAGAACTCCTTATTACTAATTTTTCTTTAAGGGGCAGTTTGGTGGAGTGAAAAAAGTGTTGTATTGGAGTCAAAAGACATGAGTTCAAATCCCAGCTCTGCTAATGACTGACTGATTTCCTGTGTGACCCTGAATTTCCCTAGACCTCAGTTTCCTCATATGTCCTTTCAGCTCTAGGTCATGATATTCTACCTATTTGGAAATGTAAAAGGGGCTGCCTCTATGCTCCAATGGACATAGAGTGTAAGTTCCTGGGGGTCATGCTGTGCCCCATCTATCCACCTCCACCTTTGCATGGAATACCCTTTCCCTTCCTCTTTACCTCTTCAAGTTCCATAAAAGCCCAGTTTAAGGGCTTCTTCCTCCATCAAGCTTTCACTGACTATTCTGATCCTCATTGGTCCCTCACTTCTCTCAACTCCTCTTGCCCTTCATGCTATTATCTCATCCCTGCCAAGGTCTGACGAAAAGGAAGCGAGCCTAACAGAAGCAGGAGGTATTAAAGTTAAATAAAAGTGAAAAATTTCTTAACAGTGATTGTTTCAAACAGTTCAGACATTTTTGTGGCCAAGTCTTTGTGACCCTATTTGGGGTTTTCTTGGCAGACACTGGAGTGGTTTGGCATTTCCTTTTCCAGCTCATTTTATAGATGAGGAAACTGAGGCAGACAGGGTTAAGGGACTTGCCTGGGGTTACACAGCTAGTAAGTGTCTGACACTAGATTTGAACTCGATCCAAAACATTTTCCAATTATACAAATCTCAGTTTTTCCATATGTAAAATGATGAGGATTGAACTAAATGACTTCTAATTTGCCTCCTAGCCCTAATATTCCACCCTATTCCATGCTATCCCATCCCATTCAACTGCATCCCATCCCATCCCATTCCATCTCATCCCATACTATTCTATTCCTAAATTAATTTTACCTCCCTAACTATATTAATACTAGGGCAGCAAGATGGTGCAATGGATAGTGTGCTGGGCCTAGAGTCAGGAAGACTCATCTTCCTGAGTTCAAATATGGCCTCAGATGCTTACTAGCTATGTGACCCTGGGCAAGTCACTTAACCCTGTTTGTCTCAGTGTCCTCATCTGTAAGAGGAGCTGGAAAAGAAAATGGCAAACTATTCTGGTATCTGTGCCAAGAAAACCCAAATGGGGTCATGGAAGAGTCAGACATGACTGAGCAACAACAAAATGTACTTAACCGAGAGCTTTACAAAGAACTCCAAATGTGAACTATTATTATTGTTCTTGCCATTCCCCAGGCCTACAACAGTCCTCCCTCCTCTTCCCCCATATCCCATCCTTATCTGTTGAAATCCAATTCAATGCTCAACTCAAATGCTGCCTCTTTATGGAGCTTGTCTAAGTCCCCCTGTTAAGAAGTGTCTCCTCCTTCCTTTAAACCCTTTGTATTCCCTTTATGTGCTTGTCATGTTCTATTTTGTGCTGCTATGACTTGTCTTTTCACTCCACTTAAGCCATAGGAGAGGGGAAATAACTTACTGGTGGTTTACCCAGCATCACCCAATTTCCTGACCTTGAGGTTGAATAGGCTTGTGGGAAGAACTTCCAAGGAGGTTGCCACCACAAGCCTATGTTGTGTTGGAGTGCCTCCGTTATCCTTTTAAGATCCAGGGACTTAGGGAATGCTAAGCAAAGCATTCAGCCATCAGGTGGGTTCCTTTTCCCATCATGCTTTTGTATTCAGTGCCTCTGTGGTCAGGGCCAAAAGTGGGATTATACTCTGATTATGTGTGAACTCTTCAGGGCATTCTGATGGCTTAGTGTAAAGGAAAAAAAAATATGTCTGGATACAGGTTGTTCTAATGGTAACTGACGGGTGGGTGCATGCACTTTAAGATTTGCAAACACTTTACAAAAGGATTTTTTAACCTGGGGGTTTGTGAATTAAAAAAAAAAATTACCTGTATTTCAATATTTTTTTTGCATATTAAAACATTATTCTGAGATGTCTGTGGGCTTCACCAGACTGCCAAAGAGTTACTTGACACACAAAAAAGATTAAAAACTCCTGTTATAGGAGAAGCTGCTTTGTAAGAATCCCCTGCCAATGATATATTTGCAGTGGGTTGAATATAGTGTCAGCATTTCTCCTAAGTCTGATTTGTACAAAACTTGAATAAAACCTATAATTGGTTTTATTTTTCCTTTCAAAGAGATATCATTTTGGGGATGTGAACTATTTCAAGCTAAATTGCTGAGGAGGTTGATTGATGGGTGAGCAGAATGTCATTATTTTCCCATTTCTGATTCACAGCAGTGGGTAGAACTTCTCTATTTATCTTGAACTTTACCTGCCTTCAGATGTTTGTCCTCCATAACCAATTGAATTAACAAATCAACCCAAGAGGAAAAAGGTAGGTCCATCATGTCTCAGAAGACTTCTCCAAGGCTTCTCTAAGCCTGGAATGGTACCTCAGGTACTGGCAGCTCTCTTAAATTGACTGTGGGTAAGTCGTATAAAGGGAGTGTCAGAATGCTAGAAAAAAAAAAACTCTTTGGTTTGGCAAGAAAGCTTTTCAGTAAATGTCAATCAGCTTTTATATCCCTGCGCCACCTAGATGGCAAAGGCATTTGACAGCTGTGCTTCAGCTAGGTTGTAAACTCCTTACCACATCATGTACTTCTTTGGTCTTGCTTACAATGCCCAGCTAGTACAGTTCTGGGCACATAGTGAGTGAGTAACAAATATTTGGCATAATTGAAGACAGGATGATGTCCTCTATATTTTGTTAAGCATGGAGTTAGGAGAGACCTAAGTTAGAATCCCAGTTCCAATACATAACTGTGACCTTGAACCAGTTACTTAACTTCTCTGAGACTTAGTTTCTTTATCTGTCAAATGGGGATAATCCTGTCTTTATTACCTACCTCATGAGGAGGAGAGTGCTTTGTAAACAAAGTACTCTAGAAATTATTTTTATAAGCTATTATGGCCCTGAAATTCTGTGACCTTAGAGGCCATGTAGTCCAACCCATACCTGTAATGGAATTCTTTCTATAACATCTCAGACAAGAGGTTATCACTCTTCTTTTTAATACTGCTATAGAGGGAGAACCTCCTTCCTGAGATAGCCAGTTTCCCTTCTGGTTAGCTCTAACTGTTTTTCTTTCTATGGAATATAAATCTTCCTCTCACTACTTCTAATTCTGCCCTTTGGAACCGAAGAGAAATCTCATGCCCTTTCTACCTGAAGAGGCCCAGTTCAAGTGTCTTCTATTCTACTGCATGGTGATTTACCAGCCAATGCAAGTCTACAGGGAGCTTGCCTTCTTTGAACTAACAGCACTGGTGGTCTATAATACTCATTGTGCCATTAACCGTCTATTGCCTCCTGGTATCTTTTGGATTGTTTATCTTGTAGATGCAAAATACTTTGCAGATATTGATGCCTTGTCTTGCCTGGAACTTAGCAGCTCTTTAAGGGCATGGCTTATCCATCCACTACTTAGTACCACAGCTCTCTCACTATCGGTGCTTGATAGTGTTGGCTTGATATGATAAATGAGAGGTCGCTTCTTCACTTTATGAAGGAATGTGCCACAAAATTCTTTGAATTAAAAAAAAATCCTTTAGATTAATCCCTTGGTGCAAGGTCAGCAAACTACAGCTAGTGGGCCAGATGTAGCCTACGACATGTCTTTGTATAGCCTTTGAGCTAAGAATGTTACACATTTTTAAACAAAAATTTATTGTATTTAAAAATGTAAAAAAATTATCAGCTCAAGGGTAACACAAAAGCAGATTTGTGGACCAATACCTTCATGCATTTCAGGTGCCTCCCATCCAATCCAATCCAACCCAGCCTAATCTAATCCAATCCAATTCAATCCAATCAATATTTTTTGTTGTTCATTCTCCATTTTGGAGGAGGACCAATGACATCACCTGGTAATGTCTTGACTTGCTTGTGAATTGGATTTAATTGGATTTCTGCACAGTTGCAGAAAGTTGTCAGCTTCACTCTCTCTTCCAGAGTCAAATGAAGTCCAGTGGCCAGACAAAAGTCAAGACAACTGGCAATGGTATGGGATGCAGTGGGTGACGTTGGCATCTTCGATGCCTAACCAAGCTCTAAGCCCTCCACAGCACCTGCTTCAGCTGCCTTCAAAGCCATTGGAACAAATTGTTTTCATCTGTCCATTCCACTGGGAGAAGTCTGTACGTGCTTGGGGTAGACATCCCCCTAATTCACCAACAGTTTGAGGCCTGTTAGCCTTAATCTGCTTTAGCCCATCTGTCCAGGCAGTTTTACTGAGGTGTGGCCTTTGCACATGCCACAGCTTTTTGGAGCCACAGGTGAGAGTTGGTGACAGGTGGACACCAAAGGTGGATGAACAGCCCTGAAAAAGTCTTGGCAAGCCCTCACACCAGAGGTGCTAGTCTTCCCTGAACACCAAGCCAGGCATTGTGCTACCCTGGGAAGACAATAAAAAGACAGTCCCTGCCCTCAAGGAATTTATAATCTAAAAGGCAGCTGAGGGGAGATGCACACGAAAGGAGGCAGAAAAGAAGTTGGGGGAAGACCAGGGAACATCTTATTTTGTGGAGTTGAAAGCAGTCAAAGCAGCAGATGCAGAGTAGAGTAAGTTGTTTGTCTAAGAAAAGTCTCATTCCAATGCCTCACAATAATGTGGAGGGAACCCTAGGTTTGCAAATGATATGCTAGTGGTGAGGAATCTCTGGCAGATACTTCCAAGCTGGAAAGGCTTTGAGTACAGTTCTGCCACCAGACTGCAAATGCTCTCCATGCAACCAACAGGCCTCTAACTAGAAATTCTTTCACATGGGGCAAAAAGAGGTAGGGAAGGAGGGTGGGGATGGTGATGGAATTGCTGGGAACAGAAGTGTGCCATGCAGCACAAGGCAGCAGAGGTCCAAGAGACACAGAAATGGTGTAGACTGCCATGGAGAAGAAGCGCGCCCCTAGGGTGTCAAGATTCCTAAATACTTTATAATTGTCAAATATTCTTGGTGAAGTTTTTCTTTTTAATTCTCTGGGCAGTAAAGAAAATCTATTAAAATGGATTCAATTTTTCATTTTTTTACCACTGTTCTACCACTTCTGGGTCATTTCACCAAAGGACAACCACTACCCACAGATTCTAAGGTGTTCTGTGGATTTGCACTCCTCAAATTAAAGCTCATAAAATCCCCAATCGTGAGTTCTCCCTTAACACTCAGCCAGTAGACACAATGAGATCAAAGCTATCTACCATTCCATTTACCAAGATGGCACAGTAAAAACAGTAGCTATAAAACATTCCTTCCATCAACCTGGGGCACACTGTCCCACAGATAGATGTGAGAGAATGGGCGCAAATTTAGAGAACAGTGATAGTGGCACAACACACGTTGATGGGGCAATGCTTCTAAAATTATGGGGCCTTAATGTCTTTGTCTCTTCAAGGAGTCATTGTGATGTTCCTGACCAGGCACAGAATCTTTGCTGAGTGGGTTGCTGAGTTTAGCTCTCATCTCAGGGTCTGCTTCTCTCCAGTCTCGACTCTCAGTTGTCAGAGCTAGCTCTCCCTTGAATCCATGGGGTTGGCTCTCTTCTCTACTTCCAGAGGTTACGCTCTTTGAAGTTGCTTCCTCTTTTTATCAAGTCTCTGTCTGGAGAGTGCATGTCTCAGCTCCCTTCTGGATGCAATGTCTCCCACTGGGTGAATAGCCCTGCTTCCAAATGCCCTTCCCCCACCCCTTTGCTCTTGGCATAAGCAAGGGGACAGGGGGAAAGGGTCACCCTCCACCAAGCTGGTGAGCTCAATCTTATAAGGGACAGTAAGGGGTTAAGATCAATCATCATCAGTCAATGGAGTTGACGAAACCTTTTCACTCAAGGAGAAACTTTTTTCCTTCTTCATAGGAGGACACAGAGAAAAGATGCATCTTTATGATTATATCTACATCTTTATACTTCATTACCTGCTCCTCCTTTCTATGACCACATTCATTGGTAAGGGCGGGGGGCAGGGATGATGAGGATCTGTTGATGAAAGAATACTCTTCTACCCTGCGCACACACACACACACACACATACATACTTAACACCACACACCATACATTACATGCAATGAGACAGTGGGAAGGAATCTTGGAAGAGAGGAAAAATGGAATATGAGCACAGAATCCCTTCCAACTGATTTAATGTATGAATGATTATGGGAGTGATGTAAAAGATATGCTTTCAGTCATCCTCATTTATCTAGACTTGACATGTCAGTCATCTTTAGTTTTTTCTTCTCCCTTATTTCATCTAATAATTTACTAAGTCCTTTGATTTTTCCTGTCTAGTTTTTTTTTTAATCTATCCCTTCCTTCATAATCCCATCACTTCTGTCCTAATCCAGGTGCTCATCCCGTCACATTGGAACTAACTATATCAACCTCCTAATCTCCCTATCTCAGTTTTCCCCTAGTCTGTACACCACTTTCAGATTAATCTTCCTAAAATACAATTTTCATTATGCCAGTCCCTTACTAAAAAAAAAAAAACAATGGCTCCCTATTTCCTGGAGGATAAAGTCTTTATACACCTATGTCCATGTATATCATCTCCTATTAGAATTTAAACCCCTTGAGAGCAGGGACTTTTATTTTATCCATAACTCCCAGCACATTAGATTCCATCTCTAAGATGTTTAATAAATGTTTTTTCATTGAATGATTGATATTGTACCTGCTTCCTCTTTCCTTTCTGTCTTTCTAAATCCTATCTATTCTTCACTGATCAGTTCAAATATCTTGTGAGAGATGATCTTTCAGAAGTGAAGCCTCCTCAAAGGGTCAATAGTTCTTGTTAATAGTTCTTGTATTGTTTTCAAAACCCTCTCCCGCTCAGGCCCTGTTTTTAAGCATGTAGCAGAAAGAATCGCCCTACCCCCAACCTGAACTGCTTGCCCTTGCAAAACTTCCCGCCTTTTCTTGTCTCTGGGCAAACTTGTGTCTCTGTTGCTGGGGCCTTCAATAGATTGTGCCCCCTGAAGCCCAGCCAATGGGATAAGGGGAAGGGGGTTAAGGAGGAGGAGCTCGAGTTAGGGTATAAATAAGCCTTGATTTCTGTAATGAATTTGTACTCTCCTGGCCGGCAATGGCGACTAGGGATGGTACCCTTTCTCATGAGAAAGCAATAAACTCCTTTCTGCTTTCAAGATATCTAAGATCTCTGTCCCACACATTGTCTTTCATGAAGCCTTTCCTGCTCACTTCTTCCTCCTCTGACCTCCTAAGTCACTTATTATCTGTATTACTCATGTTGTCATGTAATCATACTCTACTTTATTAGTGGTTCTCCATGAAGGTGCTACTGCAATGCTCCACTGATGCATGGAAGTGATCCTGGGTTCTTGAAGGCTATACCAGTGGAACACAAATTCTAGTAGGTTCTATGGAGCTGGAAAGGGTTTGAATACAGGCCCCATGATAAACTGTCTATCTGCCATCTGAGCAAAGTTCAGGCCAACCTGGCTACAAGGTAATGATTTTTTTTGACCTGAATAATTATCTTACACCATCCAGAAAGTCTTCAAGGGTTTGTAATCTGCATTAGTAAAGGGAGATGACATTGTAGATGATTGAAGTATTAAATCTTCTTAATTACCTTTCCTTGTGGATGGTTGTTTTTTCTTCCCAGCTATAGTGATTGTAAGCTACTCAAGGATAGCTACAAAGAACTCTGTGTGCGTATTGTATTCTCCTCTGTATCCTCCTCTGCATCCTGTATTTTAAGTTAGAAAGTCAAAAAAACATATACAATGCCATTCTAAGAGAAAATAATGTGTGGGAGGTAATGAGTGGAAGGCGACTGAGATGGATAAAGGAAACTTCAAAACAATGTGGACAGTTGAGGATTTACCACTTGCAGCAGAACTAAGATGATAAGCAGTTTATAGAGAAAAATGTGAAATTTAAATGGATGTGGTAATGATCATGCTCCAGTGAGGAATAATGTAATCATTTATTTGACAATGTGCTATAGTTTAAAAGCATATTAACTCAGGTGAGATGAACAACTCATTAAATTTAAAGGGCAAGAATTTTGGGGAGAAAGGCGGGACACGTTCTGAATCTGCAGTTTCATCAGTGTAGGGAACTTCACCAACACAAATTGATAGATGATCTGCAACTTATAGGCAGAGAGCTGCCTGGGGCACAGGGTGATCCAGGGGTGGGGGCCCTGCAGCCTTGAGGTAGCATATGGCCCTCTAAGTCCTCAAGTACAGCCCTTTGACTGAATCCAAACTTCACAGAACAAATCCTCTTAATAAAAGGATTTGTTCTGTAAAACTGGGACTCAGTCAAAAGGCCACACCCAAGGACCTAGAAGGCCACATGTGGCCTGGAGGCCGCAGGTTCCCCACTCTGGAAGCATTTGCCCAGGACTGGACAGCAAGTATATGTCAGAAGGAGAATTTAAAGACAATATTCCTTCCCCCTCTCAGGCTGGTTCTCTTAATCTGAGATACCTTGCTGCAGGTATCACTAGATCTGTTTTACAGATGAGGTTAAGAGCATCTTGTTAATGAAGTCTGGGAAGAATGGCTCAGCAATAGATTTGACAATGCTGCATAAATCAACATGATGAGGCAGAAAGGGTTCTGGGTAGAAGTCAAAAGACCCGGGTTGGAATCTTGGCTCTGCAACTCATGAATACAATCACTAAGGGTAAGAGGCTTAACCTTGCTGGATCTCAGTTTTCTCATCTGTGAAATGGGGAGGAAAGGTGAAGAAAGGTGCTTTGAAGACTGTAAAGTGAGACGCAGAGTGATGTAGTAAAGAGAGTGTTGGATTTTGTGTAAGAAGACCTAAGTTTGTATCCTGACTTTGCTACTACTACTTTTGTAAGCTTGAGTAAGTCATGATCTTTCTGGTGTTTCATTTCCTTATCTATAAAATTATGGTGAACTGGATGACCCATAAAGCCCCTTCTAGCTCCAAAGCAATGGAAAGTGTTAAATATATAAATAACTCCACTGGGGCTCACTCACCCCCAGAGTGATGTCTATAACTACTTCTAGGGTGAGTGACTATTCTCTTAACTCTAAATCACAAGCCCCCACCAATGTGCTTTACCTTTAACAATCAGACAGTAGACTCATTTCATTAGTAAAGGTATTTTCTCAAATGTCATAGCAAGAACAGTAGTTACAAAGCATCGTCTCCCTCTGTGTCCAACCCCATGAGCTTATAGTAGCACAAATATACAGAGTCTATTGTGGGGAAGGGTTGTCCTAATCTTCCAGCACAATTGCTGTAAGGTACATGTATGAGGAATACCCATAGGTGGATAAGGCAACCCTCAACTCTCAAACTGCTAGGTTTCCATACCTTTCTTTGCCTGGAATGTCTTCATGAATTTCACTATGGACTGTGGTGTTGATGATGGACAAGTTACTCTGCTGCTTAACTTTCTCCTCATAGGGTTTGGTGTCCAATGAATGACTGGAATGACTAGAAAACCGATCTGCTGATAGCAGGTTGAGCAACTCCTTCAAGTCATTGTGCTGGGTGCTTGGGGGGCTTGAATGCTTTGGATTGGGGCAAGACGGCTGCTGGGTTACTAGTTTGCTGCTACCAGGCTGGGCCAGGCAGGTTGCTCAGCTGCTTTTCTTTTTGTGTGTGTGTGTGTGTGTGTGTGTGTGTGTGTGTGTGTGTGTGTGTGCATGGCATGTCTGTTGGACTGGTCAAACCAAAGGATTCACTGGGTTCATTCTTTAATAGATGTAGTAGTCTTTTTCAAAGCTAGGAAGTACTTCACTCTCTTCAGCAGAATGCTTCACCTAAGGCCAGGGCACCTAACTTTAGGCTCCATAGAAGCTTCTTCCCTTTGACTCCCTCAGAGCCTCCACTCTGAGATTGTTGTCACCTTCAGGTAATGTGTTGAAAGATGCCTTGCCTCTCTAGTTTCATAATCCTTCTGGACTTAAAACCCCCTTCCCACAGTAAGGCACTCCCCCTGACATTAGGGTAATCAGTTTAAACTCACTCAGTTTCACCTGCTTACTCCTTTTGTAAATAAGTGGCTAGAGATTGAAAAAAAAATTAATTCAGTTTATGCCCTGGAGGCAAATCAAGTTTCTTTGACCTCTTCATATGAAATTGATCTCATACTTTTTCTAGGGCAGGAGTGTCCATTTTGTATACATTTCAATGACTTTTTTTTTCTTTGAGTACCTCCATATCTTTAGCTTTGGCTGAATACAGCATCCTCTCTTACATGTAAGTATGTTATTATTATTACCAGCAATAATGATAAAGATAATGACTCTATGAATTAATAATATCTTTAAATTTTTAAGAACTGAGTCTATAACTACATACTTGCCCAGAATGCATTTTCTCTGGCTGACCCTCCATGCCTGGAATGTTCTCCTTTCTCCTCTCTACTTACTGGCTTCCTTGGTTCCCTTCAAGTCCCAGCGAAAATTCCATCTCCTAGAGGAACCCTTTCCCCAACAAACACTGATCCAAAGGATTGTTCTAGGTTCAGTGAAGGAAACAAAGATGGAGAAGACAGGGTCTTCTTAAGGAAAAGCCCAGTTGGGAAGATAAGACTACTATACTATTAAGACTGCACTAATTAGCAGAATGTACTAAGTTCAGTAAGAGATGCCCTGGATGTTTAAGAGGAAAGAGTATATTCAGTTGAGAAATGAAGAAAGGTTTCAAGGAAGCAGAATATTAATTGGCCTCGAAGGATAGGCAGGGGTACAATAAGCAAAATGGGTGGTGAGGTATTATTATGAGGTATTATCATGTTATTATGTGGAGGTAGGCACAGTCAGGGGTGGTGTTTAGGGAACAATGAACATTCCAGTTTCCTTGAATCATAGGATAAATGTATAGGAGTGTTGTGAGATGTTGCTAGAAAGAGACATAGCATGGAAGGGGTCCAAAAGCCAGGTTGAAGAGTTTGAATTTAATTCTGAATGCAATGGAGAGCCACTGAAGATTTTGAGGAGGGGGAAGGTACCATTCCTAAAGCTGTGCATTGGGAGAATAATTGACATTTACATGGCTTTATAGCATTTTAAGCTTTGCTAAGGACTCCTCCACAAAAAACCTGGAAGTTAGATCATCTGAGTATTATTACCCTCATTTCAAAAATTGAGGAAACTGAGTTTCAGAGCAGTTAAGTGACTAACCTGACTGCTTAAGTGTAAGAGCTGGTATTCAAGCCCAGGTCTGCTGATTTTAGGGTCAGCATGCTTTCCACTACAACTTTCCAAGGCCTCACTGACTTGCTAGAAGCTCATAGAATGGGGGTCATAGAACCTGGTGTTGGGTGAGGTGTGGTGAGGGGAGAATATGGCAAAACTTTAAATAACATCCAATACAGAGGTTCTACATCTTGCATCATGGACTCCTTTGGCATATCTGCTAAAGCCTATGGACCCCTCCTCAGAATAATGTTTTTAAATGCATAAGTAATAAAATCAAAGAATAAAGCCCATAAAAACTCGCAAATGGAAAATTACTCTTATAAGAAGCTATTGCTAAGGTCACAAGTTAGACCAAGGCAAGACTGGAACAAGAAGCAGAATGACGCAGACCGACTGGAACAAGAAGCAGAACGACGTAGACCGCTTACACAACAGTAACAAGAATGGAAATGAAATGACAATGACAACAAAACCCAAATGGTAGGCTGTGAAATTTGAATAACTAAGCTTGGTCCTGAGCAAAATATGCAAATGTGCTTCCCTCCTTTCTTCACACTTACAGAGGTGGGGGACTGAGAGTAGGGAACACTGGATATATTATTGAACTTTGCTGCTATGGCCATTAGTTTTGCTCAGTATTTTTTTCCATTAAAAACAATTCCTTGTTATAAAAGATAACTCTTTGGGAAGAAGAATGGGTTATGTTGGGAAAGAGAAAAACAAGTTATCAAAAAAAACTGAGGCAAGTGCAGAACATGAAGCAAGAATTTGTGTGTGATATAGTCCTTGATGTTCTCCTTCCCAATGCCCCACCAACCCAGCTTCCTGTGTGTGTGCCCTCGGGCTTTCCATTTATCAGCAGAGGAGGGGAGAGATTGTTTAACTAAGCTAAAAAGCTTGCAGCCCCTGCAAATTGCGTCAGCTACATATATATAGTGTGCAGGTGTGGATTATACATAAAGGCTTCCATTATACAACATGAAAAATATGCCAAATATGTAGGTCTTATTCAGGTAGGAATTATACATATCATATGAGTTACACACAATGGGACATTATGTCCACTCTGTTATCTCGATGTCATCATTTCCGTAAGCAACATGGGCCTACAAGAATGACATCTTCAGTCATCACCCCCAGGAGTGTCACATACCATCTGGTCACTGGACAGATAATTATTTCATTTCTGCTGTGACCCTCTGTTAGTTCTGAGACCTGAGTCACTTCATTCTCTGTGGAAGAAAAGGTATCCTTAGACCTACTGGCCAATTCTGGACTTAGATATAGCCTCATCTGAATAAAGTTGTTTCTAGTTCCTAAGGAGTTGGACTTCGTAGGTAACCTCTGTTCTCTTGGAGTAGTTAGAGAGGAAAAGGTCAACTTCTGAATTTAACCTCTACCCCTGTTGAGACAGAGGTCTTGTTTAGTCTGATATTTATCTTGGCAACATTCATTTCACCCTTGTGCTCTTTGCCAGCGCTATCCTTTAGTTTTCAGGAAGAACCTATGGTGAAGGCATGGATTGTCAACAAGGTAGATAGGGCCCAATCCCTAGCTCACTACTTATGATATCATGAAGACATTTTTGTTAGTTCCAGTCAATGGTGAAAACATGGAAAGATTGGCTGAGGCGGGGTATGCCAGGATCACAGTGTATACCTTCCTACTGACATCTCTCACTTTCATATGTAGTCAACATAGTCTGTGGAAGTCTATACCTCAGGTTTTCATCGTAGAAAATTGGAATATAATTATAAATTGGCATCCCAATGTCAAGGCAGCTGTTCATCACCTATGGTCTTCCAGATCACGTGGGTCAGTCTAGTGTGCTTCATCTACTGAGTACTCCATGGACACTAGGAGCTAGGCTGTATAGATAGAGTGCTAGACCTGTGGTCAGGAAGACCTGAGTTTAAATCTAGCTTCAGACACTTACTAGCTGTGTGATCCTGAGTAAGTCACTTAACCTGTCTTCCTCAATTTCCTCAGTCGGAAAATGGGAATAAAAGTAATATCTACCTCCTAAGATTGTTGTAAGGGTTAAATGAGATAATATTTGTAAAATGCTTAGCACAGTGCCTGGCACATAGAAGGCATTTAATAAATGCTTGTTTTCTTTCTTCCCTCTCTTCTTTCTCTTTCTTTTTTGCCTTCTTTTTTCTCTTCCTTCCTTCCCCTCCCTTCCCTTCTATAGTAGTCTTCAACTTCTGCACAAACTGGAGGTCCTTTTCTCCCTTCTGTTCTGAGGTAGTTAGGGCCTTAAACTACATGCCCTCTGCACCATCAGTGTCTCTAAACTGGCCACCTAGCACCCACAAACATTTGGATACTCTAATCTTGGGGCATCCTATCTTCGAGGTACATACAGTGTCCATGGCAGACCCCTGGACATTTTTAAGACCTCTGTTTCTTTATCAGATTCCAGTCACTCCTGTAGCCTATGTATGCCATGTTCTAGCCAGGGCTCAGAGGCTTTCTCTACAGGTAAATAGATAGGCCTCACTGAAAATTATGGTCTTTGCCTATGGGAGTCCCCTCTGGTTATGCTGTTTCCATGGTGACATATAGTAGGTCCTTATTAAATCCAAGCAAATTACCCACGTTGACGCCCATGGTTTCCACGTGTAGTCAACAGGGGCCTAACTCTTTTGCAGATGGTAGAGGTTTATACCTCAGGATTATACATCCTATTCTATGGATCAAGTTCATGATTGCTGGAGTTGGGCCAAAGAGGACACTTTATCACTCTTCAGTAAAGCTCTAACACATTCCATAGCAAATCCTTCCTGCTTTGTGAAGGAATTCATCTTGTTGGGCAAGTTGTGGCCAGAAGGAGAGGGCTTAGTAATAAATTTCCAGATACCTCTTTTCTGGGTATTTCTCTGGGAACCTGGAATGTCTCCATAGCATCAGGCAGCTCGTTTAAGGAAGCAGCTGTTGGGTGTTTCTTCCTGAAGAGCTTTCCTTGTATTGTATGGCCTACTAAAGAGTCCTCAAAAGTGCACAGTCCTTTCAATGATACCTTTGTCATAATCCATAAGTACTCCCCCAATCAACAGTCCTTGGTGAGGGTGCAAAACCTTTCGTTATGTACCAGTTCCTCTCCACACTGGGCAACCAGGCTAGCCATCAATGCCCCAACACATAATTACACCATGTTCTCTTTATTCTTGTACCTGACTTCATGTCACATCTTTCCATCCTCCAACAACAAACTCCAATTTCCTGGTATGTCAGAATCAAATTTTAAGTTCTCTCTTTGGCCTTTAAAGCTCTTCACAATCTGTCCCCTTCCAACCTTTTTAGTCTTATATTTTATTCCCCTGCAAGTACCACATGGTCCAACAACATTGGCCTCCTTGCTGTTCCTCAAACACAACATTCCATCTTTCTACTTGGTGCCTTGACAGTGCCTGAATCTACCTCTGGAATACTCTGCTCCCTTTGAGGAAAGCTAAGAGGTACAAGTCAGGGTCTTGAAGGAGACTCAGCTCAAATCTTATCTTCTGTATCAGGCCTTTCAAGGTCCTACTAGCTGTTAGTACCTTCCCCTTTCAGATTACCCCTCCCACCTATATTCTGTATACATCTTGTATGGATGTAGTTATATATGTGTTGCTTCCTTTTCCCTCCTTAGAATGTGAATTCTTCAGTGCCAGGGGCTGTTTTTGCCTTTCTTTGAAATCTTTATGCTTAGAATCGTAGCCAGCACATAGTAATTGAAAATGCTTGTTGACTGGCTTTATGCTTGCAAGTCCATCCAATTTGTGAACTTCTAACTTCTGGTACAAGGGAACTAAGGCTCCTTCCCCCTCAAAAAAAGTCTTGGACAAGCCCCCAAATGTAATCTTTGTGTCAGACCATTGTAAGAGAGCTGAGAGTGCTTTGAGAAACACAAGTCAGAATCTAATATTCCCTGGGAGGCCGTTGATGTGGTTGTGAATTATTTAGATCAGGGGTGGGGAAAATACTTACATAAAAAACATCATATAATTTTTTTAAATGGAGGGTAAATAGGAGGAAGTATCTTTCACAACTCTGGTTAGGGGAAGAATGCTTAACCAAACAAAAGGTAGAAAAGATCCTACAACTGGATAATTTTTATTTAAAATTAAAGTGATTATTCTGGAACAAAATCAATGAAATTAGAATAAGAGGAGTAACTATTCAGCAAGAAAAATATGTTCATCAAATAGACATCTAACATGCAAAACATGTGGGAAATAAACACAAATATATAACACCAAATGCCATTCTTCAATAGATATGGTCAAAGAATATGAACAGTTTTCAAAAGAATTGCAAACTGTAAATGTCTGCTTGACAATATTGCCCAAATCACTAATAGGAAGAGAAATGTAAATTTAAACAACTGAGACTTCATATAACAAACACAAATTAGCAAAGATAATAAAAATGGGTAGCATAAATAATGGAGAGATTTTAGGAAGACAGGAACATAAATACGTAGTTGGAGATGAAATACGGTCCAACCAATCTGGAAAGCAATTTGGGATTATAGCAAAAAAAAAAAATCACTAAACTCTACATACCTTTTGACCTAGCGATACCAACTGCTAGGCACATACCCAAAAGATGTCAAAAATAGGGGGAAAGGTTTCATAAAAATAGAAATATTTATATGCATCTTTTAAAGTATCAGAGGTCTAGAAAGAAAGTGGTTGTTCACTGAGGCATGGCTAAACAAATTGTGGTATGTTACTATATCATAAGAAATAAAGAGAATGAAGAATTCAGAGAAACTTGTGAAGATTTGTGTACACTGATGCAGAGCAAAGCAGGACCAGGAGAACAATTAAATGATGATCAATGATATAAAAGAAAACACCAAAAGCTTTCATTACCCTGACCAAAGTAATAACCGGTGATGACTTCAGAGGACTAACAGTGAACCATGCTGCCTGCCTCTTGGTAGAGAAGTGGTGGACTCTAGGTTTGAAATGAAGCATACATTTCCAGACATGGCCAATGTGTTGATTTATTTTGACTTCACTTATTCCTTATAAAAGCAGATTTGATTTGAAGCTGGGTGGTAGGGGTGGGGAGGAGGTGAAGAGCGCAGGAAGGGATCATTAGGAAGTAACAGTGAAATGAAAAAAAAGGGCATCAATAAAAGATTTAAAAAGGAAAAGAAGTAATGTGTTTATTCTTTAGGTCTTCAAGCAAAGGTCACATAACCATTTATTGGGTAGGTTGTAGGACTGAGGTTTTTACATAGGTATAGTGTATCCTAGGCATCCTCTTAGGTCCCTTCCAGCTGTGAGATTTAGCAAATTTTGATTAGATTAAATTAATGCTGGGGCAGCTAGGTGGCACAGTGGATAGAGTGTGGGCCTGGAGTCAGGAAGACTTATCTTTATGAGTTCAAATCTGGCCTCAGACACTTACTAGCTGTGTGACCCTGGCAAGTTACTTAACTCTGTCTACCTCAGATTCTTCACCCATTAAATGAGTTTGAGAAGGAAATGGCAAACCACTCTAGTATCTTTGCCAAGAAAACCCCCAATGGGGTTACAAAGAGTTGAACATGACTGAATGATTGAATTAATACTAAACTACTCCTTTTGTCAACATCAAATCGACAGATCCAGCTGCTTCTGCTTCCTGATAAAAAACTGTAAAAATATTTTGATAGCATAAAGGTGAATGTTTGTTTTGCTGTTTATGCAAGAGAATGAATACATCTTCTTTGCCTAATAGTCGTACCAAAGATAAACAAGAAGACACAGGCCTCCTTTGACACCGAGGCAGACAACAATAGAAGTGCAGTGTGTGGGAGAAGCACTTGATGTCAAAAAACAAGCCCTGGGGATAATAATAGCTAGCATTTATGTTGCGCTTTAAGGCTTGCAAAGCACATTACAAATATTATTTCATTTTATCCTCACAATAACTCTGGGAGATAGGTGCTATTATTATCTCCATTTCACAGATGGTGAAACTGAGGCAGACCAGAAATTGAGTGACTTGCCCAAGGGTCACACAGCTACTAAGTATCTGAGGCCAGGTTTAACTCAGGTCTTCCTGATTCAAGGTCCAGTCCTCAATCCACTACACTGTCTAGCTGCCTGGAGTGAGTCTGGAGCCCTTAAGCTCAATATGAATCATAGGTGGCCTGAGGCTGCCTTAATAGATACAAAATGACCAGAATGAATGTACTCATTGTTCTGTACTTTCTGCTCAGAGCACATCTGAAACATCCTGTCCAGTTCTTTATAAGAGACTGATAATCTGGAACATGCACAGAAGAAGTCTGTAAGTCTAGTGAAGGAACTCAAACCTACATCACTGAGACATTATCTATGAAGAAGCCAGGAATGTTTTTTTTTTTCTGGAGACCTTTTAAAGATTTAGCAAGCGACCTAATAACTTGTCTTCAAATTTTTGAAGGGCTATCACATGAAAGAGGGATTGAATTCATTCTGTTTTTTCCCAGAGAGCTAGGGCCAATGTGTGGAAATTGCGGAGAGGCATGTTTCAATTGGTAAGACATTCCAAATGGTTGGAATTGTCCAAGAATAAAAAGGGCAACAGCAGTAGGTAATAAGACTCCCATCACTGAGGGTATTCAATTGGAAGTTAGATGAGGACCTTTTAGGGATTGTAGGATTTAGAGGGTATCCAGTTCAACTCCTCATTTTACAGATGTGGACACTGAGGTCCAGAGAGGGGAAGTGTTTTCCCCATAGTGACAAAAGTAAGTAACAGAACCAGGTTTCAACCCAGGCACTGATTGCAAACCCATAGCTATTTCTACTATAACATGCTACCCCTCTGTCACTGAGGGGATAAATGAATGGTCCCAATAGGGGTTGCCCCAATGACTTCTAAAACCCCTTCCAACTTTAAGATTCTGCAAGTCCAAGTTTAGAATGAAATCTTTCACAAGACTTATTTTTAGCAAACTCCAAAGACACATTAAGAGCTTAGCAATGAGAGGAAATATGGATATGAACAAAAGATAGTGTTGGAGTTAGAGTCAGGAAGACCTGGATTCTATTCCTGCCTCAAACACATACTAGCTCTATGACCCTGGGCAAGTCACTTTCTCTCCCTAAGCCTCAGTTTTCTCATTGGTAAAGTGGGGATATTAATAGTATCTACCTTTCCGGGGTTGTCATGAGTCTAAAATGACATAACACATATAAAGTATTTTGCCAGTGTGAACTATGATTATGATTACAGTAATAGAATAGAAGACACCAATCTTCCTCTAGAATAGACTTGAATAATGTATCCACATCCTGTCAAGTAGGGCTTTAGATGATACTCTTGGGAAGAGCCAAGATGGCAGAGAAGAGGCAGGAAGTTGCCTGAGTTCTCCCCAATTTCCCTGGAAACAATTTCAAATCTCCAATACCCCTAGATGATGCTTACTATATAGTATTTCAAAATTTCCCCTTAATTGTCCTGAAACAAAGATAAGAAGAATTATTTGGGTGATTATTCCCAATATTTGTAAGATGTAAGTCCTATAATTGCCTTATGGATTTAGCTCATTCTTTAAGAGGACAAACAATGTAATACTCTAGCCAAGTCCCATTTAGAAATGCAGAATCCCTGAGTGAACTCCATAACCCCAGGAGTCTTGCAACTCATCCCAACAAACTAAATGGCCATGCTAGGTTTCAGTCTTACCTGGATAACTTTCTTGGATGTTAGAAGCTAGTTAAAAGGAGTGCCCTGGTACATTATTTTATGATCAAATAGTAGGCTATCCAGGGTATGTCAAAAACAATCTGACCAACTTAGAGATCCTCTGTTTTTACACCTATCCCCTTATTACTCAAAGATCCAATTCAATATTCATCCTGCAATTCATTCAACAAACATTTTGATTGAGCTGATTATGTGCAAGACACTGTGTTCACTCCTCAGAGAGATGGGTGAATAAGACACAAGTCACCTTCCTCAGAAATCTTGAATCTCTCTCCCTCCCACCCCCACCTTTGATCAGTTGCTGAATCTTTCTGTTTCTATCCATGAAATGCCTTTTATATCTAGCCTTTCTTCCTATTCTAGTAACTTCCTACCTGGTACCCCTGTCTTTCATTTCCCCTTTCAAATCCATTCTTCATTCTCCTGTCAAAGTAATCTTCTTAATGCTAAAGGTTTTATCATGTCATTCCTTTGCTAAGAGAAACAAACAGAAAACTTGAAGTGATTTTCCTTTTAACACTAATCTCGGTTGTTTTCTATTCATATCCAATTGTTTGTGACCCCATTTGGAGTTTTCTTGGCAAAGATACTGTAGGAAAGGTTTGCCCTTTCCTTCTTCAGCTCATTCTACAAGTAAGGAAACTAAGGCAAACAGGGTTAAGTGACTTGCCCAGGGTTACATAGTAAGTATTTGAGGATGGATTTGAACTCGGGTTCTCCTGACTCAAGTCCCTGTGCACTATCCACTGCACCACCTAGCTGCCCTATTAAATGTAGCCCTTATTGTCAAGGGGGCTGATGGGAAGTGTAGTTTTAGCAGGCTGGAAGGAAGGCTTGGGAGGTGGGAACTTTTACTCTTGGCAATGAGAAGGGAAAAGCCAAGGGCTGATGTGACTGCAGTGTGATAACGGCAAGGCAAGGTGCTGCCACCAGACACTGAATATGATTATGAGAAGTTGGAGCCTTGTCTAGCTCACTGACCCACTTAGGAAGTTAGTTCGCTATACAGAATTTGCTGTTTGTCTAGATGTACCTGCTTGCCAGTAATGTGGGACATGGTGAAATTATTCCCTCCCTACTTTCTTTGCCTCATCACTGGCGTCACTACCACCTGGACAGTTTCCTGCTGTTTTTATCTATTGACTATAATTTTGTAAGTGATCTCCTATCTCCTATCCTATCTTTATCTCCAGATAAAGATAAACTGATTTTTGTTGCATTTTGAGAGTGTTATAAAGAGTAGACCATGCAAGGCAGAGAAAGTGAAAAGGGAACTTGAGATGATTGCTTTAGACTTAACTGTGAGCTCTTATTAAGCTCCCTCCCTGACTGCACAAAAAAGAGATTCATATACAAACTCTTTGGCTAACACATACTGGCTGTGTGACCCTGGGCAGGTCCTGTAACCTCAGCACTCTAGGCACTTTTTTTTTTCTAGGCAACTTTCTAAGACAATTGCCATATTGCCTCTAAGACAATAAGTGGCAGAAAGAATGCTTCCTTTCATTCAGAAGGAATTTCCTCATCTTGGAGTTCTCTATAAAGATGAAATCCTCCATTAGCTGGCATCCAGCACCCTTCACAATCTAGATCCAACCTGCCTTTGCTGCCTTATTTCATGGTCCTCCTTCTTGTTTACCTTATGCCCTAAATAACTAGAATGAATTAATAGCAGGGGATGAAATGTTTAGACTCCCTTTTTTAAGGGCATGAGATACCCCTCTGTGTTGCCACTTTACTTCCCACAGTTTAAAAAATAATAAATTCTAATATAGTCAAAATTGTTCATGACTTTGTTGTCCCATTCAGCCTGTTCCACAACTGGGAAGGATGGCTAAACAAGTCCCTAGTGGTAGAGACAATCGAAGTTATTTTGGCTAATGAATGTTCTGAAGCATCTTATGGGACTAATACTGTCTTGAAGGACACGACAGTGTTACAGACCTGGGGTTCACTACTTAGGGCAGAGTTTTCACTGATTTGTGCCAGAGACCCTCACTTCTCCTAGGAGGAGAAACAATCAGGGTCAGACAAGGTCCCCATGTGCCAAGTGGTGGCAGACTTTCCAGGCATAGAGTACCTTTTAACCCCCCAACTGGCAAATAAAAACATCAGTCAGTACACAAGAGATCACAGTGACTCAAGGACAAAAAAACCTGGAGAGTCTGGTTAAAAATGAGGAGATGTCTGTGTGGGCAGAGAGAATACCAAGACCAGAAGTGATAGCCTCCTTGAAGATCAAGCTGAACTTGGGAAGAGGCCAAATTAGGAACTAAGGGGTTTATTTATAATGAGACAGGAAAGACCAACTTCAAGGGAGGGAGAACAGGTAGGTGGGTAAATGTCCGTTCCCTGTCAAATACCACATCTAAGATCACAAAATCATAGATTTAGAGCTAAAAAGGACCTTCAAGGCTACTGAGTTCAACCTCCTCATTTTATAGAACACAAAGTCAATATAAAACAGTAATCTTACAGCTAGTAATCTTGTCACCTAGTTAACCTAAACAATGAATTAAAAAAAATTTTTAAGTCACTTAAGGGAAACTGGATTCAATGCATTACTTTTATTGGGACCTGTGACTGGATCGATGTCCAATACAGCTGATAGGCAGTTAGGTGTCCCAGGGAATAGAGTCTTAGGCTTGAAGTCGGAAAGATCTGAGTTCAAATCTAGTCTCAGACATTTACTACCTGTGTGACCCTGGTCCAGTCCCTTAACTCTTTGGCTCTATTTCCTCATGTGTAAAATGGGTATAATAACATGACCTACCTCCCAGCATTGTTGTGAGGATCAAATGAAAATATTTTAAAGTGCTTAGTACAGTGCCTGGAACATAGTAGTGCTATAGTAGTGTTAGGTAGCAGTAGGAAGAGGAGGAGGAGGAGGAGGAGGAGGAAGAAAAGTTGTAGTAGTTGTTGTTGTTGTCATTGCTATTGCTGTTATAGTAGTAGTACTGATGAGTTAATTTCTCTGGGACTTGATGAGTTCACTCCTGGTGGGATGAAACTCAGCATGGGTCAGCTCTCTCACCTAACTTCCAGCACATAAGTTTGGGTTCAAATCCAGATTCCAGGGTATATATAGAATACAGTATATCTTTAGATAGATTCCATACTGTCCTCTAAACAAATTATCTGTATTAGTATATTAATCAGTTTCTTCTAGAGTTTAGTTTGAACATGACTGAACCAAGCCCTTTCACTCTGTTTGGAAGCTGATGTCATCACTATAATTTCATGAACAAAGCAGGAATCCGTTCTAGGCGCAGGTAGACATGTTCAAATGCAAAAGGTGGTAAAGGGCAGGACAGGATGAGGAAGCATTCTCATTTTAGTTAAGTTAGGTGACGCTGAATCAAACAGATTCTTAGGGGTAAGAATCATGGACTTGAAAAGAGAAAGACCTGCATTCAAATCTTATTTCTGACAGCACTAGCTAGGTGTCCTTTAGCGAATCACTTAATCTCACTGAGCCTCAGTTTCCTCATCGGTCAAATGGGAACAATAATAATAATAGCATAATAGATCCATCAGTCCATTTTTTGTGTGTGCATCCATGACCTTACTTAAGCCATCTCATACCAATGAATTTTAATGTTATTGTCAATGATCTTCAGAGAAAGGAGTTAGATCCTCTTGGTCAGAAACTTGTTTCAGCATGTAAAAACCTTTATTGCCATGAAATTGTAAGCTCTTCAAATGTAACATTAAATGTCATAGTGCCTGATAATTAGCAGGCACTAAATGATGGATGATTGACTGGCTAACCAAGAGTCCTTGTCACTCCTTCTTTGATTCAACGAACATTTATTAAACATCTCTTTGTAGTAAGCATTATTCAGTGTGCTGGGTGGGAGCCAAGATATAAAGTTTAGGTAAAACAGGGTTCCCTCAACTTGTAGAATTTATAATATGACAGTGGCATAAGGTTTTTACACTATTACAATTTAGTACTATAACTCTTAAGTAATCACAACTCCTCCAGTATTAACCGGCAATTTCTGAAATATGCTACATGGGGTAATAACACTAAATTTTCAGTCAGAGGAACTGGGTTCAAATCTGCCACTTACTATGGTGTTGATAAGGGGAGATGAGAACCACTGTTCTATATGATCTCCAAGATACTTTCTTTTTTTGGGAAGGGTAGGCAACGGGGTTAAGTGACTTGCCCAGGGTCACACAGCTAGTAAGTATTATGTGTCTGAGGCCGGATTTGAACTCACTGCGCCACCAAACTGCCCCCAAGGTACTTTCCTCCAGGTCTTAATCTATGGTGATGTGTTGAACTGCACGAAATAACCACACTTCCTGGAGGGGAAGTCTATCTGGGATTCGTCTAAAAAGACTTTCTCTGCCAAGCTGAGCTCAACCCAGGTACAGGTGCTGCATATCAAAAGTTGTTTTATTTTTTAATTCTGGAAAGAAGTGCAGTAAAATTTATAATACTCAAAGGAAACATTGATAAGAGTGCCAAAGAGGGTAAGGTCATTTGAGGAATCCCCAGGAAAAAGAAATGCAGCCCATGAGCAAATAAATCACTTCTGTCTATCTGCGGTTAGTTAGTCTATAGAATGATCCACTGCATGGTCAGATATTTGTGGAGATTGAGGGAAAGAATACAGGAATGGATTATAGAAGATATTTGTATAATAATAATAATAACAGTGAGGTGGTGGGCCTAGAGTCAGGAAGACTCATTTTCATGAGTTCAAATCTGGCCTCAGCTACTTATTAGCTGTGTGACCCTGGGCAAATAACTTAAGACTCTTTGCCTCAGTTTCCTCATCTGTAAAAGGAGCTGGAGAAGGAAATGGCAAACCACTCTAGTATCTTTGCCAAGAAAATCCCAAATGGGATTATAAAGAATGAGACATGGGGGCGGAACCAAGATGGCAGAGTGAAAGCAGTGACTTGCTTGAGCTCTCCCCCAAACCCCTCTTATTACCTCTAAAAAATGGTTCTAAACAAATTCTAGAGCAGCAGAATTCACAAAAAGACAGAGTGAAACAAATTTCCAGCCCAAGACAACCTAGATGGTTGATTGGAAAGGTCTATTGTGCCAGGCTGGGAGATGAACAGAGTTCAGTGTGGTGTGCGCAGGCAAAGACCAGGCCTCAGAGAACCTGGAGCAGCCCTCCAAGGGCTGAGTCATAGGCAGCTGTGGTGGTTTCAAGACTTCTCAAACCACAAATGCCAAAGACAACTTAGAAGATCAGTAGGAAAAGTCTGTGACAGTGGTGAGAGACAAGCTAGGTCCCAGCCCCAGTCCCAGAGCACTCCTGGGGAGGCAACTGCTTCCAGGGTTCTCTGCCCACAGACAGAGGAGGAATCGAGTGGCTGATCAGGAGGGGATTGCAGGGATCTCTTTGCTGGTTCTGAGGCAGGATTCTCTTGCTTTGCCCGTGCTTGGATCTGGGTCATAGTTCTGGGTGGTGGTCCTGGGCCGAGAAGGAGTGTTGATATGGTGGAGCTTGTAGTGGCAGTCCCAAGGCAGAAAAGAGTGTTTGTGGTCACTCATAGACCAGAACACAGGCCAGGAAAGGAGTAAACACCTCACCCTTGATCATACCACCTTGGAAGAACTGAAAATTTACAGGTCCCTAGAAGTATCTCTGAAAGCAGCTGCACAAAAACCCCGAAGCTTGGGACAGTACATTTTCCACACTGAAAGCAGACCCCTACCTTAACAAAGTATTTGTAACTTAAGTAATTGTCTGAGATCATGAGCTAACAGCACCAAAAAAGTCAGACCATAGAATCTTTCTTTGGTGACAAAGAAGATCAAAACATACAACCAGAAGAAGACAATAAAGTCAAAGCTCCTACATCCAAAACCTCCAAGAGAAATATAAATCAGTCTCAGGCCATGGAAGAGCTCTAAAAGGATTTTGAGAAGCAAGTAAGAGAAGTAGAGGAAAAATGGAAAGAGAAATGAGAGTGATGCAAGAAAATAATGAAAAACAAGTTAGCAGCTTGTTAAAGGAGACCCAAAAAATACTGAAGAAAATAACATCTTAAAAGTAGCCTAACTAAAATGGCAAAAGAGGGCCAAAAAGCCAATGAGGAGAAGAATGCCTTAAAAAGGAGAATTAGCCAAATAGAAAAGGAAGTCCAAAGCTCACTGAAGAAAATAAGTCCTTAAAAAGTAGAATGGAGCAATTGGAAGCTAATGACTTTATGAGAAATCAAGATACTGTAAAACAAATAAAAAAGAATGAAAAAATAGAAGACAATGTGAAATATCTCATTAGAAAAACAACTGACCTGGAAAATAGGTCCAGGAGAGAGTTTAAAAATTATTGAACTAACTAAAAATCGTGATCAAAAAAAAGAACCTAGACATCATCTTTCAAGAAATTATCAAGGAAAACTGCCCTGATATTCTAGAACCAGAGGGTAAAATAGAAATGGAAAAAATCCACCAATTACCTCCTGAAAGAGATCCCTAAAGGAAAACTCCTAGGAATATTATAGCCAAATTACAGAGTTCCCAGGTCAAGGAGAAAATATTGCAAACAGCCAGAAAGAAACAATTCAAGTATTGTGGAAACACAATCAGGATAACACAAGATTTAGCAACTTCTACACTAAGGGACTACAAGGCTTGGAATATGATATTCTGGAGGTCAAAGGAGATAGGATTACAGCCAAGAATCACCTACCCAGCAAAACTGAGTATAATGCTTCAGGGGGGAAAATGTACATTCAGTGAAATAGAGGACTTTCAAGCATTCTTGATGAAAGGACCAGAGCTGAATAGAAAATTTAACTTTCAAATACAAGACTCAAGAGAAGCATGAAGAGGTAAACAGGAAAGAGAAATCATAAGGAACTTATTCAGGTTGAACCATTTACATTCCTACATGTAAAGATGATATTTGAAACTTATGAGACCTTTGTCAGTATTAGGGTAGTTGGAGGGGAAAAAAATATGTATGTATAAATAGACAGAGAGCACAGGATGAGTTGAAGATGAAAGGGTGATATCTGAAGAATAAAATTAAGGGGCAGGAGAGGATTATACTGGGAAAAGGAGAAAGGGAGAGTTAGAATGGGGTAAATTATCTCACATAAAACAGACAAGAAAAGGCTTTTACAGTAGAGGGGAAGGGGGAAAGGTGAGAGGGAATGAGTGAATCTTATTCTCATTGGATTTGGCTTAAGGAAGGAATAGCATACACACTCAATGGGGTATGGAAATCTATCTTACCCTACAGGATAATAGGGGGGAAGGGGATAAGACAGTGGGGGGCTGGGGGTGAAAAAGGTGAGGGCAGATTAGGGAAGGGGGTAATCAGAAGCAAACACTTCTGAGGACGAACAGGATCAGAAGAGAATAGAATAAACAGGGGGTGGGATAGGATGAAGGGAAATATAGTTAATTTTCTACAACATGACTACTTTGGAAGTGTTTTGCATGACTACACATGTATAACCTGTCTGGAGTTGCTTGCCTTCTCAATGAGGGTTGTTGGGGAGGGAGGAAGGGAGAAAATTTGGAACCCAAAGTTTTAAAAACAAATGTTAAAAACTATTTTCACATGCAACTGGGAAATAAGACGTACAGGCAATGGGGTATATAAATCTATCCTGACCTACAGGAAAATAGAAAGGAAAGGGGATAAGAGAATGAGGGGGTGGAGATATAAGGGAAGGCAGATTAGGGGAAGGAGTATTCAGAATGCACACCATCTTGGGGTAGGGGGAATGCTACAAGATGGGGAGAAAATTTGGAACTCAAAAAATTTGGAGCTCAAGATCTTGTGGAAAAAATCACAAATATAAAGAATGAAAAGAAATATGAACTCACATGAAATAATATAAAACAAAGAAAGTATAACCAAAAGAACAATATACACATCCACTAAAGATATGTAAAGAAAAATGACATTAATGGAAACCTGGTTAAATACACAGAAAAAGGGTCATGGAAAAATCAGGAAATAATCAGCAATCAATTACTTTTTTTTTCATCAAATTGTTACACAGTTTGTTTTTTTTTCAATTTTCTTTAAAATTAAGAGAAGCTGCATTCACAATTACTTTTTTGATTATCATTGCTTTCTTTTTTATATATTTGACTACTTTTACTTGTAAATGGAAATTAAAATTCCTTCTGAAAATGAGTTTATATAACAACTCTTTTATTCAATGTTAAAAAACTGCTATTTTATTCACTTGTGTAATATTCTGCCTAATATTACATATTAAAAAATAGTAGCATGACAAAAAAAATGAAGTCAGACACAACTGAAACAACTCAACAATAACAACAATAATGCCTCATTTTGTATAGCACTTTGCAATTTACACATCCTTCCATACATGCTATCTCATTTCAACCAATGAGGCAGAGGGGGCAGTTATCCTTAACCTCGTTTTATAGATGAGAAAACAAATAGTGGCAGTGCTGTGATTGCAACAGAGGCACAATCCATTATACCATACTACCTGTGAAGAATAGAAACAAGGAAAAAAATCATAGTCTTTATTACTTTTGGGGTTTTCTTAGAGCAGGAACAAGCCTTTAAGTTAAAAATAGCAACATTTATATTCATAAGAACCATAAGCAGTGAGTGAAGGAGTAAAAGGTCCATTACATATACTTAGTAATCTACTTGGTGTTCTTCGGATTTTTTTTTTTGTACTGGCTATCCCCGCTCCCCGAATCCCTGGCTTTCTTTAAGACTCAAGTCAAATGAGAATGGTCTTCCCTGCCACTAGTGGTTTACCCTCTATGCTTACCTTCCATCTACTCTGAAGCTACAGTGCTGATACAGATCTGTTTTTGTTTACATTCTGTATCTCCCATTAGAATTTAAGCTCCATGAGAAGAAACTAAGGTTGTGAAGGGGAAATAAGAATTTTTATACCGGCCAATTTTTATATGGTTGTAGTGAGGAAAGATTTTACAAAAGTTCTTTAGAAAGACCAATTATTATTTGTACTCACAGAGCTGCCACCCTAGGTCAAACACTCATCATCTTTTATATGGATGATGGGAGGCAATATAATGGACCTGCAGTCACTTTCTCCTCTTCAATCTACCCTCTACACTGCTGCCAAGATCCTTCCTTAAAACACAGCTCAGTTCATGCCACTTCCTTCCTCAAGAATTTATGGTTGTTCCCCATTCCCCAAGTGGGGATGAATGTTCAAAGGTTATGAACAGTTCAGTTTCCAGAGTATGAAATCCAAGCTTCCGATAACAATATGAAAAAATGTTCTAAATCATTAATAATTAGAGAAATTCAAACTAAAACAGTTCTTTAGGTACCACCTCATACTCATCAGATTGGCAAAGCTGACATAAAGGAAAATAACAAATGCTGGAGCAGCTGTGGAAAAAGGTACAGTAATGTAGTGATGTCAAATTCTAAGCTGTACATAAAAATTTCCTCTAGTCACACATTGGCTTAGAAAACTACAAATTAACATTTGTATGTTTGTTTATTTTGTTAAATATTTCTCAATTATATTTTTGTATGCTTTTTTTTTTTTTGTATTTTAATCTACTTTGGGCCTTACTTGGCAGTGGCCCCACATTGACACCTCTTTTTTAAGGCAAGCTGGTGGAGTTGTGAACTCCATTCTGGAAAGCAATTTGGAACTCTACACAGAAACTACTGAACTGTGTATACCCTTCTATCCTGTAATAAACTTCCAAAGTGATCAAAGAAAGAGGAAAAGAACCGGTGTGCAAAAACAGTTATAGCAGCTCTCTTTTTGTGATGGCAAAGAATTGGAAACTGATGGAGTGCCTATCAATTGAGAAATGGCTGAACAAGTTATGGTATGTGAATGTGACAGAATTCTATTGTGCTATTAGAAATTTTGAAGGCTTTAAAAAAACCTGAGAAGATTTGCATGAATTGATACAAATGGAAATGAGCACAACCAGGAGAATAATTGATAAATAAAGACAATATTATAAAGAGAAACAGCTCTGAAAGACTTGGGAACTCTGATCAACACAATAATCAACCACAGTTCCAAAGGACTAATGATGATAGATGTGATCCGCCTCCAGAGAGAGAACTGATGGACTCAAGAGTTCAGACTGAAGCATCTTTTCTTTTCCTTTTTTAAAAAGAAATGGTTAATGTAGGAATTTGTTCTGCTTGCCTTATATGTATTTGTAACAGTTTCATTTTTCTTGTCTCAGTGCATGGAGGAAGGAAAGGTATGAGGGAGGGCATTTGGAACTTAAAAGAAAATAAAATGGAATTTAAAAAAGAATTTGTAGTGGCCCACTCTTCTTTCTAGGATGAAATACATCTTAGTATTTAAAGACTTTCATAGACTGACTTAAGTCAGCTTTTCCAGACTGAACTCATGTTCTCTTTCCTGCTGTTTACATGCAAGTCAAACTGGCTACTTCCTGTTCCTCAAATCTGGTATTCCATCTCCTGCTTTCTGATCCATACACTGCCAAGCAACCTAAGTCAGAAAATTAAAAAAAAAAAAAATCTTTTTATGACTCAGTTTCTCCATCTGCAAAATGGGACTGATCACTTTTTTTGACCTCTAGCCCCTTGCTAGCCCCTTGCTAGGAAGATATATGAAATCATAGAAGTTACAAGTACTTTCAGCTTTTTGAAGAAAGGAAACAGCATTTATACCAGGTACTGTGCTCTTATTCAATTCTCAGTTCAGTCCTGAGAGGTAGGCACTATTATCCCCATTTTAGAGTTGACAACGGTTAATAGAGTTGTCCAGGGTCATACAGCTAATAAGTTTCTGAGGCCACACTTGAACTCAGGTTTTCTGGACTCTAGGCCCAGCACTCTGTACACTATGAAACCACCTACCTGCTTCTTTGGGGTAAAGGGAATAGAAAGACTAAGGATTATGGGTAAAAATTGGAAGGCAATACCCTTTCATGAGTAGGAAGAATGTCAGATAATCCCATGTCTTTTATTTACTACCTCTGTGACTTGGGCCTACCTTTTTATAGCTCAAGGTCTCCAGTGTCCTAGTCTGTGGAATGAGTAGTAGGTTCTACTACTAACTCAGTAGGCATATGATTATACCTTTGAATACTTCAGTTTTTCTATAAAGAACAAAGACCCCTAATACTTGTAGCTTTCCTACCTTTTAGGACTTATGGGCTCCACATTAGGATCTTAAACTAGAAGTGGTTCTAAATAATTTCCTATTAAATGAATTTCTTTTAATTAATTCAATCCATAACAAGGGTATTTTCTATTTAAATCTCAGTTCTGACAATATATAATTTGATTTCCAAAGTTCTTAGACTTGGATCAGAATTCCTCTTCCCCCCTACCACATGTGCCCCCCAACCCCTATGTGGGTTTGAACATATATTCTGATAATAACATAAAAATCTGATGATGTTCTGAGTCCAGACACAACTGACCAGCCTATGACAAACAACTCTCCTCCCTATCAAGCGGAGATTACTAGCTCAGTGGAGGGATGCCTAACCAGCCTCAGGCAAAATTATTATAGGTACAATTTGTCTTGGGCATGCTCCCACTTTGCAGTGCAGGTGTCTTTTCCCTTTTCCTGTGGGCCTCCTACTTACCCCTATTCCTGTCCCATTACCCCCAGGGGCCTGTTCTCTCTGAGAACAAGCTGTCCTAGTTAAAAAGCTGCTCCAAGGGCCTCCCCCACAAGATATCAGTGGTTGATACAGACTTAAGGTGGTATCCATCCTAGGGGTGTTTGATTTTAATGGGGAAATATTAAAGTCCCACATCTACCAATAGACCATCACCTACTTGTAAAGCTTGTCATGGCAGCATGCCATTCTGTTTGTGGTGATCTTTCACATAATGGGGAATATAACTGCAGTTAAGACCATTTCATCTGGGAGACAAAACTGAGAATGTAAATGTGGAAGAAATAATGGAAAACCAGAAGGGTGAAGGGTCTTGAAATAATCTCATTTGAAAAATAGTTGAAGAAACTTGAGAGCTGGATAAAGGGGACAAAAAGGAGACATGACAAATTTTCTCAATATTTGAAAGTTTGTCATGTAGAAGAAAGAGTAAACTGTATTCCTCTAGAGAACAAAACCAGAACCAATGGATGGAAGTTACAGGGAGGCAGATATAGAGTTATACATAAGGATGTACTTCATAACAGTTGGAGTGGTCCAACAATAGAATGTACTAACTTACGAAGCAATGAGTTTCCCATTGTCAGAAATATTCATGTAAAGCCTGGGTCAGCCTGTTAAAGATAGTATAGAAAGGATTTTCATATTGGGAGGGTAAGTTGGACTTATTGTTGTTCAGTCAACTCTTCATGACTCCATTTGGTCAAACCCATTTGGTTTGGTCAAAACTCCCATTTGTCGTTTTCTTGGCACATACTGGAGTGGTTTGTCATTTCCTTCTCTAGCTCATTTTCCAGATGAGGAAACTGAGGCAAACAGTTAAGTGACTAGCCCAGGATTACGCTTACTAGCTAGTAAGTGTTTGAGGCCAGATTTGAATTTAGGAAGATGAATCTTCCTTACTCCATGCCCACCACCCTATCCTATCTGTACCACCTACCTGCTCCTTACATTGGACTAGATAACTTCAAATATCCTTTCCTAGGAATCTATGATTCTAAATATCTTCTCTTCTCTCTAGAAGCAGATGCATTAAGGAAACTGAAACTTCCCTTCTGGATTGATTTTGCCCAGGAGTAGAATAAGCCCTGTGAGGTATGGTTTTGAATGACTCCTATGCAAAAGTTTCCCTTCTGCTGGGTTCTTTGATGTGTGAAATCCCAAAGTTAGAGAATCATTTCCTTTGATGAGGCTTTTTTGTTCCATGTTAAAGTAATCCCTACTAGGTTCTGAAAAAAAAACATTAAATCTCTGCCACTTATACCTTATTGTGAATAACTTTATCAATTTTTTTTTGGTGGGAGCAGGACCTAACTAAACCACCAAGAGTCAGAGGCAGGTTATAAAGAGAGGGGAAACAGGAGGATTGGTATCCCAATAGGTGACAATCCTCTTCACAGCTTTGCTTTATGGCCAGTTCTGCTTCCCCTCCTTTTTTAAAGTCTCATATATAGTGGATGTGTGAGACCCTGGCCAATTCTCTCCACCTCTCAGTGCTTTCTGAGAAGGTGCCAACCTGCACTGATAGAGGGAATCAACTCAGCTAGGAATTTCCTATATCAGTGAAATCACAGGTCCAATCCTTATGCCTATCCATTTAGAGTTCAAATAGCTTTTAAGAAAATCACTGCATGCAAGAATTTTTGTTCTCATCAATGAAAAATTGACATGATTTGCATCTCTTAACATAGAAGATGGTGTCAGTGGAGAAGCTTCTAAATTTACTCCCAAACCTCTGCCTTTCTTTTTAAGAGATCCTCAGCCTTTTGGTAACTAATAAACAGTATATGGAGAAATCAAGGCATCTGGGGGGGGGTTTAATTCTAATGATAAAGATAGGAATTAGGCCTGTGATTTCTTGGATGGGAGAACCTCTAGATGGGGAACTTGCTCAATCAATGCAGGTCTACATCCTCTTTATAACTTAAAAGTCTTAGACTGTTGCCTAGGGGCCACTGAGAAATTAAGTGACTTGTCTAGGGTCAGAAAGCCAATTGGGTCAAGGAAGCAGGATCTGAATCCAAGTCTTCCTGGCTCTGAGGCCAAATAAACCACTCCACTTCTCTCTGCCACTTGCCTTTAACTCTGAAAATTTGTTACCACATACTGTCAAATAAATAAGCAAAAGGCCGGCCATGTATTGAGCACCTATTATATGTGGTTAGGAGCAGAACAGTGCACTGGATAGCTTTGCTGAGCAAATCCATATTTATAGTAGCTTTCAAATCTTGAACCCTAAAGGGGTCAGGATTACGAAATACATTCCCATTGAGAAATGGAGGCATCTTGTCTTCTGGCTCTCCCTATTCATAACTTCCCTTTCTTTTTTCCTTTTCTGCAGAATACCCCATACTCTTAAACCACTTTGTTTCAATTATCTGCCCTTCAATTTTCCCTGGTACTAGAACTAGCTTCTAAAAATGCAGTTTTATGCTCTGGTCACCCAAAGACTTAGAAAATAAAACAATACAACCATTCCCACCTTACAATGTATCATACTCCAGGAAATAAATCTGGTACCAAGAATGTGGGTAATTGGTTACCCTGACTCTTACCAGTGACCCCACTTCCCACCCCCCTCAAGTTTGGAGAGAATGGATTTTCGTAGCTACAGGGGAGGACATTCGGGACATAACCTAGGAAATGAGCACCAAAGCTCCATGCTTGGGCTGTTTTAGCAAAAAGAGTACCACAGAGTATTTTGGAGCCCAGAAGGCACTCCAAAGGTCTCCCCACCTGAGAACAGTCACTTCCCATCTCTAGACCCACTTTGTATAACTAGGGGGTTGGACAAGACAATCTCTAAAGATTCCATTCCAGCTCTGAATCTATGATGTTATTACTTTGTTCAATTTATTTTTTTCCCTAGTTCAACATTTTCATGATTGGTTTATCTGACATACTAACTAAAAAAAAAAGTTTCCAGCATGCTACACACAGTAGACACTCAATGGAATTTAAATAAAATAAAATGGAGTTGATGTCAAAGGATAACATACAGATGTCACAGAAGGCTCTTTCAAAGCCTAAAAGAAGTTAAATATCTCCAATATATTTCTTTTGAATAAGAACTAGGGTTTGTTTATACTTGCCGTTAAAAACCCTACATCAAGGCTATTTTTTTCAGAAGGTGATGAATTTTCAGAACATTCCTTCAATATTCACTCAGGCCCCTTAAGGTTAAGAAATTATTCAGATTAATAACCTGAGGATTCTTAGAAATTGATCTCAGGTATGGCTAGAAGATGCAGGGAACCATTGAATTAGTAATTCTTAGGTAAGAGAGCCCAAGTCCAAAAGAAGAAGAAGGAAAAAAAAAAGACTTTAGTGATTGAAAGGAAAGGAGTTACCTGAACACAATGTCTAGTATCCTGTTCTAGTTCTGCTTAACGCATTGTACTTTCATTATCCAGCCATTGATCTGTCAAATACGATTGTTGCTGAGGCTTTGCTTAGCTCTGATAGGATATCACAGATATTGGAAGACATGTGTTTATTGATTATCCATAACTATTTCAAGTGGCTGCTTTTTACTACAGAGGCCAGTTTAGAACATCCTAGTTAAATCATTCATGTGGAGATCAAATGAAATAATATATTTAAAGCCCTGGGCAAACATTGAAATGATGTAGAAATGATTATTGTTATTATCATTATTAATTAACAAGGCACTAAAACTTTCCTATCAGTCTGTGTTCATAAAATACAGTACTTTGCACTGAAAATATAGGTTAATAAATAATAATTGGAGAGCCATGATATGATGTTTTCTTATAGCAATATGAAAGAGATATGGCTATGTTCTAGCCAAAGGGGAAGAAAAAAAGAAACATACAGATCAGAAGCATTCTTGAGCTAGAAAATAAAAGGAAATCAGATTACACTTACAACCAATGTGAATGTCCCCAGGAATTCTCCAATCACTTCTTTGGCCAATGAGTTCTTCAGGATGATTTTCTCTTTGAAGGTTTTTTCGGTCTTTCTGTCCATAGCCTGAATCATGCAGCCACAAATCCTGGAAAGAGTAGGTAATGCTTGTCAGTCAGAGTTCTGGTGACACTCTTCAGTTCAGTTAATACTCCTCAGTTAAGGTTAGAATGGATGATCCTTGCAGCAGTTGGACTTATGACTTCACTGACACATGGAACCTGGAGATTTTGACATCTGCTTACAGATTCACAGAGACAGCCGACAGAATTCTCCTACTGTACAAACATGGACCCACCAACTCGCTGTGACCTAATACTTCATCTGGTGAGGTTTTCATCCCCTATTTTCAGCTGTTTGTTTATGTTCACAAATTGGAACCTCAGTTCTCAAAACTAATTCCTTTTGAGCCTGATGGATTAATCATTACCTTAATTTTCAAGGTAATTTTTTGCCGTCTTTTTTTTTTTTCCAGGAGATGAGAGAAGAGATGTTATGCTGGATGTCTTGCCAAACCACAGCCTATGGGCTTGAGTCCAGAGGAGATTTATGTGTTACACAATTACTGCCTTCCAAATTTTTTCTGTTCTGATGTAAGTGGCTGGGATGAGGCTTGGAATTGTAAAATCCAAAGTATATATGTCTAAAACAAACATTCCTTTTTGGTTGAACCTAGACAACATACATTGGAAAAAACTTATGGAACTGAACATCTACAAGTTTTTGGTCCTTTTTTTTTCCTCTTCTTCGAACATTACTTTCATGAACTTGACTGAGATTGGCCAGGATCATCTAATCCAGTTTATAGATGGAGAAACTCAGAGAGGAAAAAAAAAAATTAAAAAACAACAAACACAAAATCTCGAAGGATTTACCTTGCCCAAGTTTAAGTAGTGAGCCCACAGGAACTGGTAATACTAGAGAAATATCTGAGATAAGTTAGGTAGGCAATATCTTGAGATCTCTTGGTATTGTCAGATCAATTAAATTTTCTCTTGAAGGAACATCCCAGTTAAAAACATCAGATTTTCTGATATCCTTTCCGTTTACAAAACAGCATTTGGGCCCAATAAGAAGGGACTAGATTGTTATAGCCTAAATTTCTATAGAGACAGTGCTTACTGAGCCTGAAGAATTATGTTTAAGTGAAAAAATACAGGGAAGGAAACAAAAGATGAATGTGGTCTACTTAGTCACAATTCAGAAAAGTTAGCCATTTGTTAAGAATGAGGTCCAATTATCTTTGTTGGATACAATGAAATTAACTGGCAGACCATTATTTAGAACTCACTCCTGGTTATGTCAAGTACCAAAGTCTTTGTTTCCAAACTTATATGGAGCTAAAGAAATAGAATCCACTAATATCTGAGCTGTATCAAAAGCTTTCTAAAGCCATAGGACCTAGTATCAAAATTGGCTTCTCAACCCTCTCAGCAGTTGCTGGCCCCCTTCCGTGCCCGATCCTAACTCTACAGTAGGTCATTGGTCATTTCATTCCGCGGAGATAGGCAAGTAGGAAGAAAAATTCTAGTAGTGGAGGAGGGAAAGTTCGTGAATAGTCCGTGGAAACAATGGACTGTTCCTCTGCTTCCGAGGAAGCCTTGCGAATAATGATCTACTGCAATATTTGCTTCCTGCAGTCTGTTCCATATATCATCATTTAGTGAGCCGGTGTGGTCTAGGGCATTGGATACTAGATATGGAATCAGGAAGACCTGAGTTCAACTATGGCCTCAGACACATCAGCTGAATTAATATGGGCAAGTCACATAACCTCTGTTTGCCTGTTTCTTCCACTCTAAAATGAGCATAATAATGCCTGCCTCACATTCTTCTTTGTAAGCTAATATTTGTAAAAAAAAAAAAAGCACTTAGCACAGTGCTTGGCACGGAGTTGATGCTATAAAAATACTTATTTCTTCCCTCCCTTCTTGTTTTCATCATCCTAAACACCTAAACAAAATTGTCTAAACTTTGAAACCAGTCACAAAAATACACAAGCTCTTGAAAGGAAAGGAATGGTGGTGGTGTCTATATATACATAATTCCTGCCCCCACAGGCCCATAATAATCCTTTTCTTTGTTTGTTTTCTTTTGCTTTTTGGTGAGGCAGTCAGGGTTAAGTGACTGGCCTAGGGTCACACAGCTAGTGTCAAGTGCCTGAGGCCAGATTAGAACTCAGGTCCTCCTGACTCCAAGGCCAGAGCTATATCTACTGAGCCACCTAGCAATCCTTTTTACTTGCTAACTCGTCATTGGAAGGTTAGTAGTTAGGTATCTTTCAACTCTTAACCTTGTATTTCTGTATTTATACATGTATTCATTCATTTGACACACATAGGGAACTTACGTGTAAATTCACCGCACTAGATGTTATGGTTATGGAGAAGGTAAATAACAAAGGTGTAGTTACTTGACAGAGTGGGTGGCTAGGTTGCGCAGTGGATTGAGTGCTGGGCCTGAAGTCAGGAAGACTCATTTTCCTGAGTTCAAATCAGGCTTCAGATACTTCCTAGCTATGTGACCCTGGGCAAGTCACTTAAACCTGTTTGCCTTAATTCTTCATCTGTAAAATGAGCTGAAAAGGAAATGGCAAACTACTCCAATATCTTTGCTAAGAAAACCCCAAATGGGGTGGATATAAGTTGACTTCAATGGAATGATAAAAAAAAAAAATCTAATCAAGTGGGTTAAATGGATCCAAAGTGGATCAATCTGATCTAGAAAATGTACTGAGAAAGGCGGAGGTAGACAAGGGTAAATTACATTACAGGAAAAGACACAAAAACCTATTGCAGCAGAGGGAAAGAAGGGAGGGGGTGAGCGTTGTTTGAACCTTACTCTCATCAGATTTGGCTCAAGAAGGGAATAACATAATCAGTTAGGTATAGAAATCTAACTTGCCCTATAGGAAGTAGGAGGGAAAAGGGGAAAGAAAAGGGAGGGGGGAGAAGGGAGGGAGAAGCAGTAAGACTAAAGGGGAAGAAAAGGGAAAGGGATAATAAAGGGGGAGGGACTGAAGGAGGCATGGTCAAAAGCAAAACACTAGTGAAGGGGGGGAAAAAGGAGAAAAAAAGCATAAATGGGGGGAAAAGGATGGAGAAAAAGACACAGATAGTAATCATAACTGTGAATGTGAATGGGATGAACTCTCCCATAAAATGAAAATGGATAGCAGAATGGATTAAAAACCATAATCCTACAATATGTTGTTTACAGGAAACACATTTGAAAAAGAGTGACACATACAGGGTAAAGGTAAAAGGCTGGAGCAGAATATATTATGCTCAGCTGAAGTAAAAAAAGCAGGGGTAGCAATCCTGATCTCAGACAAAGCAAAAGCAAAAATAGATCTAATCAAAAGAGATAAGGAAGGAAACTACATCCTGCTAAAAGGCACCATAGACAATGAAGTAATATCATTACTAAATATATGCACCAAATGGTATAGCATCCAAATTCTTACAGGAGAAGTTCAGGGAGTTACAGGAAGAAATAGACAGCAAAACTATACTAGTGGGGACCTGAACCTCCCCCTCTCTGACTAGATAAGTCTAACCACAAAATAAACAAGAAAGAAGTTAAGGAGGTGAATAGAACATTAGAAAAGTTAGGTATGATAGACCTCTGGAGAAAACTGAATGGGGATAGAAAGGAATATACTTTTTTCTCAGTACATGGCACATACACAAAAATTGACCATGTACTAGGGCATAAAAACCTCACAATCCAATGCAGAAAGGCAGAAATATTAAATGCATCCTTTTCAGATCATGATGCAATAAAAATTATATGTAATAAAGGGCCATGGAAAGATAGACTAAAAAATAATTGGAAACTAAATAATCTAATCCTAAAAAATGATTGGGTCAAACAACAAATCATAGAAACAATCAATAATTTCATTCAAGAGAATGACAATAATGAGACAACATACCAAAACTTGGGATGCAGCAAAGCAGTTCTTAGGGGAAGTTTTATATCTCTAAATGCTTACATAAATAAAATAGAAAAAGAGGAGATTAATGAATTGGGCATACAACTAAAAAAACTAGAAAAAGAACAAATTAAAAATCCTCAACTAAACACCAAATTAGAAATATTGAAAACCAAAGGAAAAATTAATAAAATTGAAATTAAGAAAACTATTGAACTAATAAATAAAACTAAGAGCTGGTTTTATGAAAAAACCAATAAAATAGATAAACCTTTGGTTAATTTAATTAAAAAAAAAAGAAGAAAACCAAATTACTAGTATCAAGAATGAAAAGGGTGAAGCTACCACCAAGGAAGAGGAAATTAAAACAATAATTAGGAATTATTTTGCCCAACTATATGCCAACAAATTTGACAGTCTTAGGGAAATGGATACATATTTACAAAAATATAAATTGCCCAGATTAACGAAGAGAGAAGTAAAATACTTAAATAACCCCATCTCAGAAAAATAAATTGAACAAGCCATTGATGAACTCCCTAGGAAAAAATCTCCAGGGCCAGATGGATTTACATGCAATTCTATCAAACATTTAAAGAACAATTAATTCCAATACTATATAGACTATTTGGGAAAATAGGTGAAGAAGGAGTCTTACCAAATTCTTTTTATGATACAAATATGGTGTTGATACCTAAACCAGGAAGAGTCAAAATAGAGAAAGAAAATTATAGACCAATTTCTCTAATGAATATAGATGCAAAAATTTTAAACAAAATACTAGCAAATAGATTGCAGCAACTTATCACAAGAATAATACACTATGACCAGGTAGGAGTTATACCAGGAATGCAGGGCTGGTTCAGTATTAGGAAAACTATCAGCATAGTTGAGCATATCAACACTAAAACCAACAGAAACCACATGTTCATTTCAGTAGATGCAGAAAAAGCTTTTGACAAAATACAACACCCATTCTTATTAAAAACACTAGAAACCATAGGTATAAATGGAGTCTTCCTTAAAATAATAAATAGCATATCTAAAACCTTCAGCAAGCATTATATGTAATGGGGACAGGCTAGAAACATTTCCAAGAAGATCAGGGGTGAAACAAGGATATCCATTATCACCACTGTTATTCAATATTGTACTGGAAACTTTGCCTTAGCAATAAGAGAAGAAAAAGAAATTGAAGGTCTTAGAAATAGGCAAAGAAGAAACAAAGCTATCACTCTTTGCAGATGACATGATGATATACTTAGAGAATCCTAGAGAATCAAGTAAAAAACTACTTGAAATAATAAACAACTTTAGCAAAGTTGCAGGCTATAAAATAAACCCACATAAATCATTGGCATTCTATATATTTATTACCAACAAAGCCCAACAGCAAGAGATAGAAAGAGAAATTCCATTTAAACTTACTGTAGACATTATAAAATATTTAGGAGTCTACCTCCTGAAACAAACCCAGGAACCCTATGAACACAATTACAAAACACTTTTCACACAAATAAAGTCAGATCTAAATACTTAGAAAAACATCAGTTGCTCATGGGTAGACTGAGCTAATATAATAAAAATGACAATTCTACCTAAGCTAATTTACTTATTCAGTGCCGTACCAATCGAGCTACCAAAAAATTATTTTATAGAGTTACAAAAAATAATAAGATTCATTTGGAAGAACGAAAGGTCCATAATGTCAAGGGAACTAACGAAAAGAAATGCAGGGGAAGGTGGCCTAGCAATTCCAGATCTTAAATTGTATTATAAAGCAGCAATCATCAAAACTGCTTGGTACTGGCCAAGAAATAGAGTGGTGGATGAGTGGAATAGGTTAAATATGCAAGACACAGTAATCAATGACTATAGTAATCTATTATTTGATAAACCCCAAAACCCCAGCTTCTGGGATAAGAACCCACTCTTTGAAAAAAAACTTCTGGGAAAACTGGAAAAGAGCATGGCAGAAACTAGGCATAGATCAAAATCTCACACCATATACCAAAATAAAGTCAAAATGGGTTCGTGATTGAGATATAAAGGCTGATATTTATAAGCAAACTGGGAGAGCAAGGAATAGTTTACCTATCAGATCTATGCAGAACAGAAGAATTCATGACCAAACAAGAGATAGAGAACATCACAAAAAGCAAAATGGATAATTTTGAATATATTAAATTGAAAAGTTTTTGCACAAATAAAGCCAATGCAACTAAGATTAGAAGGTAGAAAATTGGGAAAGAATTTTTACAACCAGTCTCTCTGATAAAGGCCTCATTTCTAACATACATATAGAGAATTAAGTCAAATTTATAAGAACACAAGCCATTCCCCAATTGATAAATGGTCAAAGGATATGAATAGACAATTCTCAGATGAAGAAATTAAAGCCATCTATAGTCATATGAAAAAATGCTTTAAATGATTATTAATTAGAGAAATGCAAATCAAAACAACTCTGAGGTACCACCTCATACCTATCAGATTGGCCAACATGACAAAACAGGAAAATGATAAATGTTGGAGAAGATGTGGGAAAATTGGAACACTAATGCATTGTTGGTGGAGTTGTGAACTGATCCAACCATTTTGGAGAACAATTTGGAACTATGTCCAAAGGGCTATAAAACTGTGCATACCCTTTGACCCAGCAATAGCACTTCTAGGGCTATATCCCCAAAGAGATCAAACAAATGGGAAAAGGACCCACATGTACAAAAATATTCATAGCAGCTCTTTTTGTGGTGGCAAAGAATTGGATATTGAGAGAATGCCTATCAATTGAGGAATGGCTGAGCAAATTGTGGTATATGAATGTAATGGAATACTATTGTGCTATAAGAAATGATGAACAGGCTGACTTCAGAAAAACCTGGAAAGACTTGTATGGTCTGATGCTGAGTGAAGTGAGCAGAACCGAGAGAACGTTGTACACAATAACAGCCTCGTTGTGTGATGACTAATGTTGATAAACTGAACCCTTCTCAGCAGTACTAGGATCTAAGACATCTCCAGAGGCCTTGTGATGGAAAATACTATCCACATCCAAAGAAAGAAATATGGAAGTTGAATTGCTGTATTTTTTCCTCTTCTGTTGAGTTTTGTTTCCTTTTTCTGATGGTTCCTCCTATTGGTTTTAATTTTTACTTACAACCTCACTAATGTGAAAATATGTTTAATAGCAAAAAAAAAAAGAAAAGAAAAGAAAAGGATGATGGATTTGGAGTTGAGAACTTAGGATCAAACTCCAGGTCTGCCAATGTGGATAAGTCCTTCTCTGGGCCTCAGTTTCTCATCTTTCACTGAAGAGGTTGTACTAGATCACCTCTTTTTAGCTTTGAGTCTATGATGCATGATCTTCTGTTCTCATGCTGCATCAATCCAGGTCTTGGGGGTCTTGTGGCAAAACAACCCTTCCAATTCTTAGAATCTAGGCAGATGTGAAAGCCAGACCGTATACAAAGCCTACAAGCACTGTTTTTGGTGCCATCCCACCTCCCTTTCTGTGCCCCTTTTCTAACCCTCATGCCACTGAATAAAATTTCAAATGTCTTTCTTTAATTGAAATATTTCTATTAAAAATCTTTTAATTGAAAAAAAAAAAGAAAAGCCAAGAAAAAAAAAAAAGAAAACCCCAAGTGGGGTCATGAAGGGTCGGACATGACTGAAAAAAAGACTGAACAATAACATTTGACAGTCTCTAAGGAAGGACACAGAAGAATGGAGGAAGTTTGATATATATGGAAATGTCTATAATACAATGTAGAAATAGGAGACGTATAAAAAAGAGACAGAAGTAAATAGAAGGAAAGGTTACTTCCAGCTAATGGCAATCATGGAAAGTTTCATGGAAGATATTGGCATTGAGTCTAACCTTGAAGGACGTGCAAGATTTCAAGTAAATAGTCCTTGTCTGAAGGGCTAAAACAAACAAACAAACCCTAAACTCTGCATATGCTTTGACCCAGCAATGCCACTCGTAGGTCTGTATCCCAAAGAGGTCAAATAAGAAGTAAAAGGACCCATATATACAAAAATATCTATAGCAGCTCTTTTTTTGTGGTGGCAAAAAATGGGAAACTGAAGGGATACCCATTAATTGGGGAATGACTGAACAAGTCACGATTGTGAGGCAATACTACTGTGCTTTAAGAAATGGAGAAGATGATTTCATAAAAAACCTGGGAAGACATACGAGCTGATACAAAGTGAAGTAAGCAGAACGAGGAGAATATTGTACACACTAACAGCATTGTAAAGATAATCAAAGATGAAAGACTTCCCCTTCCGATCAATACAACAAACCATGACAATTCCAAAGGATTCAAGAAGAAAAAAATGCCATTCATATTGAGAGTGAAATTATAAACTTCTTTTTTTACTTCATTTTTATTGCTTTCTCTGCCTCCCTTTGACAACATGGCTAATACAGAAATTTGTTTTGCGTGCCTCCATAAGTGGGGGTGGGGTAAAGAGAGAAAGAAAATTTGGAATTGAAAAGAATAATAAAGCTGTTCCCTTACAAAAATAGTGCAAACATCAATCAATGAAACAATAGGTATTGTTCAGTTGTTTTTCAGTTGTTTCCAACTCTTCTTGACCCAATTTTGGGGTTTTCTTGGAGTGGCTTGCCATTTCTTTCTCCAGCTCATTTTATAGATGAGGAAACTGAGGCAAACAGGATTAAGTGACTTGTCCCTGGTTCACACGCCTAGTAAGTGTCTCAGGTCATATTTGAACTCAGGAAGATGAGTCTTCCTGGCACTCTATCTGCTGCACCACCTAGCTGCCCATATCAAATGCTTACTATGCTTACTATTGGATCCACTGAAAAGTCCTGGGGATACAAAGACAGAAATGAAACAGTCCTTTTCCTCAGAGAACTTACTTCAATGGAGTGGGGATAGAAGGGAAAGGGGAAAGGGATGAAAGGAAACAAATGCCTTACCTACCGTGTGCCAGGCACCATACTAAGTGCTTTACAAAAATCTCATTTGATTCTTACCACAACCCTATGAGGTAGGCGCTATTATTTTCCCCATTTTACAGTCAAAGAAACTGAGGCAAACAGATTCCCAAAGACTTGACTAAGGTCACACAGCCAGAAAGTGTCCGAGAAAGACAATATATATATATATATATATATATAAAGTATATACATAATGTATATAAGATAATATAAGATAGCTAGAGGCAGCTAGATATTGGATAGAACAGTAGATCGAGGCAGAAGACTTGAATTTAAATCCAGGTTCAGACACTTACTAGCTGTGTGATGCCTGGCAAGTCACTTAACCTTGGGGTGTCTCAGTTTCTTTATGTGTAAAATGGGGGGGGGGAAGAGTACCTACCTCTCAGGATTGTTATGGGGCTCAAATGAGATAATATTAAAGTGCCTAGTACAGTGTCTGGCTGATTGTAGGTGCTATATATATATATATATATATATATATCAGTAATTTTCATTATTATTCATGTTATTATTATTATTAAGTGTACTAGTAGCTAGGTTTGTTTGGGAAACAGCGAATATTCCAGTTTGGCTAGATCAAAGGGTCAGAGAATTGTGGATTTAGAGATGGAAGGAAGCTCATCCAGGCCAATCACCTTCTTTTATAGATGAGGAAGCTGAGACCCTAAGAGGTGAAAGGTCCGAAAGGCAGTAAGTGGCAGGGTCAGGATATGATCTCTGGTTCTCTGAATTCAGACCTGGTAAGTGCAGTATAAAAGTTAGCTGCTATTGTTATCTTTTCATTGCATAGAGGGAAATAAGACTAGAAAGGTAACCTGGCATTAGCTCATGGAAAACCTTGTATAGCCTTGTGTGAGAAGTTTGTGCTTTGTCCTATGATTCACGAGGCAACATCCCAGTTTTGGAACAGGGGAAAGGCATGATCAGGCTTGTGATTTGGGGAGATTGTTTTGGTAGTAGTGTGTAGAATGGACTGAATAGGAGAAGATATTAAAAATGGGGAGATCAACTAATAAGCTATTGGAACAGTACAAGCCAAGGTAATGAGGTAGCTATTAGTGTAGCTAGAAGGGATATACACAGACAGAGGGTGTGGGTATAAGGTGAATCTGAGGGAACGACATAAAAAATTAAAGGTGAGAAAGAGGAGTACACTGAGTGCAGAAGGAAGGGAGAGGTAGAATGGGGTAAATTATTTCACATGATGGAGCAAGAAACACCTATTACAGTCAGCGGAAGATGGAAGGGTGGTCTGTGGGCATTGCTCAAACCTTACTCTCATCAGTATTGGTTTGAAGAGGGAATAATATACACAATCAGTTGAGTATAAAAATCTATCTTACCTAAAATGGAAGTAGAAGGGGAGGATATTAAGTAAAGGGAGGGAGACAGAAGGGAGGGCAAATTGGGGGAGGCAGTAGACAGAAGCAAAACACTGGTAAGGCAGGAAAGAGTGAAAGGAGAGAGAGGAAAAATGAGATAGAGGGAATACACAGTACTCATAACTATGAATGTGAAAGGGATAAGTTCTCCATAAAACAGATGTGGATAACAGAGTGGATCAAAAACCAGAATCCTATAGTATGTTGTTTACAAGAAATACACTTGAAGCAGAGAGACACACACAGAGTAAAAGTAAGGGGCTGGAACAGAAACTATTATTTTTCAGCTGAAGTAAAAAAAAAAAAAAACAAACAAGTAGCAGTCCTGATCTCAGACAAAGTAAAAGCAAAAAATAGACCTAGTTAAAAGAGATAAAGAAGGAAACTGCATATGCTAAAAGGTACCATAGATAATGAAGTGTAATATCAATAATAAATGTATATGCACCAAGTGGCATAGCATCTACATTTTTGGGGGGCAGGACTAGGCAATGGGGTTAAGTGACTTGCCCAGGGTCACACAGCTAGTAAGTGCTATGTGTCTGAGGCTGGATTTGAACTCAGGTTCTCCTGAATCCAGGGCCAGTGCTCTAACCACTGTGCCACCTAGCTGCTCCATATAGCATCTAAACTCTTAAAGGAGAAGTTAAGTGAATTACAGGAAGACATAAACAGCAAAACTATACTAGTGGGAGACCTCAACTGTCCCCTTTCAGAACTCAATAAATCCAACCAAAAAATAAACAAGAAAGAAACTGAGGAAGTAAATAGACTATTAGAATAGTTAGATATGAAAGACCTTTGAAGAAAACTGAATGGGAACAGAAAAGAATATACCTTTTCCTCAGCAGTACATGACACCTACACAAAAATTGACCACATATTGGGGCATAAAAATCTCAAAATCAAATGTAGAAAGGCAGAAATATTAAATGTATTATTTCTGTATCATAATGCAATAAAAATTACATTCAACAAAGGGCAGTGGAAAGATAGATTAAAAATTGATTGGAAGCTAAATAATCTAATGCTAAAGAATAAGTGTATCAAAAAACAAATCATAGAAATAATCAGTAATTTCATTAAAGAGAACAACAGTGAGACAACATACTAAAATTCATGGGATGCACTCAAAGCAATACTTTGGGGAAAATTTATTTCTCAAAATTCTTACATTAACAAAATAGAAAAAGAACACATCAATGAATTGGGCATGCAACTAAAAAAAAAAACTAGAAAAAGAACAAATTAAAAATTCCTAACTGAGCACCAAATTGGAAATCCTGAAAACCAAGGTGAAACTATTGAGTAATAAAAAAAAATCTATTGAACTAATAAATAAGTCTATGAGCTTGTTTCATATAAAAAAAAAAAAGATAGATAAGCCATTGGTTAATTTGATTAAAAAAAAGGAAGAAGAAAACAAATATGCAGTTATCAAAAATTAAAAGGATGAAATCACCACCAATGAAGAAGAAATTAAAACAATCATTAGGAAATATTTTGCCCAATTATATGCCAATAAATCTGATAATTTAAATGAAACTGATGAATATTTATGAAAATATAAATTACTTAGATTATGGAAATAAAGCAGGATCAGGAAATAGAATGTTAAATAACCTCATCTTAGAAAAAGAAATTGAATAAGCCACTAATAAACTCCCTAAGAAAAAATCCCCAGGCCAGATGGGTTCACAAGTAAATTCTACAAAACATGCAAAGAACATTAATTCTAATAGCATATAAACTCTTTGGAAAAATAGGTGAAGGAGTCCTACCAAACTCCCTTTATGACGCCAATATGGTGATGGCACCTAAATCAGGAAGACCTGAAACAGAGAAAGAAAATTATAGACCAATTTCCCTAATGTATATTGATGCAAAAATTTTGAATAAAATATTAGCAAGGCTATTACAGCAATATATCACAAGGATTATACACTATGAGCAGGTGGTATTTATACCAGGAATGCAGGGTAGGTTCAACATTAGGAAAACTATCAATATAATTTACCATATTGATTAAAAAAAAACAACAGAAATCATATGATTATCTCAATAGAAACTGAAAAAGCATTCCACAAAATACACCAAAACAATTTTTACAGCAAGTAAAAACACTACAGAGCATAGGAAAAAAGGGAATGTTCCTAAAATGATAAGTAATATCTAAAACCATCAGCAAGCATTACATATAATGGGGATAAGCTAGAAGCCTTTCCAGTAAGATCAGAGATAAAGCCAGGATGCCCCTTATCACCACTATTATTTAAAGTAATACTAGAAATGTTAGCTACTGCAATAAGAGAAGAAAATTTTTTTAAAAACTTAGAATAGACACTGAGGAAACAAAACTATCACTCTTTGCAGATGGTATGATGTTATACTTAGAGAATTAACTAAAAAACTACTTGAAATAACTAACAACTTTAGCAAAGCTACAGGATATAAGATAAATCCACATAAATCACCAACATTTCTTTATATGACCAACAAAGCCCAGCAGCAAGAGATAGAAAGAGAAATTCCATTTAGAATAACTGTGAACTATATAAAATACTTGGGAGTTTACCTGCCAAGAGAAACCCAGGAACTATATGAACACAATTACAAAACACTTTTCACACAAAGTCATATTTAAACAATTGGAAAAATATCATTTGCTCATGCATAGGCTGAGTCAATATAATAAAAATGAGAATTCTGCCTAAACTAATTTACTTATTCATAAGTACCATACCAATCAAACTACCAAAAAATTATTTGATAGAGCTAGAAAAAATTCCAACAAACTTTATCCAGAACAAAATGTAAAGAATACCAAGGCAATTAATGAAAAAAAAATACAAAGGAAGGTAGACTAGCTATACCAGATCTCAAACTATATTATAAAACAGTAATCATCAAAACTATCTGGTACTGGCTAAGAAATAGAGTGGTGGATCAGTGGAATAGATTAGGTACACAAGACACAATAGTCAATGACTATAGTAACCTAGTGTTTGATAAACCCAAAGATCCCAGCCTTTGGAGCAAGAACTCACTATTTGACAAAAACTTCTGGGAAAACTGAAAAAAAAAATAATAGGAGGCAAACTAGGTGTAGACCAACATTTCACAACGTGTACCAATATAAGGTCAAAATGGGTGCATGATTTAAATATAAAGTGTGACACCATAAGTAAATTGAAGAAGAGCAAGGGATAGCCTACCTGTCAGATCTATGGGGAAGGGAAGAATTCATGACCGAACAAGTGATAAAGAGCATTACAAAATATAAAATAGATAATTTTGATTATACTAAAAAACTTTTGTACAAAGAAAACCAATGCAACCAAGATTAGAAGGAAGGCAGAAAGTTGGGAAACAATTTTTATAACAAATATCTCTGATAAAGATCTCATTTCTCAACTACGTAGAGAACTAAGCTAAATTTATAAGACTGTAAACCATTCCTCAGTTGATAAATGATCAAAGGTTATGAACAGGCAGTTTTCAGATGAAGAAATCAAAACTATCTATAGGCGTCTGAAGAAGTGCTCTAAATCACTTTTGATTAGAGAACTGCAAATTAAAACAACTCTGAGGTACCACCTCATACCTATCAGATTGGCTAATATGACAAAAAAAAAAAGGAAAAATGATAAATGTTGGAGAGAATGTGTGAAAATTGGAACACTAATGCATTATTGGTGGAGTTGTGAACTAATCCAATCATTCTGTAGAGCAATTTGGAACTATGACCAAAGGGCATCCAAGTTGTGCATACCTATTGATCTAGCAGTACTTGGTCTATATCTGAAAGTGATCATAAAAAGGGAAAAGGACCTACATAGGCAAAAATATTCGTTGCAGCCCTTTTCATGGTGGAAAAATATTGGAAATTGAAGGAATGCCCAACAATTGGAGAATGGCTGTGTACAAGTTGTGGTATATGAATATAATGGAATACTATTGTTAGAAATGAGGCCTTAGAGACCCTCAGCCTTCTAGTCAAAAATGAAATTAAGCTTAGAGTGAGTAAAGAATCATGGTCCAGAACCCTGCACAACTCCCAGAAGAGAGTGCGTGCAATACAGAAGCAAGAGAAATGTTAGAACAATATAGAACGCCACGACTACTTCTCTTCCAGACCTGGATTGGTCCGTTCCTTTCCAGGTTGCAATCTTACACGTCCACCTAACATGTCTTGTCATACAACCCATGATTCGTAATATTATATTAGCTAGTAAAGCATGGTAGTTCAAGAAGCCCATGCCCTTTGTCCTACTTAGGGTCCGTTGAAACCAGTTCTGCCCTCTGGACTGAAAAGCAGGAACTTTGGAGTCTATTTTCAGAGACTAGGGTCTTTCTCATTGGCTGCTCTTTTCCCCTGTTTTCCTGTTGTTGCAAGACTTTGCAAACTTGTTAAAACAATGTAACTTCTTTGCTGATGTTGTAAGATGTCAAAGGTTATCTTAAATTGTGGGAGCACAATTCCTTGTCCTTTACACTGTTGTGCAATAACAAAGAATAAACAGGAAGATTTCAGAAAAACCTGGAAAGATTTGTAGGAACTGATGCAAAATGAAATGAGCAGAACCAAGAAAGCATTGTACACAGTATCAGCAATGTTGTGTGATGATCAATTATGAATGATTCAGCACTTCTCAGCAACACAATGTTCCAAGACAAGTACAAATGACTCACAAAGGAAAATGCTATCCACATCTGGATAAAGAACTGATGGACTCTGAATGCAAATCATTTTTGACACTTTGTTTTTTGTTTTTTTCCCTTTTGATCTGTTTATTCCTTCACAACTGAGACTAATATGGAAATTTGTTTTACACCATAACACATGTGTAACCTATATCAAATTGCCTACCATTTTTGGAAGAGGGGAGGGGAAGGAGGCAAAATATTTTGAAACTCAAGAACTTGTAAAAATAAATACTAAAAATTGTCTTGATGTGTAATTAGGAAAACTACTAAAAAAAAAAAGATTGCCCAGAAACAAAGAAGGCATTTTGGCTTGCCAACTATCTGATTTTAATGCTAGATGGTCTGTCCTCTACTTTTCTTTTGTTCCTTGCTGATTTCTTTTAGGTTATGGGTAGATTTCATGACAATACACTATAGTCCTTAAAAGATTTATTGGCGTACCTGTTTGTAGCTAATAGAGTCTGGGAGTGCCACCAAAGGAATTTCTATTCAGGAGACACTGAGGACATGCCACCACTCATTGCTGCCAACTACACTCAGAGTCATTCTTGACTCTATAGTTTCTCTCATCCCACATAGTGTCTCACCTGCCAAGCTTTGTCACCTCTACTTATACAGAATCTCTTGTATTCATCCTTTTCTCTCCATTTAGACACCTGGGCAGTTCAGGACCTCATTCCTCTTGGCTAGACTTGGCTAGTCTCCTAATTGGTTTCCATGCCTAAAGTCTCTCCCCTTTTTAATCTAATCACACAGCTGGCAAAGTGATATTCCTAAAACACAGACCTGACCATGTTACTCCCCTATTCAATAAGCTTTAATGGTTCTTGGTTGCTGCCTCTAAGATCAAATACAAACTCTTTTGTTTAACATTTAAAAGCCCAACCTGGTTCTCATCTACTTTCCAGGCTTGTTATACATTACTCCCTTCACACACTGAATGGTCCATCCAAACTGACCTTCTTACTGACCCTCACAAATGACTTTCCATCTCTTATCTCTATGTTTTTGTATGGGTTTTCCACCATATCTGCAACGCATTCCCTTCTCACCTCTACTTCTTAAAATCCTTTCAATTCAAAGCTAAATCCAAGCATTACCTCCTACATAAGGTCTTTTGTAATCTTCCCAGTTACTAGTGACTCCCCACCCCTCCCCCATAATAACTTTGCCTTTACTTTGTACATAATTTGTGTGCATATATATAATATATATATATGCACATATGTTTGTACACATACAAATTTGTACATGTAAGTATATATATATTTGCATACATATACATACATACATACATGTATATATAGTTTTCTTTGAAAGAATGTAGGCTTTTGAAAGCAGACACTTTCATTTTTGTTTCTGTATCCACATTGCTTTAGAACAATTCTTGACATATAGTAGGTGCTTAATAAATGATTGTTGATCGATTGGATTTAAGACATGTTGAGTTGTCCTCTAGCTGCTCATGTTCATGAAAGGTATGATGATAGAAGCTAGGTCTTGGGTCTGTTGGTGTGTCAAGTAGAAAAACTCTATTTGTGGTCTAGTAATTTTCTTATGATGGGGTACAGAATGAAAAACAAATCATTTAGTAGGAATAAATTCATATTTGAGAGAGAGAGAGAGAGAGAGTATCCAGCATGAAGCACTGATGTGTTGGGACTACAGAAGAAGTATATAGTAAGATTGGGGTTGACAGTTGTAGTGAGTATGCGAGGATTCATGTCAGAGTGGGTACACAGGTAGGGGAGGTAGATTGCTATGCTGTAGGTCCTGGTGCCATGTGCTCCCACCCTCCATTAAGTTATGCCCATTTTCGGGGGGGAGATGCTTTGATTCTATATCAGAATGGCAATTTTTTTAGCTCATCCTGGTCTTTGGAGGAGAAAAGAAGGTGATTGGGGAGCATAAGAGGACTTAGAAGACTAGACCTAAGTAACAGCTGTATCACTGCGAATGCTAAGTCTTTAGCAAAAACTATTCAAATTAGCCAGTTATAACCTTGTGCTAATAAGGACAAGCTCATAGGTTTGATTCTGTGTGCCATTTAACTTGATTCTGTTCCATGGCTATAGACAATACCCCTAACCCCATCCTGATGTGTTGCACAAATGCACAATGTTAGTCACACAGAGTATGGAAGATTCAATCCAAACCCATAATGATTATTGGGGGGGGATCATATGCACTATTAATGATGGGTATAGGGCAGCAGCATTAATATTGCAAGCCTTATGTCATGATCAGAGAAGGCCTGGCATAGTAGATAGACAGATGGCCTTGGAAAAAGGAAGACCTGGGTTTGAGTCTCACCTCCAACAAATTGGTTATATGATCCCATGCAAGTCACTTAATCTCTCAGCACTCTAGACAGTCCTCCAAGACTATAAATTGCAAAGAATGTGTCAGCCTGCATTGGTTGAATGAGTTTTTTTTCATTTAGGAATTTCCTTTGGTGTCCACCTACTACCCAGCTCTCACCTCTTTGAGAGCAAAGGATGAACAACAACAAGAACTACTCTGACCTGTGACACCAAGAAGCTGTAGCATATGCAATGGCCACACTCCACTAAAACCATTTCAGTAGATGGGCTAAACCAAGTTGAGGGTAACCCAACAGGCTTCAAATCTGTCAGTGAGTTAGGGGGATGTCTACCCCAAGCATGTAAAGACTTCCCCTAGTTGAATGGGCAGATAAGAACAATTTGTTCCAACGGCCAGGAAGATGGCTGTAGCAGGCACTATGGAATGCTTGGAGCTTGGTTAGGCACTGAAGACACCAATGTCACCCACTATATCTTGGGCTATCACCAGTCATCTTGACTTTTGTCTTGCCACTAGACTATGATGACTCTGGGAGAGAGAGTGAAGCTGAAAACTTTGTGTAACTCTGCCTCTCTTAAATCCAGTTTACACACAAGTCAAGACAACCCCCTGTGATGTCTTCAAAATGAAGGACAAATAAGAACAACATAGCATTTTAAGGTTTGCTAAGCACTTTATAAATTACTATCTCTTGTAATCCTCACAGTAGGCTTGAGAGGTAAGTGCTGTTATTATCTCACAAACACTTATGTACATTCACATTGTTTCTTTCCATAGAACATAAGCTTTTTGAAAGCAGGAACCATTTCATTCTTTGTACTTATATTCCTAGCACCTAGGACAGTGCCCAGTATAGAGCAAGTGTTTAAAAAGTGCTTATTGAACTAAATTGAAAAGTACCAAGTCAAGGGTATTCTCTTCCAAAGCCTTCTTCACTAGTTATAGTTCTGTTACCACTTTAAGAGAATGATCCATCATATTTAGAAAAAAGGGGAAGAGTTTACTTCTTTCATAATTTAATTGGGAATGAAGGAGGAGGAATGGTAATGGAAAGGGTCTTAGTTACTGAACATGTTATATTCAAGTAATATCACCTCTGCCTTCCCTCAGTCCTAATATCCTTCTATTCCTCTCTAGGTGGAACATCCTGTCTCAATGGCTCCTACTCTACATCTCTAGGGCTTTCTGGGTCACCCTGATAGTTCTTGATTTTTTTTCTCCATGAGACACAAGGGAAACTATACAAATGAATGAAAACTAACAAATAATCATAAGTTATATCATTCTTAGCTTTTTAAAAACAATGGCTAGATACATGTTATAATGAATTCTGGATATGAAAAAAACCCTTCATAACCTAGCTCCTTCCTGCCTTTACAGTCTTCTTATACCTTACTCTCCAACACGTACTCTTAGATCTAGTCATAACTGACCTCTTGGCATCTCCCAGCTTCATTAGGTCTGGACATTTTCTCTCGCTGTCCCCCATACCTGGGATGCTCTTCCTCATCTACTCCAACTACTGATCTACCTGGCTTGCTTTTTTGTTGCTAAGTCATTCCAGTTATGTCTGACATTTGGGGTTTTCTTGGCAAAGATAATGGAGTGGTTTGTGATTTCCTTCTCCAGCTGTTTTACAGATGAGGAAATGAGACAAATAGGATTAAGTGACTTGCCCAGGGTCACATAGCTAATGGTGTCTGAGGTCGGATTTGAACTCATGAAGAGAAGTCTTGCTGACTTCAAGTCCAATGCTTTATCCTTTACACCACCTAGCTGTCCCCTGGCTTCCTTTAAGTCCCAAGTAAAATCTCACCTTCTTCTGGAAGCCTTCCCTAACCCCTCTTAATTCCAGTGCTTTTCCTCTTTTAATTATTTCATATTTATCCTGCATATAGCTTGCTTTGTATAAATTTGTTTGTGTGTTGTCTTCTCCATTATACTGTAAACTGCTTGAGGACAAGGACTATCTTTTGCCTGTTTTTGTATCCCCTGCACTTAGTACAGTGCCTGGGACATTGTAGGTGCTTAATAAATATTTATTGAATTAATGAAATAAGACTTTACTCCTGTAAAGAGGTATATATAAAGAGATTTACTGCTCTAATTTCCACTAATGCTTCAATCCTTTGCCCTTCTTATTAATGTGAAAGACATTTGCATTTTAAAAATGAATTTATAAATATAATAAAAATAAAAATAACAACTGTAGATGATAATGAGTTCCCAATATGCCTCTGAACCTAGACTTAGAGGTGGTAGGGACATTAGAAGTCATCTAGTTCAATATCCTGATTTTATAAATGAGGAAACAGAAGCCCATACAGGTCAAATCATTTGTCCAAGATGACAGAAGTAGGGGGGCGGAGCCAAGATGGCGGAAGACTTACTTGAGCTGTCCCCCAAACTCCTCCAAATACTCATATAAATGGCTCTAAACAAATTCTGAAGCAGCAGAACCCACAAAAAGACAGAGTGAAACAAATTTCCAGCTGAAGACAACCTGGAAGTTTGATCAGAAAGGTATATTGCATTGGGCTGAGAGCACAGCACAGTGCGGCATGGGTGCGCAGGCCACAGTGAACCTGGAGCAGGCCTCAGAGGACTGAATCGTGGGCAGCTGTGGCGGTTTCCAGACTCCTTAATCCAAGAATGCCAAAGACAACTTAGAAGGTCAGTGGAAAAAGTCTGTTTCTGTCGGTGCTGAGAGAGGAAGGTGGGGTTTTGGCTCCATTCCCCAAGAGTGTGGCCCGGGGTGGGGGGCAGCTACTTCCCGAGCTTCTGGCCCACAGACTGAGGGGGAATCCAGTGGCTGATCAGAGAGGGACTGCAGGGATCTCTTTTCCAGAGCTGAGGCAGGAATCTCTTGCTTTGCCCCTGTTTGGATCTGGGTCACAGTTCTGGGTGGTGGTGCTGGGGTGAGGAGGAATGCTGGCATGGTAGAGTTTGTAGTGGCTGTGGAGAGGAGCCCCTCCTCACAGTTACAGGACAGAAAGGAGTACTTGTAGTCCCAGGCCAGGAAAGGAGTAAACACCTCGCCCCTTATCATACCACCTTGGAAGAACTTAAAATTTACAGGTCCCTACAAGTATCTCTGAAAATAGCTGTACAAACCCATGAAGCTTGGGACAGTACATTCTCCACATTGGAAGCAGACTCTTACCTTAACAAAGAGTTTAAAACTCAATTAATTGGCTGAGATCATGAGCAAGAAGTGCAAAAAGAGTCAGACTATATTATCTTACTTTGGTGACAAAGAAGATTAAAACCAACAACCAGAAGACAACAAGGTCAAAGCTCCTACATCCAAAACCTCCAAGAAAAATATGAATTAGTTTCAGGCCTTGGAAGAGCTCAAAAGTGATTTTGAGAAGCAAGTAAGAGAAGTAGAGGAAAAACTGGGAAGAGAAATGAGAGTGATGCAAGAAAATCATGAAAAACAAGTCAACAGCTGGCTAAAGGAGACCCAAAAAATACTGAAGAAATAACACCTTAAAAAATAGCCTAACCCAAATGGCAAAAGAGGTCCAAAAAGCCAGTGAGGAGAAAAATGCCCTAAAAAGAAAAATTGGCTAAATGGAAAAGGAAGTCCAAAAGATTACTGAAGAAAATACTTCCTTAAAAATTAGAATGGCAATTGGAAGCAGTGACTTTATGAGAAATCAAGACACTGTAAAACAAATCCAAAAGAATGAAAAATTAGAAAAATGTGAAATATCTCATTGGAAAAACAACTGACCTGGAAAATAGATCCAGGAGAGAAATTTAAAAATTATTGGACTATCTGAAAGCCATGACCAAAAAAAGAGCCTAGACATCATCTTTCAAGAAATTATCAAGGAAAACTGCCCTGATATTTTAGAACCAGAGGGCAAAATAGAAATTGAAAGAATCCACACATCTCCTCCTGAAAGAGATCCCCAAAGGAAAACTCCTAGGAATATTGTAGCCAAATTCCAGAGTTCCCAGGTCAAGGAGAAAATATTACAAGCTGCCAGAAGGAAACAATTCAAGTACTGTGGAAACACAATCAGGATAACACAAGATTTAACAGCATTTACATTAAAGGACCACAGGGGATGGAATATAATATTCCGGAGGGCAAAGGAGATAGGTTTACAACCAAGAATCACCTACCCAGCAAAACTGAGTATAATCCTTCAGGGGAAAAAGTGGTCATTCGGTGAAATAGAGGACTTTCAAGCATTCCTGATGAAAAGACCAGAGCTGGATGGAAAATTTGACTTTCAAATACAGGACTCAAGTGGAACATGAAGAGGTAAACAGGAAAGAGAAATCATAAGAGACTTATTAAGATTGAACTGTTTACATTCCTGCATGGAAAGATGATATTTATAACTCATGAGACCTTTGTCAGTATTAGGGTAGTCAAAGGAAAAAAATTGTATGTATGTATATATAGAAAGATAGATAGAGGGCACAGGGTGAGTTGAAGATTAAGGGGTCATATCTGGAGAATAAAATTAAGGAATGAGAGAAGATGATACTCAGAGAAGAAGAAAGGGAGAGGTAGAGTGGGATAAATTATCTCACAAAAAAAACAGAAAAGTCTCTTACAGTGGAGGGGAAGCAGGGGAAGGTGAGAGGGAATGAGTGAATCTTATTCTCATAGGATTTGATTTAAGGAGGGAATAACATACACATTCAATTGGGTATGGAAATCTGTCTTACCCTACAGGAAAATAGGGGGAGAAGGGGACAAGAGAGCAGGGGGATGATAGAGAGGAGGGCAGATTGGGAAAGGGGTAATCAGAAGGAAATACTTCTGAGGAGGACAGGGTCAAAAGAAAGAATAGAATAAATGGGAGGGCAGGATAGGATTAAGGGAAATAGAGTTAGTTTTTCACAACAGGTCTACTATGGAAGTGTTTTGCATAACTGCACATGTATAACCTATATTGAGTTGTTTGCCTTTTCAATGAGGGTGGGTGGGGAGGAAGGAAGAGAAAAAATTTGAAACCTAAAGTTTTAAAAACATATATTTAAAAAAAAGTTTTCACATGCTACTGGGAAATAAGATATACAGGAGATGGGGTATTGAAGTCTATCCTTCCCTACAGGAAAACAGAAGGGGAAGGGGATAAGAGAAGGGGGAAGAGATAGAAGAGAGGACAGACTAGGAGAAGGGATATTCAGAATGAATGTCATCTTGGGGTGGGGGAAGGGGGGAGATGGGGCAAAAATTTGAAACTCAAAAACTTGTGGAAGTGAATGTTGAAAACTAAAAATAAACAAATTTATATTTAGAAGATCACAGAAGTAACAAAAGTAATAAGTGGTAGAAATAGGATTTAAACTCAGGTCCCTATGACTATGAATTAAGTCTTCTTCCCATTGTCCCATGTAAAAATATTTTTATGTGAATACAAAAAATGTGAAAATTATAACTGGTAAAATAGAACTAAAGCAAGGGTTAGTTTCTGAGAAAATGATAAAAAGTTCTTATGTTGTTGGCATGATTTGATAGCAAAATGGACAAAAAAGAAAAAAACCTTGAGCAGAATTTGGTCATTTTTGACAAGAACCTTTAAGGAAGAACTGTAGAGTCTCCTGAAAGGTGAACCCTCTAAAATATTTTCCTGCTCTGCATCTATGGTGCTTCATTGGGAAACAATTATCATGATATTAAAAATCCAATAAGCTCTATTTTGGTTGGATTGAATAGACTATTGCAATCCCTGGAGAACACTTCCTTTAGTGTCCTTTGCAATTTGGGCTTATTGATTTTATGGGTACAAAGAGAAAGACAAGCTGTTTATCCAGGTATTTGTCCAGGGAGAATTTACTTAAGAGAATGTGTGTTGACCAAAGCAAGCAAAGTCTCTGTTTCAAATGGACCGCTTGGGATTTTGTACTTTCTTTTTTTTATTCCAAGATAACTTCAAAAGAAGACTGATGTTGCCTCAATCCAAAGTACCACAAAAAGGCGTATATCAAAACATACACAAAATAAGATTTGTTTGGGGTTTATTCTATCATCTGGAAACAAAATGGAAGCCAATACAGGTTTTTTATTTTTCTTGTCTTTCTGTCATTAAAAAAAAAATCAATGAAATTTGACAGATGGGAAGCAACATGCATCTATTGAAAATCTGTTATTACCAAGAACTTTGTGAATATTATCACATTTGATCCTCACAACAACCCTGGCTGAGAAGTGCTATTATTATCCTTTACTGTTGAGGAGATTGAGATAGACAGTGATCAAGTGTCTTCCCCAGAGTTGCCCAGCAATAAGTGTCTGAGGCCAAAATTGAACTCAGGTCTTCCTGATGCCAGGCCCAGTGCTCTACCTGCTGCACCATCTGGCTGCCACATGTAAGAAATTACATAAAGAAAGAGTCTTTATAAGGATTAATGATTAGTCATCATCTTAATGGACAAGTTGTCTGATAACATTAACATTAAGTGAAACTTCCCTTTACTTTCATTAGTTGATTGCAAAAGGGATGGAATGACAAATGAATAACTCTTTTAGACAATTTTATAGCCGTGGGTACTTCATCATTCACTCCCTACACACCAATTCAAAGGACCATAGAATTCTAGAGCTGGATGAAACCTTAGAGACAATTGAACCCTCTCTTCATTTTACAGTTGACCAAAATGAAGCCTAGAGAGGCTGGGGGTGGGGAGTGGAAAGGAAACCTGTGACCTAGAGGCTTCAGGTTCCCACCCCTGTTAACAGCCATTTGTCTCAGGATGTGGTTTGTAGTAGGGCAGAGACTATAACTCAGGTTTTCTGACTCCCAATTCGGTGCTTATTTTACTTACTATACAATGTTTCTACTTTGTACTATTAATACAAATTTTATTTATGAATTGTGATGAAATTCTTCAATTTTTATGTGATTGTGCTTAGTAAGGTTCAGTCCATGGACTTCAATTCAATTAAATAAACATTTTTTTAAGCCTCTGTCCTTAAGGAACTTACATTCCATCAAAGGGACTCAGGATGCTTATGTATGTATATAAATTTAGAAACAATTAGAGGAGAAAGAGAATATTAACAAATGGGGAGGGGGCTGGTATGGGGTAGGGGGGGCAGGTCAGGACAAACTTCAGAGAGCTAATAATCCATAATTAAAGTGACTGGATGTCCAGTATTTTCTGAAACAGTCTGAGTTTCATTTTCCTGTGAGCTTCATCAGAATCCAGGCTATTCCTTTATTTTATTTTTTAGTCCTCAGTCAGAACTTCTGGCTCCTCACAGGAGTCCATTCATTTTGGGGCAAGAAGTTTTATTCCCTCTCAAAATAGCAGGGGACTATATAGCTCAAAACAGACTGGAAAGAACCAAAAATGCTTTGATTCAGTAGGATTGTAATATCACAAAGTTGAATGTCTCCTTCAGGTGACCCTGGATATAGAAATAGCCCCACAAAGCAGGGACCTGAAAGCTGCTATGACCAGCCAGGCCCAGACATATTGGTTCTTCATCTCCTGTTTTAAGAGAGCAAATTCATAGATGCAGAAGCCAGGTGTCATGAGCTAGGGCAAAGGTTACTGCCTACCTTTAAACTATTTTGTACACCAATGCCAGATGTAATTTCCCCAAAGCATAAATTCTATTATTCTGTTCCCTTATGTGATGTCATGGAATGTTTATTTATTGCCTACCTATCAGATGAAGCCTAGAGATCCTCATAGTCTGGCATTATCTGACCTCTTCAAGATCAGGCCCTGTATTGGCCAGGATACCCTACTCCTCATTTACCTGCTCACAGCACAGTTTTTCCCATCCTCCACACTTGTGCTCATTCAGTTGCCCCCATCTAAAGAGAGGCAGCATGGTACAGTTCATAGGTTCCCAAAGTGGGTGATACCACTCCAAGGGGGGTAATGCTGGAATGATCTAGGGGGTCGTAGTAGCCTTGATAAGAGGGTGGTGGAAGCATAAGGAAAGAAGAGAAGAGAATTTTGAAAAACCATTGGTACCTGTTTCATCTGCTGTGTAACAGAGTTAAAATTGCAGTGATTACATTGTTTTCCAAATAAACACACAAAATGCAGGTTACAACCTATCGGTGATCAAGTCCGCTGACAGGTTTTAACAAGCAAGTGTTGACAGGTGAACATGTAGCACATTGTCAGGAAGTCCAGCATGCACTGGCAGGAATATGTGCATGTAATGACTTGTTTACAGTACAATACTATACGGTTACATGACACAGTATTGCATCATCAAAATTTCAATACAGGAAAAAATACACAAATTTATAATAAATTATTAAATTTAAGATGTGTCATTTAAAAATATATATATATTTTTTGAAATTACACAAATTTAAAAAAACATTGAAGGGTTAAAGAATGTAGATTTCCAGGGGATCGCTGAGTAATATATATTTTTTGAAAAGGGGGTAGTAGGTCAAATAAATTTGGGAACATCTGATATAGTTGATATAGTACTAGATCTAGGATCACAAAGACCTGGTTTTGAATATTGCATCTAATACATATTTACCTGTGTAAGATAATGGATTAGAACTGTGAGGGAAGTCCAACCCCTTATTTGGCAGATGAGGAAACTGAGACCCAGAGAAGTTAAGTGATTTGCCTAGGGTAACACAGGTAATAAGTAGGATTTGAACCCACATCTTTGTGATTTGGAGTCCAGCACTATATTCCCTACACTAAGCTACCTCTATCTAGTTGTGAAGTCAAATGATATGATGCATTAAATGTTCTTCATAAATCTCAAAATACTATATAAAATGTCTGCTCTTATCATTTCTGTTCTTCCTCTCTACCTTGTGCAAATTCCTGTTCTTTCAGGGCCTAACTCAAGCCCTACTTCTCCATAAAGTTTTTCATGAGTAAGCCCAACCCACAATACCGTCTTCTCTGGATTCCAGTAGCGTTTATAGTCAGTGCTATGCAACATGGCACTTAATGATATATTATGGCCTTTTATCCTTCTCTAGCTATTTGATGTACATATCATGTCTCTCCAGTGAGAATCTTAAGAATAGAGACTTCTTGATAGGTGTGATGTGGTACCTCAGAGTTGTTTTAATTTACATTTCTCTAATCAACAGTGATTTAGAGCATTTTTTCATATGACTATAGATGGCTTTAATTTCTTCATCTGAGAACTGCCTGTTCATATCCTTTGACCATTTATCAATTGGGGAGTGAGGGGGAGAAAAATTTTAAATTCAAAAGTTTATGGAAGTGATTGTTGATAAATCAAAATAAACTAATAAAAAAAAGAATAGAGACTTCTTGTATCTGCTGCAACAATTATTGCAGGCACATAATAAAGAAGTGGTGATTGTACTCCATCTTTTGCCCCAATTTCTCTGATATTCTCCTTAACCTTGTCACCTTCCCCCCCTCCCATATCTATTGATTTGAAATATGGAGACCATATCTATTTGTTTTCCAACAAGATGCATTTGAAAGGAGGGCAGGGTTTTAAAATGCAGGAGGCTGTCTCCTAAAATTCTTTGCTTTTTTCCCATAAATGTTCAAACCGACTTATATTTTGTTATGCTATTTTCCCCCTTAAAGTTGCCAGGAATTTGCATATGGTGGGGAAGGGAGGACATGAATGAGTAAGATTATGTTACCTGAGAAATAAATTTTGATGAGAAGCTTAATGATGATCTCTATACAAGGGATAATTGTGGGATACGTTATATTGTACCTACTCCCCTAGATAGTAAAACTTCTCTCTGTTATAAAATGCAACAAATATTTAATAAATACATGTGAACCAGGCATGTAAATACTCCATGAATATAGCTGAATAATTTATTAGTTACTTAATGACTAATAAGGTTCAATATATATATATATATATATATATATGTGTGTGTGTGTGTGTGTGTGTGTCACACACACACACACACACATATTGCATATAGCTAATATCACTGGGTTGTCCTGGTGAAAGAATTCGTTACCATAGTGACCAGTCTCTTTGTGATAATCCTCTTCAGACTTAATTAGGCTGGTCCTTGGTTAGGAAACATTCTGGCTTGCATTCTATACCTAAAGCCTTTTCTGCATGTTAGATCCTGCCGGGGCTTGTACTGTGCAAACATAATGTTACAAAACCCAAGGTCACCTCCCCAGTATGAGAAGAGAACTTTGATATCTGAAAGAGGAGAGAACATAGTGAGCAATTAAAAATTTGGCTGAGGGCAGAGTTATCAAACACATAGCAGGGAGCTGATGGCAACACTACTGGGTGCTACTGAACCAGATTAAAATGTAGTTGGGAAATATTAAACAAATAAATAAAAATACAATAAAACATAGATTTTGGTAATTTGTTTTTTTTTTAAGTCGATATGCTACTACAGATATCCTTGTGTATGGTTTAGCTGTTAGTTTCTATTTGAATTTGACACCACTAGTTTGTCAGAGACAGTGCTGAACTTGGGAATTATGAAGACCTGGGTTCAAATCCCACCTCAGACACTTATTAGATGTGTGACTGGGGAAAATCATTTCACCTCTCTGGGCCTTAGTCCTTAAAATGAAGGGATTGGATGCCGAGTGAAGTGAGCAGAACCAAGAGGACTTTGTACACAATAGCAACCACATTATGCAATGACTAAGAATGTTAAACTGAACCCTTCTCAGCATTACGAGGATCTAAGACATCTCCAGAGGCCTCGGGGTGGAAAATGCTGTCCACATCCAAAGAAAGAACTATGGAAGTCGAATCGCTCTCACTTATTTTTACCTTCTGTTGAGTTTTGTTTCATCTTTCTGTTGGTTCCTCCTATTGGTTTTAATTTTTACTTACAACTTCACTAATGTGAAAATATGTTTAATGGGCATGTAAATGTAAAGCCTATGTCAGATTGTGCGCCGTCTTGGGGGGGGGAGAAAAAGGGAGAAAAAATTGTCAACTCAAAAGCATATGGAAAAAAAAATTTAAAAAATAAAAATTAAAAAAAATAAATAAAATGAAGGGATTGAACTTGAAGAGATCCATTCCAATTCAGAATCAGTGATCCTGAGTCATTACCACCAAAACAAAAGCAGTTGAGGGAATATCAGTCAATCGGTCAGTAAGCATTTATTAAATGCCTACTGGGGAAACTTTTCATGTTGGAAGGTTGCATTAACACTTAACTGTAACCAAGGCCACATTTAAGAAACTTCAATTAGAAATGCTTTAAAATGTACATTGTTTTGTAAAAATCTAAATATTCTGTACTTGATAATTTCAATAAATGAAACTATTTTGATAATTTTAAAGTTAACTAACCTTTTAATGACTTTGTTGTTTCTGCTTTTTGTTGGAAAACATTTGAATATTTGAAGGTCTGCAGTTTCAGTTGATGCTTTAAATAAGTATCAGTCATTTGTGACCTTGGATTAGGTAGAAGAAATTAGATTCACAGCAATAAGTGGTTGAAAAGCAAGAAAGTATTTTTTCGGGCATGTTGCTGAAAGCATAGGTATTCTGCATTTTTCTATATTTCAATTGAATCTTTCTTAGCATCAAACAATGACTTTAAAATGTCGTCTACTGAGAGCTCAATCAATTCCATTTGTAGTTCTTTAGGTGCCTTGGTGATATCAAGTAGGTGAGGCTGAAATGCTAATTTGAGTGTGATGTCATGATTCTTAAAATGAAGGGCTATTAGAGGCATGATAGAGAATTATTGAGTGCAGTCTGGGGGAGAAATGGATGACCAACTCATATGCCTGCTTTCTTCTCTGTGAACAATCTTTTAAAAATTCATCTGGATCAAATCTTTTGGGGTGAGAATTCAACATTTGACCATTTATTCATTGGAGAATGACTCTTATTTTTACAAATTTGGCTTAGTTTCCTATTTATCTGAGAAATGAGGCCTTTATCAGAAAAAAAGTTACTGTAAATCCTCCCTCCCATCTGCTGTTTTCTTTCTCATTTTGGCTGCATTAGTTTTGCTTGTGCAAACTCTTTTTAATTTAACATAATCAAAATTATCTACTTTACTTCCCATAATCCTTTCCATCTTTCTTTTGGTCACAAACTCTTCCCTTAGCCATAGATCTGACAGGTACATCTTTCCGTGTTCCCCTAATTTACTTGTGATATCACCCTTTATGTCTAAATCATTTATTCATTTTGATCTTGTCTTAGTATACATGTAAGATGTTGGTCTATGCCTGGTTACTGCCAAACTGCTTTCCAGTTTTCCCAGCAATTTTTGTCAAATGTTGAATTCTTACCCCAAGAGCTTGGATCTTTGGATTTATCAAATACTAGATTACTATAGTCATTTACTATTCCACTGATCCACCATTCATTTCTTAGCCAGAACAAGATTATTTTGATGATTACTACTTTGTAATATAATTTGAAATCTAGAACTGCTAGTCTTCCATCCTTAACACATTTTTTATTGATTTCTTTGATATTCTTGATTTTTCTTCTTCCAAATGAATTTTAACTAATTTTTTTCTAGTTCTATAAAAGGATTTTTTGTAGTTTGATTAGTATGGCACTGAGTAAGTAAATTAATTTAGGTAGTATTGTCATTTCTATTATATTGGCTTGGCCTACCCATGAGCAATTAATATTTTCCCAATTATTTAGATATGTCTTTATTAGTGTGAAAAGTATTTTATAATTGTGTTCATGCAATTGCTGGGTTTGTCTTGGCAGGTAGATTCCCAATACTTCATATTGTCTGCAATTATTTTAATTTCTCCTTTCTCTTTCTGCTGAACTTTGTTGGTAGTATGTGGAAATGCTGATCATTTATATAGGTTTATTTTGTATCCTGCAACTTTGCTGAAGTTGATTGTTTCAATCAGTTTTTTAATTGATTCTCTAGGGTTCCTTAAGTATACCACCATATCATCAACAAGGAGTGATTGTTTTGTTTCCTTATTGCCTATTTTTATTCCTTCGATTTCTTTCTCTTCTCTTATTGCTATAGCTAGTATTTCTAGTACAATATTGAATAATAGTAGGGATAATGGACATCCTTGCTTCATTCCTTTTCTTATCGGGAAGTCTTCAAGTTCATTTATTACAGATAATGTTTGCTCCTGGTTTTAAATAGATTGTTGTTGTTTAGTTGTTTAGTTATGTCGAACTCTTTGTGACCCCATGGACCATAGCATGCCAAGCCCTTCTATCCTCCACTATCTCCTGAAGTCTGTCCAAACCCATATTACTTACTTCCATGACACTATCTATTCATGTCGTCCTCTGCTGTCCATTTCTCCTTTTGCCTTCAATCTTTCCTAGCATCAGAATTGGTTTTTTCTTTTGAGTCCTGTCTTCTCATCATATGGCCAAATAATTTAAGCTTCAGTATTTGTCCTTCCAATAAATAATCAAAGTTAATTTCTTTAAATGTTGATTGATTTGATCTCCTTGCTGTCCAAAGAACTCTCAAAAGTCTTCTCTAGTACCACAATTTGAAAGTGTTGATTCTGCAGCACTCAGCTTTCCTTGTAGTTCAAGTCTCACAAATATGCATTACTACTAGAAAAACTATAGCTTTGAATATGCAGACTTTTGCTGGCAAGGTGATGTACTTGCTTTTTAGTATGCTATACAAATTTGCTGTAGCTTTGCTTTTAAGAAGTGTGTTTTAATTTCGTTGCTGTAGTCACCATCTACAATGATCTTTGAGCCCCAAAATATAAAGTGACAATGTACAGCCTTGCTGTACTCCTTTCCCAATCTTAAACCAATCAGTTGTTCCATATCTTGTTTTACTGTAGCTTCTTGACCCATATATAGGTTTCTCAGGAGAAAAGTAAGATAATCTGGCACTCCCATCTTTTTGAGGACTTGCCACCATTTGTTGTGATCCACATAGTCAAAGAATCAAAAGTATATGTTTTTCTGGAACTCCCTTGCTTTGCCCACAATCCAGTGAATGTTGGCAATTTGGGCTCTAGTTCCTCTGCCTCTTTGAAAACCAGCCTACACCTTCGGTAATTCTCAGTTCACATATTACTGAAGCCTAGCTTGCAAAATCTTAAGCATAGCCTTGCTGGCATGTGAAATGAATGTAATTACTTGGTAGTCTGAACATTCTTTGGCATTGCATTTCTTTAGGATCGGGATAAAAACTGACTTTTTCTAATACAGTGGCCACTGTTTAGTTTTCCAAATTTGCTGGCACACTGAGTACAACACTTTAATAGCACCATCTTTTAGAATTTTAAATACTTTAGTTGGAATTCTGTCACCTCAACTAGCTTTATTGTTAGTAGTAATGCTTCCTAAGGCCCTCTTGACCCCATGCTTGAGGATGTGTGGCTCAAAGTTAGTAACTGCAGCATTATGGTTAGCAATAATGTTAAGATCTTTCTTGTATAGTTCTTCCGTATATTCTTGCCACCTCTTCTTAATCTCTACTTCTGTTAAGTCCCTACCATTTTGTCTTTAGATAGACACTACTTATCATTTCAAGAAAAATGCCATTGATTCCTCTCCTTTCTACTTTTTTATAAATAGAAATGGGTATTGTATTTTGTCAAAGGTTTTTTCTGTAACTGTTGACGTAATCATATGATTTTTGTTGTTTTTGTTATTGATAGTTTTCCTAATATTGAACCAGCCTTCCATTCCTGCCATCAATCCTATCTATTCATAGTGTGTGATCTTTGTAATATATTGCCATACTCTCCTTGCCAGTATTTTATTTAAAATTTTTACATTAATTACAGAAATTGATCTATAGTTTTTTCCCTCCTCTGTTTTTGCTTTCCCTGGTTCAGGTATCAAAAGCATATTTATGTATTGTTGGACTCTAGTTTCTAATCCATTCTACTATCCATTTGTGTTTTATAGGTGAATTTATTCCGTTCACATTCACAGTTATGATTATTAACTGTGCACTTCTCTCCATCTTATTTTCTTATGTTTATCCTTTTCTCTCTCTTCATCTTGTCCCTCTTCCAAAGTCTGTTTTTCTTGTGAACACTGCCTTCTTTTTTCTGCCCTCCTTTTATCACCCTTCTTTTCTCTTATCCCCTTCTCCTCCTGCTTCCCTGTTGTGTAAGAGATTTCATTACCAATTGAGTATATATAGATATCTAAATATACATACACATATAAACATACACACATATACAGCTATATAAATATACACGTGTGTGTGTGTGTGTGTGTATATATATATACATATATATATATATATATATATATATATATATATATATATATATATATGCATGCACACACAAGTATTCCTTTTTGAACCATTTAGATATGAATGAGGTTCAAGCATTGCCTGCCCCCCTATTTCCCCCTTTACTATAAAAGTTCTTCCTTGCATGCCTTTTTTATGTGGATAATTTCCCCCATTCTTCTTCTCCCTTCCCCTTTCTCCCAAGACATTCCTTGTTCTTGCCTATTTTTTTTACATCATCCCAATATAATCAACTCCCTACCTCATCCTCTTTCTACATCAAATCCCAACTGTTCTAATAATGATAAGGTTCTTAGAAGATACATGTATCATCTTCCCATACAGAAATGTAAACAGTTTAACCTTATTGAGTCCCTTATAATGTCTCTTTCATGTTTATCTTTTTATGCGTCTCTTGAATTTTGTATATGAGGTCAAATTTTCTATTTAGCTCTGGTCTTTTCATCAAGATACTGGAAAGTTCTCTATTTCATCAAATATCCATTTTTTTCCTTTGAAGGATTATACTCATTTTTGCTGTGTAGGTTATTTTTTGTTTGTAATCCCAGCTCTTTTCCCTTTCAGAATGTATTCCAAGCTTTCTGCTCCTTTAATGTGGTATCTGCTAAATCCTGTGTGATCCTGACTGTGGTTCCACAATATTTGAATGATTTCTTTATGGCTGCATGGAATATTTTCTCTTTGACCTGGGAACTCTGAAATTTGACTCTAATATTCCTGGGAGTTTTCATTTTGGGATCTCTTTCAGGACATGATTAGTGGATTCTTTCAATTTCTATTTTATCTTCTGGCTCAAGGATATTGAGGCAGCTTTCCTTTATAATTTCTTGCAGTATGATGCCTAGGCTCTTTCATTGTTATGGATTTCAAGTAGTCCAAAAATTCCTAAATTATCTCTCCTCGATCTATGTATTTTCCAGGTCAGTTATTTTTCCTATGAGATATTTCTCATTTTCTTTTATTTTTTTTCATTCTTTTGACTCAATACTTCACTTGTATTCTTGGAACTTCTAGTTTTAGGAATGCCGACAGACTGGTTTTGTTTTGTTTGGGTTAGTTTCGATTTCTTGAGGCTTCAGGTCCAGGCTTGAGGTGTGTGGCCACTCACTGGCATGATCCCACTGCTGCTTAGCAAGGAAGGTTTGACCTACTCCATTTATGACCTGGGTCAGTTCACCCTTTCTTAGGCAGTCTGGTGGCTCCCCAATTTTCTCACTCTCAGGAGCTCATCATATTTGGTGTTGGGCTTGGTAGAAATACTCAATCAGTTTTCATTCTCTCAGAAATCTGGAGCAGAAGTTACAGACCTGCACAACTGTGTCTGGAGTTTCTTCTAATATACCGGGTGAAGGGCTTACTATGTCCAAGAGGAGACATGGGGCTATGGCCCCTTGACAATTATGATAATATACTATTCCTTCTGCTTAATTGGCCATAAGTAAAGAGGAATTCTTTAATTGGCCATAAGTAAAGAAATACTTCTTGTGTGATTGAAACTGTTATGTCACACTCAAATGATTCAATTAGAGTCCATTGAAATGCAGAAGGGAAAAGTGGATTCAGTAGGGTGGAGGCTGAACCAAGAAACTAATTGGATAAATTCACACAGACACAAACTTAGATTAATAAAATGAGCACTGCCACCTATAAAAGGGAGTAGCTAAAGGTCACAGATAATCTCTGAAAATCATCAAGAGAGTTTGGTGTTTTCCCTGAAGGAACTGAAGGGGGTTGGGTTTAATTATGCATAGGACTGCAGATCTTATTGTTTAATGAGATGAGGTGAATGGTCCCCTGGTGTTTAAATATACAGTAAAAGGAATGCACTATCTCTATTGTCACTTCTAGCTCTAAAAATATTTTATGCTTCTAGTTCTTTACAAAAGTTCTAGTTCTAGTTTTTCACTTACTTCTGATTATACTAAACTCTTCCCTTATGGATTTGTTGTTTGGTCATTTTCAGTTGTGTCTGACTCTTTGTGACGTCTTTGGAGGTTTTCTTGGCAAAGATACTGGAGTGGTTTGCCATTTCCTTCTCTAACTCATTTTATAAATGAGGAAACTGAGGCAAACAGGGTTGAGCGACTTGCCCAGGGTCACATAGCCAGTAAGTATCTGAGTCTGGATTTGAACTCAGGTATTCCTGACTCCAGGCCTGACGCTCTATCCACTATGCCACCTAGCTGCCATAACTGTTAGATATGGATATCTAACTTTCCACAGAGTTTAACCCTTGGCTGAGGGAGAAGGAACCAGCACACCCCAGTAAGTGCAGAAGCAGTGGGGTAGAGGTGTTACTGGCTGTGGACACTTACAGGAGGACAGAGTTCTTGCTTTCTGTTCCAAGTCAGAAGAGAGTACTGAAGGAGGGTCTGAGGCCAGAGGCCCACCTTCCATACTCCAAGACTAGAAGTGATTGCAACAAATTGCTATAAATATTTTTTTTAAATGAGCAGGCAAAAGAGAAAAAATCGAACCATAGAAAGTTACTATGGGAATATAGAAGACCAGGGTTCATCTTCAGAGGAGGATAATGAAGCAAAAAAAGCCTCTTCTACCCCCAAAGAGTAACGTCGAATGGTCACCTGCCCAAAAAGAATTCATAGAAGAACTTTAAAAAGACTTTAAAAATCAAATGAGAGAAATTGAGGAAAAATCTAAAAAAAAAATAAGAATAATCCAAGAAAAACAAGAAGATTATGAAAAGAAAGTTAGTTAACCAACTGGAAAAGGAGATACAGTATCTTAAGGAAGAAAATGACTCCTTGAAAATTAGAATTGGGCAAGGAGAAGCCAGCAAAGTTATAAGAGACCAAGAAATAATAAAACAAAAGATATAAAAAATTAAAAAAATAGAAGAGAATGGGAAACATCTCATAAGAAAAACAACTAATCTAGACAACAAATCAAGAAGAGAAAACATAAGAATAATCAAAGTACCTGAAAGCTACAATTTAAAAAGAATCTTGCTACAAAAATGCAAGAAATAATTGAAGAAAATTGTACTGAAATGTTAGAACAAAAGGAGAAAGTAGAAATAGAAAAAAATCTGCTGATCACCACCTGAAAGAGATCCTATGAGGAAAACTTATGGGAATATCACAGTCAAATTCTGAAACTCCCAGTTCAAGGAGGAAATATTATGAGCAACAACAACAACAAAAAAAACCAATTCAAATATGGCAGAGCCACAATTAGAATCACACAAGACCTAGCAGTGGCTATACTGAAAGACCACAAGTCCTAGAACATTGTATATCAAAGTGCAAAAGAACTGGAGTTGCGGCCAGCAAAGTTAAGCATAATTCTGAATGAAAAATATAGACATTCCATGAATTGCCAGACTTTCAAGATTTTATTGCAAAAAGACCTGAACTTAATAGAAAATTTGACATACAACATACAAGAGAAATGTAAGGTAAACATCAAAGACTAATTACAAGGGGCTCAATAAGGGCATACTGTTTACTTTCTATATGAGAAAATGTAAATTGTATGTCTAAGATTGTAATTAGTAATTGAGTAGTTTGAAAGAAAGATTGGGGTAGAGCTGAGTATGAGGTGATTCTAAAAAGTAGTACCATCTAAGAGGAAATATCTTACACAAATGAGGTGCGAGAGGAAGAATTGGTACAGAGGAATTAGATGGGGGATGAGGGCTGGTAGTTTTGGAAACCTACTCTCATTCATAATGGGTTAAAGAAGGAACAAAACATATACAATTCAGAGAGAAAAAAGCCAAATGGGATAGAGAGGAGAGAGAGAACAAAGGAGGGGTTTTTAGAGGGAATCCTACTCACATCAAATCTGGGTTAAAGAGAGAACAATATATACACTTAGAAGAGAATAAAAGTCTTCTAAATTGATAAGAAATAAGAGAATGAGGGAATAGAATAAGGGAATAACTAGACAGTGTAAGGTTAGAATATTGCTGTGGTGTAGGAAATGATGAGTTGGACTTATCAAGGAAGATATTGTCCACCTTCAGAGAAACAGAGAACAAACAAGTATAGTACAGTCTTATACAGATGCATATGAATGTATATGTCTATATATGAGTATGATTATAGATAGCTAAGTATGTGTATGTGTAAGTGTGTATGTATGTATGTATGTGTGTCTAAGTCTGTATGTATATGTATGTATGCATATATGTGTGTATGTGTGTCTATATGTGTGTATGTATACACACATATATATCCATGCTTAATTGCAGCCTTTGGGGGGGGGCAGGAAGAGAGGAAAAAAAGAACAAAGCAAAAAATGCACAGCAGAGAACAAAAGGAATATTAGAAAGAAGCAAGAAAAGATGGACAGCTCTGAACACAATGTGTAGTATTTATTATATAGGCTTTCTGGAAATGGAAATTTATTGCAGCATATTTTGAATCTTCTCTTACATTCTGTTATGCACATGGCAATGCTTTTTTTAATCTTTTCTTATTTTGTATTTAAGTTTTTATCATGTTTCTCTGCCTTTTCTTATTGTGCATTTAAGTTTAAAATAAATTAACTAAAAAAAAGAATTCCCCTATAGCCTATATTTTAATGATGCCTATTACATCTCTCTCTCTCTTCTCTGTGTGTGTGTGTGTTTGTGTGTTTCTCTCTCATTCTCTCTCAGAGATTCTTTACTTAGGGTCTATAAACTTGTGTTTTAATATATATGTATGTATGTTAATAACTTCCAATATTAATTGATTTCCTTTAAAATCCTATGTATTTTTAATCATTTTTAAGCATTATTCTGAGAAGCGTATAGGCTTCACCAGTTTTCCATGACACACAAAAAGTTTAAGAGCCCCTACTCTAGAGCAAAATTATCTAATCGTTCTGTGGGTTTTGGTTTTGTTGTTAGGCCAGGCACAAGGCCAACAATTCCTGGAATTCTGGCACCCCCTACGGATCTGGGGGTGGAGCTGACTCAATAGCTGGTAGATATGGGAAGAGTTTCTCCTCTTTTAGCAGTTATGCTAACACTATATCTGGAATGCTTGCCTTTTTCCCCTCTCCCCCTAGACCTGGTAAAACCTTTAACTTCTTTCAAAACCCAGCCCAACCACTACCTCCTACGTGAGACCTTTCCCCCAACCTTTCAAGCTAATTGCATTACCCTCTTGAAACTGCTTTGTATCACAAGCAAACAGATAGCAGGGTATGCAGTGGCGTCAGACTCAAGTAGAAAAGATCCTTACAGGCTGCATGTTGACTTAGTGAACCACAACTACACAGCCATATGTTGTATTGTATTTTTATTTATTTTGTTAAACATTTCCTAGTTACATTTTACTATGGTGCAGGTCGTGCTAGGGCAGTTTTGTGGGCCACATGTGGGCCTGGAGTTTGATCCCTCTGGTGTAGTGGGTAGACAGCTGACCTCTAACACATGCTGACACAGTGTGACAGTATTCTCAACATCTTCCTAAAAGTGTAAGTTGAAGAGAAAAAAAAAACCCATAAACTGCAAAGGTTTCAAGTTGCACTGGTAGAGGGAGATTCGTCATCAGAGAGTTCTCTACAACGATGAAATCACAGGTCTGGTCTCTCCTTATTTGGCCAGAAACTCTGAGGGTCCTTCTCTCAGATGGATTTTTTTAAAAATTTAATTATTGGGGCAGCTAGGTGGCACAGGGGATAGAGCACTTGCCCTGCAGTCAGGAGCACCTGAGTTTAAATCTGGCCTCCAACACTTGACACTTACTGGCTTTGTGACCCTGGGTAAGTCATTTAACCCCATTGCCTAACAAAGAACAAAAAAAAAATCAGTATTTATTTGACTAAGTAAAGAGGCCATTCTCTGCCTCATTTCTTATTAAGCCTTAATCATCAAATGGACATTGCCTCAGTCAAACTGAGACCTGTTAAAGACCTTAGTTTGAAAAGGCCAAGGTCTCCCACTGTATCCAGGGCCATCTCTAGTCATCCTGATCTATATCTCACCATTGGATCCAGATGGCATTGGAGGAGAAAGTGAGGCTGGTGATTTGCATAGCCTTTCCTCACTTAAATCCAATTCACTTGCACATCATGGCATCACCTCCTGATGTCATGATCCTCTTTGAGAAGGAAGGACAAACACAACAATATCTCATTATTTGGTATTTACTTATTCATGTATGGCGGCCAGATGTGCAGTGGATATAGCTCTGGGTCTAGAGTCAGGAAGACCTAAATTCAAACCCAGTCATACTAGCTGTGTGTGGGCAAGTCATTTAACCCTGTTTCCTCAGTTTCCTCATCTGTCAAATGAGCTGGAGAAGGAAATGGCAAACCACTCCAGCATCTTTGCCAAAAAAATGGGGCCATGAAGAGTCAGACATGACTGAAAAATGATTTTACTACAACACTTATCCGTGGAATTGCTCAGTCTCCTTGGTTGAATGAATATAAGCTCTTCAAGGACAGACAGTTTGGGCTCTGTCTTTGTTTCCCTAGAATCAACACTAGCACTGATGTAGGGACTTGGTAAATGTTTGTTGATTTGAATTGAATTGTTGATGAGATCTGAAGGATATGGGGGAGACACATGGTGAACTCGATATTTATTGGAAGAATGAAACCCCCTAAGTATTTTCACCATGATCTCTTGCCTGTGTTTGAATGGCACCAATACAAATTTGTTCACTAGACTGGAAGTCAAGAAGATCTACCCTTGCCTCTACACTAGCTCATGTATAGTTTTGAGAAAAGGGATTTCACCTCTCTTGGCCTCAGTTTCCTCATCTGTAAAATGAAGTGGTTCAACTAAATGATCTTTAAAGTCCCTTTTAACTCCCAAATCCTATGATCTTTGATAAACTAACAATTTGACAACAAGCTTGAATTGGCTGCTTATATGACTAGTAGTAAACATTTTGGGACACTGGAACATCATTTAATATCTCTGCAGCAGTAGCATGTCATGTCCTTGGAGAAGGAACATACGTCCCAGAACATCGGACAGAGATTTCAAAGCTAAGTAAAATCCGGCCCACTGAGCAAGCATCCAGGTCTTGCTCTGCTGTGGTGTGTTATCCAGAACAATTCTAAAGTGAATTTCTTCTTCCTTCCACATCTCAAGCGGGCATAGTTCTATTAACCTCCCAAATGAGAAGTGAAGAACAAAGCAAAAATGTCTACTTTATTTTATGGAATGGAGGGCTTCTGGAATTCTTGTGTGCCTTGATATATTCATGGATCTTGTAAATGTGTACTCCTTCCAGTGTAGATTAGAAGCCTTCTGCGCTCCCTCATTCTGTGCAACCCTTATCCATGCCCTTTCATAGGTGTTTCATAGAGACTCCACACAACATACTGAAGGCATTCCTCTGGACTTTTAGCATTCTGTGCTGCAGTACTCAAGGTATGTCAGATCCCTTGCTCCATTGCTTTTCTTATGTGACTAGCCCACGTAATACAAGGGAAAGACCACATACTCTGAAGTTTGAAGACTTGGATTCGAATATTACCTCTGATGTTTACTTGTCTGTGTGACATGGAACAAGTCTCTTCATCTCCCTGGGCTTTCAAGTTCCTCATTTATACAATGAAGGTGTTGGAATAAATGGCTTCTGATCTATATCTATGCACCTATAACCTCACTTTCCAATTCTTTGAAAAGAATGAGAATTTTGCCATGCGTTCAGGAATATAGACAGAGAAAGCCAATTCATTACTCCAGTTTTACTTAGTAATGCTTAGGAAAATTGGGACATCTAGCTAGTTGCCTGAGAAGGCAGGATGGAAATGGAAAGGGGCACACCAAGATAGGCGAGAGATTTTGTTACCAGCCTCCAAAGACAGCAGAAGGATGTAAGCACAGGTCACACTTCTAAACTAGGGAAGGGAAGAAGTGACCAAAAAACAAAACAAAACCGTTGACCTAGACCAGTTTGGCCTCCAAGTTTAGGGTAATGGGTATTTAAAAAAAAACAGTTTCACTAATATCTGAAGAATCCTTTTAACAACCACAGGCAAAATGGTGAGTTATAATAGTAATAGCCCTATGGAAGTTGGCATGGGTTGACCCTAAATGAGTGCAAACACTACTGACCATAGTGAAAGAATAAAGTACAGTAGACAGAGTTCTAAATGGAGTTAAAGGATCTTGGTTTGGCTCCTTTCTCTCCCTATTTCCTCTAGCTGGAAAGTAAGACAGATCTCCCAGATCTGACCAGTAAAGAGCTGGTCAGAAGCATCAGGCTACATTGGCAGAAAGATGGTGGTACAATGAAGATGACTGAAGATTTCTGTGATTGACACCTGGTGGGCAGAATTAAAGCAACTGATAGGTGAAGAGGCAAAATTTTGCCAAACGAAAGGTTCAAAACCTGTTCCTTTTCTCAGTTTGTTGAAAATAACAATAATAATATTTAACATTTATATAGCACTCTAAGGTTTGCAAAGTGCTTTACAAATATCTCATTTTATCCTCAAAACAACCCTGGGAGAAAGATGCTATTATTGTCCCCCATTTTAAAGATGAGGAAAGTAAGGTAGAGAGGTAAAGTGATTTGCCCAGTGTCACACAGTTAGTAAGTATGTGAGGGTGGGTTTGAACTCAAGTCTTCCTGATTCCACGTCCTATGTTCACTGTGCCACCTAACTACCTTGCTAGAAGTATGAGGAAAGATTTTTTTTTTCATTTGTTTAGGCAGGCTTATAAAATCATAGATTTAGAGCCTGAAAGGGACCTTAGAGGTCATCTAATCCAACCTCTTCATTTTATGGATGAGGAAATTAAGGCCAAGAAAGATTAAGTGACACCCAAGGTGAAACTCAGGTAAAGAATGATTTTATTCCATTTTTTCCCCGTTAGTAGCTTTAATTAAATGTTTTTATTTCAGCCCTCTGATGATGTCCCTGGCCTATAAGGTAGAATTTGCTTTGGATTGGAGCTTGACCCATATAATACCTCTCACTCTAACAAGTCTTATTGAACCTGCGTGGTGTGAAGGCTCCCTAGGGGAGGGAGAGATACCTGTTGTACACAAATTAGCTTGATCATACCTTTTATACCATTTCTTTCATGCAAGCCAACATTGGCAATAAATTGTAGTCTACTTATGCCCTCTTGCATCCCTTCATTGTCTTTTGGGTAACGTGAAACTTTGATTCTCTGGAGACTATGATGTTCCATGACTCATATGGAAGTTAAAATATGACTTAGGTTTAAGCAAAATTTTTGTTAACTGAATTCAGTTTAAAGTGCATCAGAAAGTTTTGTTATTTAAATGACTTTGATAGCAAATCTTTCAAAAGATGAAAGCAAAACATTCTTTTTTTGAAGTAAATAATCAAAAAGTCTTAGCTCTCATGTAATGTATTTGTTTAAAACAAGAGACAGCTCTACTGATTCCTTTTTAATCTTTGTTTTACTAATACGAAAGGACACTGGTTAATATTGATCCTTCTATCTGTACTCACTTGTATTTTAACATTTGAACATCAAGTGTCAAAGTTTTGTAGTCCACAAAAGTGCTCTGTATGTAAAAAGATATAAGGGGAAGTTTCTCAGACCAGTAATCCTTAACCTGCCTCTGAAATTATTTAGAACCTTCCAACCTCAAAGGATTTGGATACCAGGGTCTAACACCAGAGTTTTCAGCTCATCACTAAAAACCTGCTCCCCTTCTGACTTATCTGTTTCTGTCAGCAGCATCACCATTAACCCTGCCTACCCCATATACAAAATCTTGATCTTCTCTTTGACTTTTTTCCTTTCCCTCACTTCCACATCCAATCAATTATCAGCTTGTTGATTCCACCTCTGAAATTTTTTTTTTGTAATCCATCCAATTCTTTCTATTCCTACTTCTGTACCTATAGGATGGACCTTCATTATCATTCCCCCCCCCCCACCATCTAGATGACTGAGACACTTTCTAAACTAGTCTTCTCACTTTAATTACCTTCCTTTCTAATCCAGCCTTCATATCTATTGCCAGGTAAGTCTTCCTTATGAATAAATATAATTCTTCTCCTTTGCTCAAAATCTATAGCAGTTCCCTATTACTTACTCAATTAAGCCAGAATCCTTTTCCAGGCCGTTCAAAATTTGATAGGACCCTTCTTTTCCAGCCTTCTTATACCATACTATTCCCATCCATTGTACAGCAATAGTCCAGACATGCAGTGATAAGGCCATGCACCAGAGTTGTGGCAGTGCCAGAGGAGAGAAGGGGACATATGTTACAAAGGTAGAATCCAAAGAACTTGGCAATTGATATGAAGACTAAGAGTGAGGAATTTAGGTTATGAGCCTAGGTGACTGGGAGGATGATGGGATCTTTGACAGGTCATGGAGAGATTAAGAATAAGGGAAGGTGGTGCGGGGAAGGAAGATGATAAGTTCAGTTTTGGGCCATGTTGAGTTGAAGATGCTGACAAATCTAAGAAAGATTTGGATTCAAATCTCACTTTTGACACAGATTGGCTATGTGGCACCGGGCAAGTTACTTAACTTCTCAGTGCTTTAAGCAATTCTCTAAGACTATAAGTTGGTGAGAAGGTGCCACTCTGCATTGGAAGAGGGAGTTTCCTCATCAGGGAGTTATGAGTGAAATCAAAAGTCCAGCCTTATTCCTATCTATGTCTTTTTCAGTGCCCAGCACAATGCTTTCCTTAAGAATTTTTTTAAAGTTCTATATGAATGATGCTGAAATTGTAAATAAATGTCTCAGGAAGGTGGAGTCAAGATGGTGGAGTAGAGGGAGCATTCCAGCCACACTCTCCCAACATTCCTCCCCAAATAACTTTAAAAACATGCCAAACAAATTCTGGAATGGCATAGCCAACAAAAGGTGGGGTTGAGCCATTTTTCCAGCCTAAGATACCTTAGGTCGTCAGTAGGAAAGATCAGTGACAATGAGGAGGGGGGCTGGCTTAGAGCACAGCATGGTGAAAATACCAGCCATGGGCCTTGGAGGCTGCTGTGGTACAGCAGCAGCAGTTTCAGAAGCTTTCACAATCCAGAAAGTGTGGGGAAATATTTTATATGTCATTTGGAGAACCTCATTTTATTAATATTGCTTGAACTAGTTTGATTTTGTCTAACCCAAAAGCTTACTGTAGAAGTCAGAGACCTCTCCAGCAATCTGAATGGCTACAGGGAATGCTTAAGATCCCACCAAGATTTTGTCTTGAGTCTACCCAATGATTATGTTTTAGATTCCTCAAATCTGAATATTAATGTTTACATCTCGAAGGACCTTGCCTGGGAATTGCCCTCTGCAAAATTATTTAATTGCTACATGTTGTTCATGCTGGTACACTTCTTTGAAATCCTATGTAATATAAACCTCTCAGAGATTGAGGAAGGAGCCTTCTTTGGGCTTTCCTTCCCTACCAAACAACCTAATAAATTTCTTCAGATTCTAAGATTTGTTCTTGTGAATGACAATGGTAAAGGGATTGGACAACTGGTCAGAAAGAAATTATTAGGGAGTCCTATGTGGGCACTGGGCACAAGACTCAGTATTGCTTGGCAACTCCATTGACTATTACCCTAAGCCAGGTCATAGTTCCAGGGTAAAGAGGAGTGTTTTCAGTTACAAGGGAACAGAAGCCCTTTTTGCAGTTCTGGGCAGAGAGAGGAATGCTAATGATGACAGTGATAAGAAACCAAGAGTGCAGACCAGGAAGTAATGACTACATCTCTCCTCAGATCACACAACCTTGGAAATACTGAAAATTTACAGACCCCCAGAAGTAGCTATGAAAACAGCAGGGTGAAAAAGCCTGAAGCTTAGGATAGTGACAACCCCTCCACCCAAGGTGAGCAGAGCCCACACTAATATAAAGTTAAGTGTCAAGAAAGATGTTGGGAAAATGAGCAAACAGCAAAAAAAGAACCTAAGCATAAGAATCTACTATGGTGACAGGGAAGCTCAAGACACAAACTCAGAAGAAGACAATGATGTTAAAGAAATGAACAGAATTTTTAAAAAGTTAGATATGATAGACCTCTGGAGAAAATTGAATGGGAATAGAAAGAAGTAAACTTTTCTCAGCACAAAAATTGACCATATCTTAGAGCATAAAAGCCTCACAAACAAATTCAGAAAAGCAGAAGTATTAAATGCATACTTATTGGACCACAATGCAATAAAAATTACCTTCAGTAAAGGACTTTGGAGACATAGATTAAAAATTAATTGGAAATTAAACAATCTAATTCTAAAAAATGAGTGCATCAAAGAATGAATCATAGAAATAATCAATACTTTAATTAAAGATAATGACCACCCTGAAGCAATTTACAAAAATTTGTGCGAATTGAAAGTTTAAAAAAAAACTATTGGGCTAATAAATAAAACTATTAGCTGGTTGTATGGTGGAAAAACCCAACAAAATAGATAAACCATTGGCTAGTTTGATTTAAGAAAAAAAAGAAGGGGGAGGCAGAGCCAAGATGATGGAGTGAAAGCAGTGACTTGCTTGAGCTCTCCTCCAACCCCTCCAAATACCTGTAAAAAAATGGCTCTAAACAAATTCTAAAGCAGCAGAGCCCACAAAAAGACAGAGTGAAGTAAATTTCTAGCCCAAGACAACCTGGATGGTTGATTAGAAAGGTATATCGTGACATGCTGGTAGAGGAGCGCAGTGTGGTGTGGGTGCACAGGCCTCAGCGAACCTGGAGCAGGCCTCAGAGGACTGAATCACAGGCAGCTGTGGTGGTTTCCAGACTTCTCAACCCATGAACACCAAAGACAACTGAGAAAGTCAGTGTGAAAGTCCGTTTCTGCAGTGCTGAGAGAGGAGCGTGGGGTCTCAGTTTCTGTTCCCCAAGAGCACAGCACAGGGGCAGCGGCTGCCTCCTGAGCTTCTGGCCCACAGACTGAGGGAGAATCCAGCAGCTGATTAGAGGGGGATTTCAGGGATCTCTTTGTCAGTGCTGAGGCAGGAATCTCTTGCTTTGCCCATGCTTGGATCTGGGTGTCCTGGGGTGAGAAGGAGCGCTGGCACTGTGGAGCTTGTAGTGGTTGTGGAGAGGAAACCTTCCTCACGGTTCCAGAACAGAAAGGAGTACTTGTGGTCACAGGCCAAGAAAGGAGTAAACACCTCGCCCCTTATCATACCACCTTGGAAGAACTTAAAATTTACAGGTCCCTACAAGTATCTCTGAAAACAGCTGTACAAACCCATGAAGCCTGGGACAGTACATTCTCCACATTGGAAGCAGACTCTTACCTTAACAAAGATTTTAAAACTCAATTAATTGGCTGAGATCATGAGCAAGAAGTGCAAAAAGAGTCAGACTATATTATCTTACTTTGGTGACAAAGAAGATTAAAACAAACAACCAGAAGAAGACAACAAGGTCAAAGCCTACATCTAAAACCTAGATAGAATTAATTCCAATACTATATAAACTATTTGAAAATATAAATAAAGATGTCCTACCAAATTCCTTCTGTGACACTAATATAGTTTTGATACCTAAATCATAAAGAGCATAAACAGAGAAAGTAAACTATAGACCAATTTCCCTAACAAATATTGATGCAAAAATTTTAAATAAAATACTATCAAGGAGACTATAGCAATATATTACAAAGATCATATACTGTGACCAGGTGGGATTTATACAAGAAATGCAGGGCTGGTTCAATATTAGGAAAACTAAAAGCATAATTGACCATATGAATAACAAAAACAACAAAAGTCATGTGATAATCATAATAGATGCAAATTTTTTTGAAAAATTATGACACCCATTTCTATGAAAAACACTAGAAAGCACAGGAATCAATGCAGCTCTTCTTAAAATGTTAAGAAGTATCTATCTTAAGTCAAGAGCAAGTATTATCTGTAATAGGGATAAACAAGAAGCATTCCCAGTGAGACCAGGGGTGAAGCAAGAATGTCCATTATCATCATTATTAATCAATATTTTATTAGAAATGCTAGCTATAGCAATAAGAAAAGAAAAAGAAATTGAAGGAATAAGCATAGGCAATAAGGAAACAGGACTAACACTCATTACAGATCATACAATGGTATGCTTAGACAACCCTAGAGAATCAGCTAAAAACCTAGTTGAAACACTTAACAACTTTAACAAAGCTTTAGGATATAAAATAAATTCATGTAAATCATTAGCCTTTCTATATATTACCGACAAAACCCAGCAAAAAGAGATAGAAATAAAATTCCATTTAAAATAACTGCAGACATCATAAAATACTTGAGTCTACCTGCCAAGACATACCCAGTAACTATATGAACAAAATTACAAAACACTTTTCATGCAAATAAAAAATAGCTCTAAACAACTAGAGAAATAGTAATTGTTCATGAGTAGGCCAAGTAAATATAATAAAAATGACAATTCTACCTAGGTTAATTTATTTATTCAGTGCCATACCAGTCAAACTACTAAAGAAATACCTTACAGAGCTAAAAAAAAATATATAGTAGCAAAATTCATTCAGAAGAAGAAAGCACAAGAATATCGAAGGAGTCAATTAAGAAAAAATGTGAAGGAAGGTGGCCTAGTCATACCTAATTTAAAACTATATTATAAAGTGGAAATCATCAAAACAATCTGGTACTGTCTGAGAACCAGAGTGGCTGATCAGTGGAATAGATTACCCTTATTCTCTCATGTTTGATAAACACGAAGATCTAAGCTTTAGGGGTAAGAACTCAACATTTGACAAAAACTGCTGGGAAAACTGGAAAGCACTCTGGCAGAAACTAGTCATAGACCAACATCTCACACTGTATACCAAGACAAACTCAAAATGGCTAGATTATTTAGACATAAAGGGTGATATCATAAGCAAATTAGGAAAGCATGGAAAATAATATCTGAGGCATTATGCCCCCTAAAATCAGTGTGATCTTAGGCTACATTAGGACAGGAATGGCTTCTAGAACATGGGAGGTGTGAATTTCACTGTATGCAGCCATAGTCAGCTCATATCTCACATAAAGTATTTAGTTGTGGGCCTCAAATTTTAGGAAAGACATTGGTAAGCTGGAAGATAGTTGATACAGAGAGTAGCCTTTAGGTTCATACCCTACAAGGACCAGTTGAAGGAGACATATTTAGTTTATCTAAGGGAAGATTTAGATGGGCCCTGATAGTAATCTTTGTCTTTGAAAAGCTGATTCATGCAAGGGGGCTTAGCTTTTTGTCTTCTTGGTTTCACTGGGAAGAATTCAGAGTAAAGTTGAAAACTGCAAAGACCCAGTTTTACATTTCATTTATATGAGAGAAAATTTCTGAGAATTGAAATTTGCCCTGCAATGGAATGAGTTGTCTTAGAAAGTAGTTCATTCAACCTCACTAGGTCTTTGAGCTAAGGTTAGATGATCACTTCTTGAAGATGTTATCAGTCACCTCCTGAAAGAATTCCCCAAATAAAAACTTCCAGTAATATTACAGCCAAAATTCAGAGATCCCAGATCAAGGAGTAAATACAGTAAGTGGCCAGAAAGAAATAATTAAAATACTGCAAAGAAACAGGATGGCACATGATTTAGCAGCTACCACTATAAAGAAGTAGAGAGCTTGGAATATGATTTTCTGGAAGACGAAGGAGCTAGAATTACAACCAAAAATGACCTACTCAGCAAAACCAAGTATAATACTACAAGGGGAAAAAATGGACCTTTAATGAAATAGGGCATGTTGTTGAGGAAATCCTTCTTCAGATATGGGTTTGATTAGATAGCCTCTGATATCCCTTTCAGCTCTGTGATTTACTGATTCTAGAATTTCAATCATAGCAATTTATTACTATTATTAAAATATTTCAATGTGTTGTGCTTCCTTGTGACTGAGCACTGTCTTCATATTTCATATTGAAGAAGAGCATATGATTATGCAGTCACAAGGGGCTATCAGATGTGTAGAACCTTTTTTTTTTGGTTTTTTGTTTGTTTGTTTTTGACTATACCTATTATTTCACTAAGGTAGGGAGCTCCAGGTGAGAAACTTCCTGTACCAATGAAGATCATAGGATCATACATCTAGAGCTGGAAGCCATTTCAGAGACCATTGCTTCTAAACTCCTCATTTTATAGATGAGAACACGGAAGCCCATGGAAATTAAGTGACTTGCCCAGGGTTACCCAGGTAGTAAGCATCAGAGGCATGTTTTGAGCAAGGTCCGCTGACTCTATAGCCAGTGGTCTTTCTACTGCACCATGCCACCACCTTTCCTGCAACTTATAATCTTAGAAAGCTTCCTGGGGCACTGAAGGTACCTGACTTGTCCAAGATCACATAGCCATTATATTTTAAAGGTGGGACTTGAACGTAGCAGGTTTTCCTGATTCTGGAATGAGTTCTCCATTGGTTACATGGCTTTATAGAATCAAAGAACACAGAATATTGAAATAAGGAGGGACTTTGGCAATCACCTAATACAATCTCTCCCCCCGCCACACTCCTCACACACACAACTCTTACTAGAGAAGAAACTGAACAATGGAGACGAAGAAAGGAAAGACATTTATTAAACACCTAATAGGTGTCACATGCTGAGCTAAATTCTTTAGAAATATTATTTCATTTGACCCTCACAACAGTTCTGGGAGGTGGGTGCTATTATTATCTCCATTTTACAGTTCAGAAAACTGAGGCAAACAGGTTAAGTGACTTGCCAGGGTCACACAGCTAGTAAGTGTCTGAAGCCAGATTCAAACTCAGGCTTTCCTGACTCCAAGACCAGTGCTCTATGCACTGTGGTGCCACCCAGCTGAGGTGAAATGGTTGTCCTTGGACCTATACCTAAACATCCAGTTTCCAGATTCTTATTCCAGTGCCTTTTCCACTATACAAAGATATCTGATCAAGAATGTTTTCTCATGTCTGAGCCAAAAGGGGTAAGGAGAAGCACAGAATTTTTGTGTGTGTGAAGGGATGTAGATTATAATTAGAAGTTTTAGCAAATAAAACCCTTTACTTGTTGTGGGCATAAAACTTAGAGCTAATTCATGAGACTTCCCATGGACAGTAGGATGGATTACCAACTGTCACAAGAGTAAGTGATTGCCAAATTATTGTTTCCATCTACGTGCTTACTTTAAATGTCCATGGTTAAAGGAGAATGTGCTAGCATGTGGTTTTCAGTTCTTAGCCCAGATGCTTGAATTTTCTCTTGAAAGGTAAAAAAACTCCCTGAGTTGGCTCAGACCTTGTATTTCTAGATCTTATTTTTGTTACCTGCGCCTGAGAAACTATGAACATGACAAAACAACATATTTAGGAAAGGATAAAGAGGAAAAAAAATTCCTGTAATTTAGCCTGAAAAAAAAAAACTACTTAAAATTCTAAGCCAAATAGAGCAGGCCTGTTCCACTATAAATATTTCACACAAATATATTCAAAATCCCTTATTTCCTGTCCTAGATTGGTGTTTACATACCCTGGGTTTTCTTAATGCTGTGGTTACTATCCCTGACCAAAGAAACCATTTGAGTTTCTAAATCAATTTTAATTTAAGCTCTCAAATAAGATCTTAAATGGGATAAGTCCCACAAAAAATTATTCTGATCCTCTCCTGACCCACCCAGCTTGTCTTAAGTTATTCCTAGACACTAGTCAGTAGTCTGTTAGCTATTTATTATAAATCTGATTGAATCAATCATTACACATTTAAATCAGTTACTATGTGCTAAGCACAGTGAGTATATAAAAGGAGGCAAAAGATATTCCCTTCCGGCAAGAAGCTTATAATGTAATAGGGAAGGCAGTAGCCAAATGAATATGTATATAGCTAAAAGCTACATACAAGATAAATAAGAAATAATAGAGGGAAGGCACTAGAATTAAGAGGGGTTGGAGAAAGTTTCCAGTAAAAGATGAGATTTTACTTGGAACTTAAAGGTCTGTAAACCTACACTCCAGGCTTGAGTGAAGTGAAAGGTGCTTTATTTGCTGGATTTACATACATATGATAATAAATAATAACCAATATATTCAAAAGGAAATCATATCTTTTGTGTCATGTACCCCCTTGGCAATCTGGTGAAGCCTTTGGACTCCTTACAATAATGTTTGTAAATGAATAAAACAAATTACAAAGCAAAAAAATTATATTGAAATACAGTTATGAAAATGGTTTTATAAACAAGTTCACAGACTTTCAGTTAAGGACTCCACTGTAAAAAGAAAAAGGTGGAGGAAGGGCAATGAACTGAATTTAATTACTCTTAAGGCACTAGGGATTCAACCTGTAGAAAAGATTCCTCTCAGTTAAAAGCTTTTTCCTTTCTCAAGTATTTTGAGTACAGTGTAGAGTTTTTTTAGATTTCTCTTTTGCCACCCCAACCTCCCTATTACTCTCTACCTTGAATTATACTTATTTATGCATGTCAAAGTATTCTATTTTAAAGAAAATGGCCAAGAGCAATAAAAACAATTCAAAAAATAGAATTTAAAGGAACTTTTTTAAAAAAGGGATTTCCACCATTATCCTATTAATGTACTTATATTCTCTTTTTAAAAGGCCAGGGTATGATAAATGTATGAATAAATAAAGGAAGGAATGAAGCATTTATTAAGTGTTTGCTATGTGCAAAACACTGTGCTAAGCATTGGGGAACAAAATAGAAAAGTAAGACAAGAAAAGTCCTCATTCTCAAGGAGCTCACATTGTAACAGGGAAGACAACACATGTGGAAGATTTCAGCTCCAAGTCAGATAAAAGGTCCCATGGTTCTTAGGGCACAGTAGCAAAGCAGATGGTAATACCTCTTCTTTGATGTCATTCCAATGGATAAAATATCAATTTCTGATGTTGAACCACCTGACCCGGGGTTAGAAATATTGCCATTCCAAAGGCTCTTTGGTTCAGGGTTCTGGGCTGTCTCACCCAGGGCCTGAGAAGAGATGGTAGTTATGGTAGTGATTCAACTCACAAAGAACATATTTCTTATTATCTCTCGGTATGCCCTTTCCTTTTTTGTAGGTGGCAGTTGGTTGGAAGTTGGTGGGAATGGCAGACCCTTTGTCCACAGGAGTTGCCTCAGTAGACAATGGCTGTGAGAGCTTGGCTGGAAGTAGGGCCAGTGGTCTGGTGAGAGGTGAAGTGGGGTGGTACTGCCCCTCCCAGGGCTTCTGTGCTTATCCATCCATGTGTGTTTTATCCTAAGTTTCCTAGTATATTGTAAACTCCTGCACAGCAGGGACAGGTTATTATTTTTTCATCACCATTGCCTAGCGTGATATCTAGCACATAGCAATCCTTAATAAATATTTGTTGAGATGAATAATCCCATGTTACCCATCAGTCTTTTTGAATTGTGTTGAGGGTGAGGTTGGAGAAGTTACTCATTCTTTTTGGGTTGTATTGAGGGTGGGGTTGAAGGGATGGAGGCAGTGGATGAAAGCTATGATTTCATTAGTATAGAGACCTCCTACAGCAGCTTCTTCCACCAAGGCATAGTAGCACCTTATTTGTAACTTAAGAGTCTTAGAGAGTTGTCTGCGCAGACTGAGAGATCTGGGTTTTCATAGTCAGCATATGTTAGAGGCAGAAGTCTTCCTATCTCTTAGGCTAGCTCTGTCCAGTATGCCATGCTGTATCTCCTTTCTTATCTTGCTCCATCTGAAACTGAAGAGGAAAATGTCTGTGGTCAGTGATACCAGAATATCAAATGTGACACATAGTAAACAAGGCTATATTCTCTTGGGGACAGCAGGGGCAGTCTGTGGCCCAGAGCCAGAGTGAAGACTTTAGTTCCTTTCTTCATTTATGAAAATCCTGCAGTCAGTGTCTCAATCTCCTAATCCAGAAATCCTGACCTACCATTTGTTGACTTAAGAGAAATGCCTCATATAAATAGGAGTGACTTGTTAGAGTGTTTTACTTTATTTGAAATGACCTGAATGCCTCTCTAGTGTTGCATTTGTGATAGCTAGTCTTTTTTTTTCTTTGTCTTCTTTCTATTTCTTCCTTTTTTCTTTTCTTTGCCTTTTCCTTTAGAAGACTGAATTTTTGTTCACTAATAGAAGGACATAGCTGCTGTGTCCTATATGTGTATGTTTCTTATAACCTGGCTTGGATGAACAAATAGACAATTGGATTTAGGATAGAGACTATCTGTTTTGATAGAAAGAAAGTCATAAGCCATTAAAACCAGCTTTTGGAGACTGAATCATCAAGACATTTGACCAGATTTTCACCTCCCTTTCATCAGTGAAGGTCTGAACACAGAATGGTTGGCAATTGTACTTCTCAAACACTCATGAAATTGCTGGTGGATAATGAATATATTTCCCCAAATATTCAATGACTCATCCATGTCCACACAATGTGAAACAAAAAAACAAACAAACACAAAGGCTGTTTTAGTGTGGGTCACATTCACTTCCAAACTTTACTTAATGGATGATTTCAGTCTTTTGTTAACTTGGTATTTATTGACCAGGAAGACTGGTTGATTAGAGACTATTAAATAATCTGATTTGTTGTGGTTAGCTGTGCCATCATGCATAGCCTGTTGGCTTTTATTACACAATTGGCTGATGCATAAGGCTCATCTATTTCTATATCAGATCTTTGTAGATAATTCCCAATAACATATTTCTTTTTTAAAATTCAATTTTATTTTATTTTTATTTTATTTTCAGTTTCAAATTCTTTCCTTACCACTTACCAAATGGATAAAGCAAAAAACAAAAACAAAAAACCAAAGACCATTACAAATATGTAAAGTCAAGCAAAACATATTCTCTCTCTCTCTCACTTTCTCTCTCTCTCTCTCTCTCTCTCTCTCTCTCTCTCTCTCTCTCACTCACTCGCACTCACACGCTCTCTCTCTGTCTCCCCCCTTCCTATCTCTTTCCCTCTCCCTCTCTTGCTTTTGCACATATTTATGTACATATATATATGTATATGTATAGACACACACATCAGTCTGCACTCTAAGTCCATCTCTCTCTGCTTTCCAGAATGGTTGACTCAGTTCCCAGCTCCACCAATAGTACATTGATATGCCTGTTTTCCCACAGTTCCTCCAGCATTTTTCTTTATCTTTTTCTGTCAACTTTGCCAATCTGAAGGGTGTGAAATGGTACCTTACTCCAACAATATATTTCTTCCTACAATTCCTCCCCAGAACTCCACTGCCTGCTATATAGTTCCATCTGTATGACCCTTATAAACCATTTATCATGTCTGAGCTTCAGTTTCCTCATCTAGAAATGTGGGATTTAGATTCTTTTTAGAAATCTCTTCCAGCTGTAAATCATATGATATTGTCCAAAACTAAAATCATATTCTCATCCTTTTCCCTTATTTTTTTTTACTAAGCAATGGCATTAAGTGACTTGCCCAGGGTCACACAGCTAGTAAGTGTTATGTGTCTGAGGCCAGATTTGAACTTGGGCCCTCCTGAATTCCAGGGTCAGTGCTCTATCCACTGTGCCACCTTGCTGCCCCTTATATCTTAATTTCTAATGATCCCAAATCCTCTCTTAATTAATTCTACTGTACTCTCTCTTTTAATTATTTCCTATTTTTCCCATGTATAGCTGATTGTGCATATTTGTTAGCTTATTGTGAACTCCTTGAGGGCAGAGACTGTCTTTTGCCTCTTTTAATATCCCCAGTGCCTAGCACAGCACCTGGAACATAGTAGGTACTTAATAAATGTTTATTGACTAACTGACTGGCATTGCTACTCCAGTTACCCAGGCTTATCTGGTAGCCTTAGAATAATATTTGACTCCTTCCTTTCCCTTACCTCATAATCAGTGGATCCCCATACTCTAATGAGTAATGTATAAACTACTGAATCAACTCACTTTTTCAGCCTTATTTCATACTACTTGTCTTTAAAGAGTTTTAAGTTCCAGGTAAATCATACTACTTACCACTTTCCACTCCATTTTCTTTCTCCTTTCCAATATTTGTGCTTTTGCTTATACCCTTTCCCATTCCTGGAATGACTTCTTCACATCCCCATTTCTTCCTCTTCAAATTTTCCTCCTTCAAGGCCTAATTCCTCCACAAAAGTTTCTTTAACTTCCCTTAGATTACAGTGATCTTTTCCTAAACAAATTTTTTTCATAGCATTTTCCCTACACTTCTCCTTTGCATTTGTTTGTCTCAATCTCCCTTGTATCAGTTTCTCTGGTTGCTGTTTCTCTTATTTCCATTGTGAGTTCCATGAAAGCAAAGTCTAGGCCATATCTGTTTTTATAGCTCCTCTTCAAAACATGGTGCCTTGCACACAGTAGGTGCTAAGTAATTACTGAAGTGCATTGTTTGAATTTGAATTTTTTTGAATTCAATTGACTTGAACAGCTTAACCAAGTAGGGCTGAGTCTAACTTGTCTATAAAATTAGGGGGTTGGGGATGGGATGCTTATAATCTAGCCACTGCTTAGATTCTTACAATCTACCCATGATTTAGATTCTTATAATCTAGCCAATAGCTTACTAATGTTCAGGCTCCTTAACAGTCTGCCTAATATGGCAAATATTCTAATAAATCTTGTCTTTGGCTGAAAGAAGGCTTGGGTCAAATTCTTTTGGGCAGGACCCATGTGTTGTTATTTTGGGATCCCAGAACCCCTGAACCCTAAACCACATCATTTTGGTGTCCCATACGGGGAAACTGCCTAACCCCAAGTTCTTCTCCAGCCAAGACTGGAAAGTATATAAACCTCCCCTCTCTCCTTTCTTGCTCTGCAGTTAGGGTTGCTCTCCAAGCATCAAGGCTTGGAGGTGCTTTTTGGGCAGACAGTTATGAGGCTGTCTCTCACTAGGCCTGACATTCTCAGGCATTCAGTCCACTGGGTCAGTTCAAGGCCATGGACCTGGGTACACCTTCCACAGCATAGAGGACAAGGACTGTTGCCCTATCTGGAAGTATATGCTCAATTCTGTTAATTCCCTTGGTGCTAGGGAATTGGTGAAAACTGCAGTTGCTTTTTGGTTCCCTGAGGCTTACTTACTCCTGTCCCTCTGCACCTCTGATTCCTACTTCATGGATGTTACAGGGAAAGTTAGAACAGCTAAAAATATCTTGGCATATTCTGAAGGCTTTGTGATTGATCATTAAGGAGTTTGGAAACACCTGTACAACCTGGTCACTCCCTTCCCTTGAGTCAAGAGGGTATCTGTTAACCCCTCTCATAGGAGAAGAGAGTTTCACCCTTTACCCTCAACTTTAATTTCACCCTCCCCCACCTGGGAAAGGAAGGAGGGGTGAAGGGCAGCAGCTACAGCATGGGCCCCATTGGCAATGGGCTTGGGCCCTAGGGCAACCTTTGACGGGAAGCATCACCCAGGTTCAGCACATCCTGCTCAAGGTAAAGAAGCTAGCCTCTGAACTTGGGTAAGCACGATCTTTTAAATTTGTAGTTTTAACTGTTAATGATGTGAGATATTAATTCTCTGTGTAAAGTAATTTGGAAATGAATTTAACAATTTAACAAAACTGGAGTCACCTGAGTGGTAATGGGTTTGTTTCAAGTTTCAAGTTGGTGGACTTGTTGTATCAGTTATGTCAAGCAACTTTTCAGAATTTGGTGACTGCTAAAATAATTTGGCTATTATTGGTTATTGTTTTAATGTGTAAACTTGCCAAAAAGCCTGCTTGGGTTTTATCTTGCTAAGAATTTGCAATTATATAGAAATCCCCAATGATTGGCTTTTTACACCAGGACAAATTTAAATTTGAGATGCAAATCCTAGAAAAGTTTTTCCTAAGCTGTGATTAATGAAACTTGCTGTTTGAGGTAAAAGCTCCTAGGATTTTATTTTGAGTTATCCTGATGGGTCATAATCCATCGATAATCAATAATCTGCCATCTGAGAGAAATATCACAAGCTACTCAGAAAAGGTGATACTGGTGGGAAGTCAGCATTGGGAAAAGCTGAGAGGACAATTTTAGCCTCAGTCTAAGATGGGATCCTCCTGGCTCAGTTTCCCCATTATGTTCCTTTGAAAGGGAATGTTACTCACCTAGCTATTCCTGAGTCTGGCTATGAGGTGGATTTGATACTGCATGGTTGGAAAACTGAGTTTTCCAAACAGAGCTAAGGATGTTTTATCCTGTCATTTGGGTCCTGCAGTCTTTTCTGTCAGATTTTTGTCTTCCAGACTACAGGCTATTCAACTACAATTCATAGCAAACAGCAGGTACCAGCCAATGTCTATTGTTCCCTGGATGTAGCCTGTGCTCAGTTCCAGTCAACCTCCTCTTTGGGACCCCCTCAAAGCAGGGACAGTTCTACGCCCCTTGCTAGCAGGAAGCAGTTTCAGAAGACGAGAACTTACACCAAAAGAATTTGTGTCCTATTTGTTTGAGGGGGGAATGATGAGGATGGGATCTAGACCCCCAAGAAGGAAAAACTCTGGACTTTCCCACATGGCCAAATCTCTGATGTTCTCCTGAGCTATAATTCCATACCTCCCTATGGCCCGAGGCTACTTCCCATCCTTAATCCTATCTAGGCTCCATTCTCCCTTGGCCACCCCAGGAGTTCTATTACCTCATAGACTACTTGGCCACTCCTAGGTCCCTCCCACAGGCTTTCTGTATATAAGGTCCATCTTGTCTCCATTAAGATGCTGGGATTCTTATAATCTAGCCATTGCTTAGATTCTTAAAATGTAGCCATGGTTTAGATTTTTATAATCTAGCCAATAGCTTAGCTCAGGCTTCTTAAGAGTCTGCCCAATATGATGGATGTTCTAATAAACCTTGTATGTGGCTGAAAAAAAAACATGAGGGGGTTGGACCAGATGGCCTCCAGCTCTAGATCTATGATCTCCCACTTCCATGAGCTCACATAGGCCATCTCTTATGCCTGGAATTCACTCCCTCCTAATCTCTCCCTCTTAGAATCTTACCAGTCTTCAAGGCTCAATCCAAGTACCACCTCCTATGTGATATCATTCTGCTTATTAATATGGTCTGCCTCCTCCAATTGTTTTTCATTGTATTTACCTAGGTATACCTTGTATCCTGCTAGCAGGATATAAGTTTACAGGTAACATGGGCTGTTTTGATTTTGGCTCTATATCCCCAAATATGAGAGGCAGTATAGTGTAGTGGATTGCAAGGTGGTCTCAGAGTAGACCTGAGATCAAGTCCTGCTTATGACTCATATGGGCTATGTAACCCTGGGGAAGTGAATTAGCCTTTCAGTTCCCAAACAATCCCCTGAGAGCGGGAGTGGGGAACCTGCATCCCCGAGGCCGCATGTGGCCCTCTAGGTCCTCAAGTGTGGCCCTTTGACTGAATCCAAACTTCACAGAACAAATCCCCTTAATAAAAGGATTTATTCTGTAAACCTTGGACTCAATCAAAAGACGCACCCAAGGACCTAGAAGGCCGCAGGTTTCCCACCTCTGCCCAAGACTATAAGGCTCAGGGCAGGTGCTCATTTGCAATAGTAGAGGGAGTTTCCTTATCAGGAATTCCCTAAACCAATGAAATCACAGGTCTGATTTTTTTTTTAAATTCCCACACCTATCACAGTGTCTTGCACTTAGTTGCCTGTTGATAAATATTTGATAATTTTAATTTTTGAATTGAATTACTCAGGAGACAAATGGCTTCAATAATGTTCACAACCTCTGATGATGAGAAATCCATAAATGAATTGAGGAGTGATTTTAGAACATAATTGGAAGACTAGAACAAGAAAAAGGTAAGTGAAAAGCTAAATTTACATCTTGATTATTTCTTCATGGATTACTGTCTCCCTAAATGGCCTTTGCTTTCTTTCTTTCTTTTTTTTTTTGTACTTTCTGTCATAGTTTTTGTATAATGAGCAGTTAGTTAACCAAGAGTTAAAGAATGGTGAATGCTATTAAAATGTTGTTACTCCTCAGGATGTGAAATTCCTCCTGGATGAAGTGGCAGCTGGGCTTGCTGTCAGCATAATGTAATAATGATGCTCACCTTTCTGTTCACCTTTTTAAAAGACACTGTTTCTATTTAATAGGCAATTATGGTTCTTGTAGCAGAAGATATTTAAGAGAGTACTTTGGATTTTATATAATGAATCAAGCCTTTGGAGAAATATTGGAGTGTAATGGAAAGAGAACTGTATCTGGCATTAGAAGACCTAGGTCTGAATCCTGGCTCAGCTACTTACTACCTGTGTGACCTTAGGCAAGTCTGTCACCTAAACCTCTCTGGACTTTCATTTTCTTATCTATAAAACAAAAGGGTTGAACTAAATGATCTCTAAATCCTGGGATCCCTAAATACTGTGAGCCAGAAAGCTAGGAAGGCTAAGTTCAGAGAAACTTATCACAAGGTTAACTATCAGTGGGGTTTTTTTTTACATGAAAAAGACCAGCTACTAATTCAGAAAGGAGTTGGGCTTTATATTGGTGGAGGGAGTACCCTCTCAAATATTCAAATGGATCTATGATCTCATCAATTCAAAGTTCCCTCAAATGATGGAGATGGCAACCTATCCATGCCTACCTATCATGTGCAACTCTTGTCCATATTCTCCCATAAGTTGGTGGACTCTAAAAGGTCCATTTAATGTGCCAATGGTTCTTCTTGTTTTCTAAAGACATTGAGAGGGTATCAGTGGAACACCCTGGTTGCCTACCTGTCAACCCTTGCCTTCACCCAGTTCTATAGGGTGTCCATCCCAAAGCATGCTATGATCTGGGTGGTAGATACTCATCATCCACTTGGTCTTTCCTGTGTAGATGGTCTGACCAAATTCCTTTAAGTAATTACAGATGTTTTCTAGCAGGCTCTGTGATATTCTGGAGTTTGATGCAATCAGCATGATGCTATCCATATACAGAAACATCCAGAGAACTTTACCACCCACAGGTAATTCCTGAACTTTCCACTGTATTATCTCCATCACAGTAGTGAATATTTTTGGTGAACAGCAGTTTTCCTCTTTTATGCCTCAGCTGCTATTTGTTAGAAGAAAGTTATTAAACAAGGTTATTTCAATTTTTTATTCTCCAAGGAATCTTGAATGATTTTGACATATGGGTGAGAGATGCCTCAGGTGTTTTTGTACTAGTCAATAAAATGGTCTTATTAGAGATACTCTCAATTCATGTATAGTTGCATTTCATAAAGATTTTGAACTGCTTGGAGAGTAAGCATATTGTTCTGCAGTAATTGGTGTTCTTTTGGACATCTTTTCTTGGTAGAGGCAGCCAGGTGATACAATAGATAGAGCGCTGGGCTTGGAATCAAGAAGATCTGAGTTCAAATCTGGCCTCAGATACTTCCTAACTTTTTGACCCTGAGCAAATCACTTAATCTGTCTGCTTCAATTTCCTCAGTGGGGATAATAATAACAACACCTACCTCACCAGGTTGTTGTGAGGCTCAAATGAGTTAATGTTTGTAAAGGCACTTAGCATAGTGCTTGGCACACAGTAGGCACTTAATAAATACTTATCCCTTCATTAATCCTTGAAGTACTAAATCTAGTCCTTATTTTCCAAAGGCCAAAAAAGCCTTTATAGATGTATAGTGTGACAATATCTATAGATGCATATTCCTTCATGCAGCTGCCAGTACTGCCTTCACCTCAGCTCCTCTGCTAGGTACCCATGTCCTTTTAAAAGAAGCTTTGAATAGATGACCATGTGACATGAGCAATAAACTAAGATTCATGAAAATGCAAGTTGAGGCTCCTGTGATAATCAAATAAAACTTAAAACAAAATTAATTTGACCCATTTAATGATCTCCACAATCATTATTGTGCTATGTGATAATTAGGCATCTAAGTCTAATTAGACAAGAAGTTTCCGTAAATTAATACCATTATTATTACTTTTATGCACCCAAATTGCATTGCTAGGTTGTTTTATTTTCTCACAATTAGTTCTATAATCACCTTCATAGTGCCTAATATCATGTACCATTTAATTATCACCACCATCATCACTACATCTTGCTCAGACACCTAAAGACAGTATCCTGGGGGCGAGGAGTCAGAAAGGAAGACAAAAGAAGACTCAGGTCAAGAAAGGTGGACCCAGGGAAAGTAAGAGGTCACCAAAGGAATGGAGCAGAAGTAGAACTAGAATTCCTGGCACCTGTACCAAATCCAATTGGGAAAGGGGTGGAGGACAAAGAGGACAGTTCACCCTAGTTTGATCTAGCTGCATTCTGGGTAATACCCAGGAGAAGAATGAAAGTAGGGAATATGGTTGACAGGGAGCATGACAGGATCCCTGTGTCAGAAAGTTGTATTCCACCTCTGACAATACATCAGCTAACCTTAAGCAAGTCATTTGACTTCCCTAGATCTCAGTTTCCTCATTTGTAAAATGGAAAGAGCTGGATTAATTTATCTTTGAAGTCTCTTCCAGCTCTGGATATATGCTTTTATCTGGGAGAGGGTTAGAACTGTCATGCTGCCAAGCAGAGGAGTGGGATGTATGAGGACAACCAAGGAGGTGATGATATAAAACCCTGGATATTTCGTGCCCTGGAGGAAAGTCCCACTCTAGTTTGGGCTATGGAATGGGGTCTGAATCTTTTGCTGCTTCAGAGACTTGGGACAGAATTACAAAATAAGGAGAGACTGGGAGAGAAAGATTCCCCTTCCTAAGTTCCCTGGTGTCTTTTCTGACACATCTTTCTTTCTTTTAGACTTCCAAACTGAAGGAGGTTTATTTCCAGAGCCAGCTTTAGGCATAGTATGATTTCAAGTACACCAAAAAGGCCTCCCTGAACAGCTCTTCTTCCCCAACTCCTTCAAATATTTCCATCGCCTGATCCATTGATGCCTAAAGAAGTGGAGAAGGAAGGGAAAGATAGAAGGTTAAAGACAAACTTCCTTGACCACAATTTTGCCTTGGGCTAATTGGTTTTAGCTTAGTTTATCTCATCTATGAGGGGACAAAAGGAAGACTATGGTCAAAAGAACTTCATGTTCTGATTGCTCAGGCGAAGTGATTATCTGAGTGAGGACCTCTTCCCACCCCACTCCCACCCCCCAGTCTGCTGTTGTTATGGTGGAGTGTAGGAGAGGAGGAAGAGAGGAAGCAGAACATAGAAGATGGGTTCTTAGTTTTTCAAGATACTTCTCAGAATTAATTTTCACAAAGAATCAGTAAAAATGGTGATTATACAAGAGGAACCTTGGAGTAGTGAATAGAACTGGCCTTAGAGTCAGCATGGCCTGGGTTATAGTCCTGACTCTAGCAGCACATATTAGTTATATGACCCTGGGAAAGTTACTTGCCTGCATGTACCAGCAGACTATTGAACAAAGTTATTACCTGTGTTGCTATTATTTTCAAGGAATTTTACATAATTTTGTTTTATACATGGGAGACTGCTTGTTGGAAGGGAGATATTTTACTCTACCTAATCAAATGCTGCTTTATAATTAACAAAACATAAGCAGTGAGATCTTGTATTCTTTCAGTCATTTGTGTAATAGCTAAGATATGGTTTACTGTGAGATATTGTTCACAAATGCCTTCCTGTTTCTTCAAGGAAAGGTAGATTATTCCCATAAATTTTTATATAGATGGAAAGGTACTTGGTAGATGTATAAGTCAGTAGTTATTAATCTTTTTTGTATCAATGAATTTAAATGGTTTTATTTTACCTCTTGAGTATCTTCCTCACCTTCAGATATATTGTGAATCAATACCCTACCACTCCCACAATTGTTTCACCTCCAGTACAGATCTTATCTACGTAATCTTCTCTGTGTTCACATGGTCTAATCCAGATGCTCTTCCTATCTTTGCCAGTTGGTGACATTTCTGGCTTCTCTATAAGTGCATCTAAGACTGTCAGACATGGTGGCTTTACTGTCCTTAATGGTGATGCATAAAAGTCTTTGTAAATATTTCCTCTTTAAGGTTATAAGTGACACAGGAACTGCTAATATACTGATATACCTCAGTGGATGTCATTTCCATGCTGGAAGCTTCCCACACTAGTTTGTGATCCCGTAAGTTAGGAACTGGCACCTTAGGAGCTGACAGAATGTGTGCTTCTTGATAAAATCACAGGGGTGGACGTATGCATTTATGTATGAATGAATACATATTATATATACATACATTTTGTGTGTGTGTATGTATACATATACACACACACACATATGACCTGTGGATACACATATATCATATATACATATATTCTATACATAGTATTGCTTGCATCCACCTCTTTTCTTCTCTTTTCTATTGCCATTGATGCCACCATCAGTTCAGAATTCTATTCCCTCATTACCCCTTCCCTGAACTGTTATAATAGCCTCCAGCTTCTCCTCTGCCTCCAATATCCCATTACTAGGGAGTCATTTCCAAATCAGTTGTCTGTGTCAGACCATCAAAGTGTTGGAGCACAGATCAAAACAGAAGAAAGAATAAAAATGTATGAGACAAGAAGAAGGCCAAAACCCACCTCGACCAGAAAGCACTTGAACTTCTTGCCAACTGGATATATCAGAGCTAAGGACAAAAGTCGGGTTAAAATATAAACTCATTTGTAAAATACTATGAAGAGGATTGTGAAAGATCATGAGGAATATTGTTTACTAAAAGCAGTAAGAAGCAGTAGGAGCAATACTGACCAAAAAAAAATGAACAAACAAACAGTGAGAGGCTTAAGTTAGATCATCCCAAGGGCATTTAAGGGTGAAATTGGAACATGGCGAACACATGAAGAGTGGAAAAGATTTGTCAAGATTTTTACAAAAAAAAAAAGCAAAAAAAAGTCTTCCATCAGTGACAGTAGAACCACAATGATTGAATGGTAACATCACAGTTCTTGATGTTCTACATGAACAGGTAGAAGTGGCACTAAAGAAAATAAACATGGAAAGAGCCACTGGACGAGTCTTAGTATACACAGAGGAGGTCTCTGCTGCAGGCAATATGATTTCAAGGGTGTTGAGATTGTCAAGATACCTAAAAGGGAAAGATTCTGAATGATGGGGAAAATCCCAGCTATTTTTACCGCAAGCAGCAAAATGACCAAGAAAATATCAATAACTGCTGATCATTATGCTTATTTTCTTATCGCAGTGAAATTTTATAAAAGTAATTCACACACATATTGAGGGCATCTTTGATGAAGGAATAAAAAGGAGCAGATAGGCTTTCACAAATAATACTGTATGTAGCAGACTAAACCTTGACAGTCACACAATTAGTTGAAAGGTACGAAGGACACAAGAACCCAGTAGATGCATTATTTGATGACTGTTATTTTTTAAAAAGCATTTGGATCAGAATACCTCTTTTAAGGCTCTCCTCTAACAAAACATAACACATGTGTATGTTACATCCATGTAAGGTTCTTTGACAGATTTAATGGCAGAGATAAATAAATGATGGATAGATCTCTGTTTATTAGTATCTGTTTATGCAGAAAATGTGGAGAAGAAAATGGCAAACCACTCCAGTATTTTTGTCAAGAAAAACCCAGGAACAAAGTCCCTGGTGTCACATAGAGTCAGATGTGACTGAACAATTAAACAACAACAACAAAAATGGATAAAACAAGGATAGTTAAGTTTGCCATAGACGTGTGCTGCTCCTGTGGAGGATACCCAACAAAGAGTACCAAGGAAAGAGGGATTCCACACGGGAAGTGAGGTCCACCAAATGATCTCACTTATCAATGATGTTGTTTGAATACATCAAGCCTCAGAATGCTGAAGAGCATCTTAAATGAATTCTATAATCACTCAAAAGAGTTCGGCCTCGCTCTCTATATCAGAAAAAACAAGCAGATTAAGTATGCCTGTGGTACAGGCTATGATTTGCAGTTGGGTGAACAATCCATAAGACTGTTTCGTTAGGTCTTGGGCGAACATTACAATGGACAGCGAACCGAGCCCAGCATTGAACAGGAATGAGAGAGGAAACTGGATTGCCTTTGGAAAATTGCATAGTGTTTTTAATGACTCCAAGCTTCTCCCTGAAACAAAGGCCCACCTATTTTACATCAGCCCTCTTCCATTGATGCTTTGAGTCTTTGAGGCATGAAATGGCACAATCTCAGAAGTATTAAAGATGTAGATCACTCAAGTGGAAATGAAGGCACGTGGTGGGAATGAAGAAGCTGCAAAACATAAATGTTTGTACCAGAAAAATAGTGCCATATCATAAGAGGAGATGTAAGGATGGAAAAGGGAGTGGGCAAATCATAGAACCAGAGCAAAGGTTATTAATGGACAGCCTTCATACCCTATTGGTGTCTATGCAATGTGAAGAAGCTCCCAGAACATCAGTCATCATGGAAGATCTATGAAAGGAATCCCTATGGAGGAGTGATTGGAAGACATGGACAAGAGTTCCATAGGATGAGAAAGCATGGATGGGTTGAAATACACACCAATGGATGAAGTGCCCAAATCAGTGAGATCCCAGACCTATCAGCATCAACATATCTCATTTAGAACATAACTTATCAAGCTTGAACTCTGTTACATTTAGTTATTTATTTTGAATAGTCAATAGACATGTATTAAGCACCTACTATGTACTAGGTCAGAATTTCACTGATATTTGTAATTATGGAATCATTGAGGCACATTTTGAGGTGATTCATCAATTAAATAAACACTAAAAACACTTTCTTTGAGTCCAAACTCTGCATGAAAATCAGTTTCTTTGCTTCAACAAAAAAAGGAAGAAAGACAAATTACAGTATTGAGTTCAAAAGTGGTGCCAAATTTTACTATTTATCTAAACATTTTGCTGTTGTTGTTGTTGTTCAGTCTTGTCCAACTCTTTGTGACCCAATTTGTGGTTTTCTTGGCAAAGAACTAGAATGGTTTGTCATTTCCTTCTCCAGCTCATTTTCCAGATGAGAAAATTGAGGCAAACCAGGTTAAGGGACTTGCTCGGGGTCATATAGCTAGTAAGTGTCTGAGGCCAGATTTGAACTCAGGAAGATGAGTCTTCCTGACTCTAGGCCTGGCATCTTCCCACTGTGCCACTTACGTGCTCTTTTCTAAACATATTCTGTCTTTTTATCCTCCTGGAGAAAACACTCAATACCGAGCAGGATTAGAATAATAGTTAGCAAAAGGAAGCAGTGCAATATATTTGAGGGGGAAAAAAAACCTTGGAATCAGTATAGAATGAGCATAAGATGAATCAAAAGATGGAGAAAAGTACTTTAGAAGCTAAGAGAACCAAATAGGTTCTCCTGGAGATCCTCACAAAAGGATTGCTTTCATGGTCTCTACCTGAATTTTCCTTGGGGTTACTGAATTCCCTAATTATTTCTTATCCCCCCTCCACGAAACACACATACACACAGACAACACACACACACACACACACACACACACACACACACACATACATGTGCACAGAGCTGGGGCGGGGAGAGAAAATATATATCCCTTGTAGATATACACCTTTTTATCCCACCAAAAGGTGTAAGATCATGGGATCATAAATTTAGAGCTGTGAGGGACCTGGGGAACCATCTGTTCCAAACCTTTCATTTTTACAGCTGAGGAATTTGAGGCCTAGAGGGGTAAAATGACTTGTCTAAGGTCACACAGGTAGTAATTAGCAGGATTCTAACCTAGGTTTTTCTGACAGACTCACTGCTTTTTCTACTATGTCACACTAGTTGCTTCTAAACCCATGCGTTTGACATGCACATAAAACTGCCAACATGTCACGTTCAGAGGTACTGGTGAAAATGTATGTCATCTGGGGCAGCTAAGTGGCACAGTGGATAGAGCACTGGCCCTGGAGTCAGGAGGACCTGAGTTCAAATCCGGCCTCAGACACATGATACTCACTAGCTGTGTGACCATGGGCAAGTCACTTAACCCCAATTGCCTCGAGGAAAAAAAAAAGAAAATGTATGTCATCAATAGTCTTTCAAGGTTTCTGGATGAACTAAAAATAAACAAAGTTGGCATCTTAGTCTACTACATATCTGCTTTAATGGGATTAGTACATAAAGAAGAAAAATATTTCATGGATCAGCAGAGAAGCCCACATGGTATAACTGTTACATGATGGTGCTTTCTCTTCATTACCCATTGTGCCAGGGTTATTGGCTCACTGGTGCTTTGACGAAGAAGACAGTGTGCATTTTTAATACTATAATTAGTCATTTTTGTTCCAGAACAGTTCTACATATGAAAAGATTTGCTTTTAGCCTATTTCCATCCTTCTTAGAGTGGGTGGTAGCTTTTCAATTCTTTCTTCACAAACAAATGGAAAAAAAAAATAAAGCAACCTTCTAACTTTTTTCATGGATTTTAATATCTAAAGCAATCTTGAGAATAGCATCCTAGATTTAAACCTGGAACACTCCTTTAGAGGAATCATCTCATTTTATAGATAAGGAAACAGGCTCAGAGAGGTTAAATTTATATGCCCAAGGTCACACAATTAGTAAGCCTCAGAAGTATGATTTGAACTCATGTTCTGTAACTGGTACCAGTGTTCTTTCCACTGTAACATATGCAACTATATAGCACTAAAATATTTAGATTCTAAATGTAATTGAATGTGTTTCTATATATGTAACAGGGATAAAAGAGGTGATCTCATCTAATTGGGATTGTCTATGCCACCAGTGACTCAATTTCTCACCTAGAACTGTAAGATGCCCCACTCTCCCTGGGTTTGGCCTTGTTCCTCTAACCTGTTCTTTTACTGAAAGGTCTAAGTTCCCAGAAATGGACCATCACCACATGGTTACATTCAAAATCTCGGAGTCCAAACTGGGTGATCCTGTTCAGGGAGAATGTAGTTCTCGTACTCACCATTCTAGCTTTTCAGCCCCTATCCAATATCTCTCTATACAATCAGATATAATAATCACACATTTCTATCTTAAAAACAACCATTTTCATAGCAATGAGGCAAAATAAATAAGATTATACATTTGTTGTTGTTTAGTCATTTCTGACTCTTTTTGACTCCATTTGGGGTTTTCTTGGCAAAGAGAGTGAAATGGTTTGCCATTTCCTTCTCCAGCTCATTTGACAGATGAGAAAACTGAGGCAAATAAGGTTAAGTGATTTGCCCAGGGTCAATCAGCTAGTAAGTGTCTGAGGCTGGATTTGAGCTTATCTTCCTGACTCCAGGCCCAGCCCCCTACCCACCATGCCACCTAACTGCCTACAATATTATAGATCAGGGTGGACTCAGTCAAAGGGCTGCACTTGAGGACCCTACTTCTGTTATAGATACTAGTATCTTAAAGCAAAACTTCATCACAATACAGTTCATACTGTTCTATCAATGTACTTAATAGCTATGGTGAACACCACACTTAGAGGCACTTGTCAGGGAAAACACATGAGAGGGAAAAACTTGAGTTCTTAGGGTAATTCACAGCTCTGGACTGCAGGATTCAAATTGGTCCATTCTGGAACATCTGCACCACATGAAACTTCTTCTGTGCTCACTGACTCCTGATTCTCAGCACTCTTCTCTACTAAAATATAGCCTTTGTAAATTCTTTCAATTAGCCATCACCCTTGAAAGGGCATTTAGAAAGTGTTACCTCTTAATGTGAATGGCAGTTCTCTTTAAGCCTGACAGCCAGATCAGACTGGCTATCTTCGGGCTATACAGACAAGTCTAGCCAGTTATTCACTCACCAGGATGCTAAGTTGTCCAATAAAAAAGTAGCTCACAGAACCACTGTTCAGTTTCATTCTTTAAGACCCCTCGCTCACATTACACCTCAGCAGGTTACCCTCTGCTGTTCCTTCTCAAGCCAGAGGTGGCAGCAGAGAGTAACAAGCATTTGAAAAGTTTCACCTTGCTTCAACTCAAGGTGGCGCTGAAGGACACTGTCTCTCTTGGAGACTCTTGGCCAATGAAAATTCTACCTCATTAAATTCATTAATCTTGATTACAACCCATCCACAGCTTCTCATCTTCTGTGATTCATGTCCGAGTTCTACCATAAATCCTCATCAGACGACTTACTCAATGTACTTGGATTTCCTTTAGCTCTCCTGATACCAGGGGAGCATGTGGGTTTTCTAAAGGTCATACCTCACTCCTGACTGGCACGTCTTTTTTTTTTAACCCATCACATTTCTTTGATGATATATCTTACCCTGCTTTCTCAGTGCAATTCCTCATTGTTAGTACATTATGACTCATTACACACACCGTGGCATTTCTCCATTGTACTTTGGGTGACCCATAATTTTGTATCTTTAAAGATTGTTATATTTCATAAGTCATTGTGGCATGGCATCCCTGGGAAAATATTTATATCAAAAATAGCTGTTATTTCTACAGCAACAGAAAGTCTGCAGAGCACTTTCCATGCCTGGTTTCAATACCTGCACTTAGTGCAACCTCTTGCCTGAGATTATCACAATAGCTTGCTGGTGGGGCTGCATGCCTCAAGTGTCTCCTCACTCCAAACTGTCCTCCATTCCTAAAGTGACCCGGTCACTAAAGTGAGTTCCCTAAATCACAGATCTGATTGTGTCACACACACTACCCCCTCAACAAATTGCAATGGCTTCCTATTGCCTCCAGGATCAAATACAAGATGCTCTGTTTGGCATTCAAAGTCCTTCACAACCTAGATCTCTCCTACTTTTCCAGTCTTTTTAACACCTTATTCCCCTACATGTACTTTTAGATCCAGTAACACTGGCTTCCTGGCTGTTCCTTGAACAAACACTCCACCTCTCAGCTCCAAGCATTTACTCTGGCTGTCTCCCATACCTCCTCTGCTCTGTCTACTGATCTGCCTGGCTTCTTTTAAGTCCCAACTAAAATGCCACCTTTTACTGGAAGCCTTCCCTAACTCTCCATTCTAGTTATCTCCCCTCTGTTAATTATCTCCTATTCATTGTGTATATAGCTTGCTTTGTACGTATTTGTTTGCATGTTGTCTCCTCCATTATATTGTAAGCTTCTTAAGGGAAGAGACGGCTTTTTGCCTTTTTGTGTTCCCAATGCTTACTTAGCACAGTACCCAGTACATAGTAGGTGCTTAATAAATGTTTATTGATTAACCAGTTTTATTCTATCCTCACAAAAACCTTAGAAGGTTGGTACTCTTATTAACCTTATTTTACAGATGAGGAAACAAGCCAAGAAAGGCCAAATGACTTGCCCAGGCCCAAGCTCACGCTAAGAAGTTTCTAAAGTAGAATTATAACCCAGGTCCTTCTGATTCCAAGTCCAGTGTTCTATCCACTATGCCATGGGGCATGATGATGATAATGTTGATGATGATGATGATGATGATGATGATGATGATGATGATGATGATGATAATGACAGGCAATGTGGTATAATGGATAAAGAGCTGTCCTTGGACACTAAAAAACTTGGGTTCAAGACTAGTCACTGATCCATATTGTCAGTGTGACTCTGGACAAGTTTCTCAACTTCTCAATACCCTAGGCAACTCTCTAACACTATACGTTGTAAAAAAAAGATGCCACCCTGAATTGGTAGAAGGATTTTCCCTATCTGAGAGCTCCTTATGTTAGTGAAATAACATGCCCAATCCCTATTCTTGTGATGATAATGAAGATGATGATGATGTTGCTGCTGCTGCTGGTGATGATGATGATGATGGTAAATGGAGGTGATGTAGCCTGGCATAGTTCCTGGCACATATTAGCCACTATGAATGTTGACTGGTTGACACGGGGCTTTAAAGTTTGCAAATCACTTAACATTTGTTACCTCATTTATACTTCATAACCTTTTGAGGTTGGTACTACAGGTACTATCATCTTCATTTAAAAATGAGGAAATTGAGGCTAAGATAGGTTAAATGAATTCTCAATGGTCAGACAGTAAATAAGTATAAGACAGGATTTATATGTAGGTCTTCCTGACTAAGTCTAGAACACTACCTAAGCAGCTACACTCTTAAAAAATGAGATCTTTAATTGAGGAATGGCTAAATAAATTGTGGTTTATAAAAGTAATAAATTATCATTGTATCATATGGTCTTTTAATTATCAATGATCTCTTAATTACCATATTGAATGGCCTCTTCCTTCTTGACCTCACTATTGCCTTTGACAGTGGAGATTAACCTCCTTATATTCTTTTTTCTTTAGGCTTCTGTGACACTGTTCCCTCCTGGTTCTCCTCTTACCTCTCTGATTGCTCCTTCTCAGTCTTCTCTGCTGGATCTTCATCCCAGTCATGCTTGCTAATTATAGGTGTCATGAAGGTTCTGTCCTGAGCCTTTCATCTATTTGTCCAGACTTAATCTCTCTCATGACAATGAGACAATGGCCAGTTGTCTACTAGATTATCTCAAACTGGATGTCTGGTAGACATCTCTCACTCAGCATGTCCAAAGCTGAACTCATTATCTTTCCCTCTAAATCTTCCCTTTTTTTTAAAGTTCCCTCTCACTTTCAAGGGTATCATCATCCTCCCAGTTACCCAAGCTTGCATCCTACTTATCATTCTCAACTTCTCACTCTGTCCCCCATATCCAAATATCTATCAAATCCTGTCATTTCTACGATTGTTACATCTCCTCTATATGCCCCCTCTGTTTTCCTCTGATACTGCCACCACTCTGTCATAGGTCTTTATCACTTTGTGCCCAGACTATTGCAACAGGTTGGTCTACCTCAAGTCTCTCCCACTCCTATCTATCTTCCACACAGCTGTCAAGTTGATCTTTCTTTTCTTTTTTTAATCACCTTCAGTTTTATTGGTGCATTTTGCTTTTACATTACATACATTTAGAGATTACTCCTACCTTGTGAAGATCTCTTAAAACAAGGTAAAACATTAAGTAAAACTAATAATACAAGGACCTCATCTGGAAGTATGTGCAACATTTTACATCTGTAGTACTGCCTCCACTTCTCTATTTTTTAATTTACAAAAATCTGTTTTCTTTCTCTCCTGCCCTCTGCCCCATTAAAAAGAAGAAAAGAAAAAGATGAATTTCTAGTAACAGATATGCATAGTCAAACAAAACAAGTTTTCCCAATGTCTGTACACTACATTTATCCATCTATCTAAAAATAATATATCATCTCTCTGAAATTAAATATCATGTTTCATCATCAGTCCTCTGGAATCATGAATTGTTTCTATATTCATCTTAGTTCTTATAACTTTCAAATTAAGAAAGATAATTTTTCAAATAAGATACTTTTTCAATTAAGAAACAACTTTAAAAGTTGTTTGTTTTTATGGTGTTGTTATCATTGTATGATGTGTTCTCTCGGTTCTGCTCAATTTATCTTTCATTTGTTTATAAAGGTCTTCAAAATTGTTCATCTTTACAATATTGATGTTATAGTATAGATTGTTCTGGTATCGTGCACTTTACTCTGCATCAGTTCATATGTCTTTCTATATCTTTTTCAAATCATCTATTTCTTCATTTCTTAATGATCACTTTTTGCAGATAATATGATTGTGCACTTAAAGAACATTAAAAATAATTGAAACAATAATTTTAACAAACTTGCCAGATATAAAGTAAATATAAAAAATATCCCCAGCATTTTATGTAATACCAATAAAACTCTAGAGAAATTTCATTTAAAATTAGCATAGAATATACAAAATACTTGGGAATCTTCCTACTAAGATATACATAAGAACAAACAAGTTACAACTACAAATGATTAACTGTTTACAGAAATCAAGACAGACTTAAATTATTGGGGAAGAATGATTTTCTTATGGCTCCCAAATCCTCTTTGTGGTTTTTAAAGCCAAACCTGCCCTCTCCCTTACCTTCCCAGTCTTCTTAGACCTTATTCCTCTCCAAGTATCCTACTATCTTCCCTGTTCCTTGAACAAGACCCGCCAACTTCCCACTTCCAGCATTTTCTCTCTCCTTCTTCATCTCCCTGTCCTGGCTTCCCTGGCTTCCTTCAAGTCTCAGCTAACCTTCTCTCTTCCCCACCTTCTACAAGAAGCCTTTATCAATCCTCCTTGATGCCAGTGCCTTCCCTCTGAGATCATCTCCAGTTTATCCTTTATATATCATCTGTACATAGTTGTTTGCATGTTGTCTTCCCCTATAGATTGTGAACACCTTGAGAGTAGGCATTGGATTTTGCTTTCTTTGTATCCTCAGCTCTTGCCCCCTGGCATATAGTAGCTGCTTAATTAATAAATGCTTATTGACAGACATTTGTTTGAATTCTGCAGGATGAAAAAAGTGTAGCCAAAAGAACAATATGCAATAACTGGTGTAAATTGGGTCTTGTGTTTATCTATTTTCCCCCTCTGTCTCTTCTTGACGTTTTATGGAGTGATAACAGATACCATTCTCTTCCATAATATTTTATAAAAGGATTTGTATACTAACCCATCTTACCCTTTCCTGCTGCTTTGGCAAAGACATCAAGTGTTTGATGACTCGTGCATTTTCTAGGCCTTTTTACCTCCTTGTTGTGGTTGTTGCTTGATAACAGTGAAGTTCTGTTAAGAAACAGTGATACTTTGTGCGATTTCTGTTCTTGTATTTATTTTCCAAATTTTTCAGCATCAACAACTTGTTGAACCAAGACAAGTGGGAGCTGTTTTAATTATAGGCTACATTTTCTCAGTTTTAGTGTTGATTTTCATCTTTAAAAAGTTGATGGTCAGACAGCTGATTTGAAAATGACTACCATATAGCAACCAGCATATCTGTTAAGACAATTTAATTTGGGGAATGCATGGTGTAGTGGGTAGAGGGCTGGCTTTGAAATCAGAAAGGCTGGGGTTCAAGTGCCATCTTTGAGCAATACTGGCTGCATGACCAAGAAAGAATTTCTAACATCTCAGGGCTGTAGATAGCTGCCTAAGCTAATAAGGTGTTATCTTTCATTATAGGGAGACATTCCTCACCTGGGAGTTCCCTATATCAATGAAATCATAGGTCTAGGCCCTATCATTTTTGATGTTGCCCTGTCCAGTACCACTCAGTACTTTCTTGAAGAAAATATTAATAATATATAGGCTTAAGGTTTATGTGTAGTCTACAAGACTTTCTCTTCTTTGTCTTCTTGATCTTGAGCCATATTTTCAAACACGCTTCTCCTGCCCTCATCCATGACTCCTTTTGCATTAAAGTTGCCAAACATTAAAGTAATATGTTGACTGAATTGGAGGGTCTTGTTGAGTCCTTTTTTATTCTCTACAAAATATATTGATATACATGCTCTAATTATCTTCATGGTGGACTTCTTTTTTTGAAACAAATGTGCACATGGTAATGAATTCTTCAATATTATTTAACCAGATGTTACAAGAAATATTTCTTTTTGCCTTTGGATACACAATAAAACCAACTCTTCCATATCATCTATTAACTTTAAGGGGGATTAGGAAAGGCTTCTTGTAGAAGATAGAATTTTAGTTGGGACTCAAAAGGAGCAAGGAAAGCCAAGAGATGAAAGTGAGGAGGGAAAGAATTCTAGGTTTTGGAGCTAGTCAATAAAACTGTCCATAGTTGAGAGATGGAGTATTGTATGTGAGGAACAGAAAGGAGACCATTTGTATTAAATAGATATTAATGTTTAGAGACAGTCGAAAAACTATGGCTTTCTTAGCACTCTCTGTCCACTTTTCTGTACCTCTACCATCATGACTAAAGAAAGAAAAATGGATTGTAAGGATTTAGGACAATTTTGAGTGTTTCTTTGGTTCAAGGGTTGCCATGGCCAAAGAGCTCATCACCTAGTGGACAACCTATTGATGATATGACTTGTCATTCTTAACTTGTACTTCAAAATCATTCTGCCACTAGGACCACTCTGAAAATGCTTTAAGAACTTTTAAGAGTCTTTACTCCATTAGCATTGTCTTGAAAAATACAGGGTCACTTCTTTTACCAGGATGAATCACTACAGGAGAACTTTAAGGAGGAGATTCCTTTTCAAAGCTATAACTCCACATGGCTGAAAAACTAAGAATTGTCCTAAAGTATTTTAATGCAAACTAATGCTTTTGTTTCTTTTCTTTCTTTCTTTTTTTTTCCGGTATTACATTCTCATTACTTTCATTTCTTCAGGCCATGTTACAAAAAACATCGGGTTAGAAAATTGTGACTATTGCTACAAGTCTAGTTTGGTTATTTTTTATTTTGATCAATGGCTTTTCAAATATGCTTCTCTTTTTAAAAGTTTTTCATTTTTATACAATCTGAGGGAAGCTTTGTTTGGAAAAATCTATGTCTTTCCCATGGTAGTGTGCATCTCAGACTCCTTGAGAAGGAATCATGAAGCACGTGGGGACACTACAATGCCATGTTCAAGGTGCTTTAAATGATAAGGGATTCACGTGCTTTCCTGTAGAAATTGTCTATAAGGTGATGGCCTATTCATCTCAATGTTTGAGGGGTCCCAGCCAGCAATCAGACAAGCTCTAGCCCTGTCACAATATTAATTAAGTCATAATGAATCTATTAATTCAATATGTAAGTTTGGCTAATTAGATGTAAGACATTTCTTCGGTTTTAAAGGGTAATAATAAAAAATTTAAGCTGCAACACCAGATCCAACACTTAGAGATGATGAATGGGACTTGGAAAGTGCACAATTCCAATATGAATTAGTTAATTGCCTCTGTTAATTTAGGTGGTATACATTAGCAGAAAGGTCAATCCATTTGAGGGTTGATGTGTTTTTTGAATAATAAATTAAAAATAGCAAATTAAATAGAAATTCAAAGGGAGAAGACATGGAATCCTATCCTTCAGTTCAAAGATTAGAGTATATACATATAAATCCACTGAGTATTTACACTGTGGGTTGACCTGAGGAAAGAAGAGTACCTCCTCTTTCCTAACAGTAGGGAAGAAAGTAGTAGTCCTGAATATACACCCTCCTGCAAAGTTTGATGCACAACCTGGCCTGGCACTCCTGGCCACTTAGTACCACTCCCTGGAGTTCAGAGATTTTTCAGTAGAACATTTTCCAAAAAGCAGGTGAATGTGCAAGTCCCTGTCTGCAGAAGATTGATTTGCCCTTAGAGATGAGCAACAGTGTTACTTGAAGAGAAAATAAATTGGATGGCTACAGAGGGCTCCTTCTCTTTCCTTTGTACTTTAACAACACATATTCCCTAGCATATAAGGGGGAACTGGAGGATTCATTTTTTAAATGCATACTGTAGATCACATATCAGGAACAAGATATAAAGTGTTGGGTTTAATTCTCCTTTTAAGGAGAATGAACAGGAAGGGAGAAGAGCCAGCTACTCTGTCCCCTACTCCATTTTTCCTTCAGGCTAGACCTGGATCCTAATGTCTTACTCTTGATCTATCTTGCAACACTTAGTGTTGTAAGTCCTAGCAAGTAGTAGGTATACAGGAAGTGCTTACAAAATAATAGAAAAGGCTGATGTCATATAGCATACATTATTTCATTTGATTCTCATGAACCTTTGAACAATCCTTTGAACTTTGTGAATAGGTATTATTACAATCCCCATTTTACAGATAAGGAAAATGGGCCTCACAAAGGTTAAATAGCTTGCCCAAGGTCATGCAGTTACTAAGTGAATTACTAAGCCAGTCTTCCTGGCTCAGAGACAATTAACTGATCAGCATGCATTTATTAAGTGCCTACTTTGTCCCAGGCACTGTGCTAAATGTGAGCAAAATAAAGACGCAAAAGAAGCAATCCCTACTTAAGGAACTCATGCTCTCAGGGGTAACAAATGTACATATGTAAGGATATACAAAATATATTTTAAAAAATAACTGCGAGGTAATTAGTTGAGGAGACATTAGCAGCCAGTAGAGGTGAAGGGAATCAGGAAAGGCCTTGAGTACTTAAGCTGATATTAGATGGGAATTAGATATTCTAAGAGTCAGGAGCCACTGAGACTTGTTTTCCAGATATAGAGGACAGCTTGTATGAAAGCACAGAGAGTATAGAACATAGAGTTTGGGGAATGAACAGTTTGATTAAATGGGATATAATTAAAAGGGAATAATAAGTTTGGGAATAGGTAGATGGCTTTTACAATCTTGTGTATGTAGTTTGTATTTTATTTCAGAGGCAATAGTGAACCAATGAAAAATTTTAAATAGGGGAGTGGCCTGGTCAGATTTACCATTTAGGAATATTAATCTGGCAGCTGTGTAGAGAGTGAATTGGAGAGGGGTAGACTGGAAACAAGGAGACCAATCCGAGCAAACTATAGTAGTGTGGATATGAGTGGGGAGATGAGAATATCAAGAAAAAAATACTTGTTGAAATAAATTAATTTTATTTATTGATGAGAAGGCAATTTAATTCAATATGTATTTTTGAATATGTTATGTGTTCATCTCTCTATTCACATAGCCGCTGCCTAAGGTCAGGCCTTCATTATCTCCAGGATCAAATGTTTGGCATTGAAAATTTTTTACAGTGGTCATTTACCCTACCCTTCCAATCTTCTCAAACTACTCCCCTCCATACACTTGACAATCATTGCCATCTTATGTTCTTCATATAAGATATTCCATTTCCTGTCTCAGGCCCTGTCAGGTCTGACCCCCTTGCCTGGACTGCTTTCCCTCTTAATCTCTGCCTTTTGGCATCCTTGGTGTTTTATAACACTTGGCTCAAAGCAGAATGCCTTCCTCATTTAAGCTTTTGTCTCCAAGGTGACCTTCCTTCTACTCTGTATGTGTCTTATATGTAGCTATTTATTACCTATTTCCTCCCTCATTAGCTTTTAAACTCCTTCAAGGCAGGTATTATTTTTGTGTTTTTGCCTTTTTTTGCATCCCTAGCACTTAACATAGTACCTGACACATAATAGGTTTTTAATAAATGCTTGTTTAAACATTTGATTCTTCATAGAGATTTACTAAAAGTGTCAGGGATATCTGCCTCTCTGAACTTAGTTGCATCAACAAGTTTTCTAAATCTTGGAAGTAATTGTAAGCCATAGTTTTTCCTTAAAACTAATTTTAATTATAATTTTACCATTGCCCCAAGGACTTCTTACTATAGTCAGATGCTAAATGTTTAACAATAATAATGATGATGATAATGATGATGATAATAATAATAACACATTCCTTACTTGAAGTCAGGAAGACCTAGCTTTGAATCTTATCACTAACACTTAATAGCTGTGTGTCTTTGGATAAATCAATTAACTCCTCTGAAACTACCTCAGTTTCTTCATGTGTAAAATTGGGACAAGGATACTTATAGACTCTACCTCATCGGGCTGTGTCAAGATTCAAATGAGGTAATATAAGTAAAATGCTTTGCAAACCTTAAAGTTTTATATTAATACCACTTATCATCAGTATTATTAATATAGCATTTTAAGATTTGAGAAGAGTTTTGCTCACAATGCTGTGAGCTAATATAAATATTATCATTCCCATTTTATAAGTGGGGAAATTGAGGCTCAGTATAATTAAATGACTTGCTTAAAATTACACAGTTAAGTAATTGTTGGAGCCAGGATTCAAACCAGGTCTTCTAATTCTAGCACTTTTTCATTATCTTTTTAATTGATGTCTTTAAAAAAAAATAACTTTTATAAAAGTATATATTGAGAAAAACAGAATTACAAACATTTTCCATAACACCCCAGGGAATACTTTCCCTTAAACCCCTGACTTTCCTGGGGAGAATGGGTTCCACCTTAAAGCAGTTCACTGCTGAATGAGGCCCATAGGCTGACTCACTGTCACTCCTTCTTAGCTGTCTTCAATCCACTTCTCTTCTATGTTGGATCGAGTTGGTCACTCAGGATTTTGTTTCTTATTAGGATAAGCCATTTAAAAAAATATGACATGGCACCTGGATTCCAGGCACTTTCTTGACCTTTTCGACCTTCTGATGATAACAGTCTCAGCCTAGTCTGATACTTCTTCATCTAAGAGAAGGAAAGAATAAATCCAAAGAGTCAAGAACAAAGGCTGTATTCTCAGGCCGCACGTAGGCAGAAATGGGAAGATCAAGTCCTGAGGCCTCTTACTCCACCCAGAGGCTTACAGCATATTTTTCCTTAATCCCTGCCAGAGAGGAAGAGAAAACATTTTCCAGTTCCTATCCATCCTTTAATCTTTTTGTTGTTAAAAAATAAATAAATAGAGAGAGAAAACCAACAAAATAACCACTTCTGACAGCACATGCATTACTCTACATCTGGAGTCCCCTAGTTCTCTATCAAAAAGAAGGTTTCATTTATCTTCTCTACTCTGGGATGAAGCTTATTCATTTCAAGTCTTCTGAGTCCAGCTACCTTAGTGTTATTTTAATTTATGTTTATTATGTATTATGCCATTATATTATTGTGCATATTGTTTTTCTGATTCTGTCTTTTTCATGCTGTGTTACTTTATGCAGTTTCCCCCATGTTTCTCTGAATTCATCCTGTCCTTTATTACATTAAAGTAGTACTTCATGTGATTTAGATGTCTTTACTTGCTACAGGAAATCAATGAATTTGTACATGTTTAGCCTATGTCAGATTGCTTGCCATCTTGGAGAAGGAGAAAAAAATTTGGAACTCAAAATCTTATAAAAGTGAATGTTGAAAACTGTCTTTACATGTAATTAAAAGAAAAAATTATTAAGTAGAGGAAAAAAGAAATCAATCAATAAACATTTATTAAGCACCTACTGGGTGACAGGCACTGTGCTAAGTGCTGGGGATACAAAAAGAAGCAAAAGGCAATCCTTACCCTCAATCTAATGGAGGAGACAACATATAAACAAATATATACAAAGCAAGAGACATAAGGATAAGTAGGAAAAATTTTAACAGAGGGAAGGCACTAGAATTAGAAAGAGTGGGGGAAGGCTTTCAGTAAAAGATGAGATTTTAGTTGGGCCTTAAAAGAAGCGAGGAAAACATTGTTGTGAAAAATATTCTGTTATATATGAGACCTTTTTGTTCACTTACTATCATTCTAGTGGTCTATGACCAGTGATACCAATAGGTCAAAGAGTATGGATAGTTTAATAGCTTTTCTCTCCAATTCTCCTTCCTTGCCACCATACTAAATTCAATCTATAGCATTAAGTTTTAAAAAATTAAAACTACAAACATTTTCCTGCACACAGACAAAATCAATTTGGGGGTGGAGGATGGGGGAGGGATAGTAATACCCTACTCTTCATATCACTCCCCAAGGCCCCAAAAGTAGGCATTTTAATTTCTCTAGATACACCATTAGAATTTTACTCTTGATAGGGTACTGGGCACTCCCCAGCACTCAATTGGAAGCCTCTAAAACATACATCTAGTTGAAATGGGCTTTACAATAAATATATGTCAAGCTGAATTTTAAAACCATCTCTTAGAGACTCCATCATATAGAAAATTGATTTTAAAAAAAGATTGTATTGTGTTTTGATTCATATCATGATTCTTGAGTCATAACCAATTAGGACTTTCCCCTTTCCTCTACATAACCACAAAACATTCACTGCCATGGGAAATGGTGACTATAGGCCATATCAAGGATAGAAAGACTGAATTTGTGAGACATTTTTATAGTTAATAAATGCCACGATCCCAGCCTCCTTCATTGGTCTCTTCTGGACTTTGGAAGGCTAAGGAATATTAACTGACCTTTTGGATTTCTTATAAAAAGTTAATATTCACATTAAATTTAAAAAATGCATTTATTTTTATAGCATCTATTATAATGGGTCCAAAATACTTCATTAAGCATTTATGAATATAAATATATAAAGTTCTTTATAAGCTTTTTATAATGAATTAAATGCCATTTCTCTATAAATATACCTTGCATTAAGCTTCCTTGTTAGATTTTTTTTCAGGAAACATTTCAAATAAAGTGGCCCAGCCTATTCCTATTCGAGATGAATGAGATCATTAGGAAACATTCATATCTGAAATAAGGACTGAGATCATTCGGCACACAACCTAGGGGCTGTAATTTTTAAAATATTCCAAATAATGAGTCTCTTTCAAATCATTAGGCTTAGAGACATTTAAGGAACTGATTCAATTAACCCAGAGAGGGAAAATGCTATAATGTGTGATTTATTTTTTGCAGATAAATTAAAATGCAAGTATCTATTGGAAAAGGTGGGCTGTCAGCCTGGCTAGTAATGGGAACACAAAGGCAATTAGGCTGGGCCACCTGAGACTTAATAACTCGTGCACACCAGAGCTTAAAGTTCGAGCTGGACATCCTGTTATTGTTTTAAAAAATTAAAATAAAAAAAGTCATCCAAAAGGGGAATCTTTGTGCTCCATATATTATTTGCCTCAGTGATTTCTGAAGCATTTACCTGTTTTTCCCCCATAGTTGTTTTTGAAACATAAGCCTCTAAATGTTCCAGTTTCATACCTCAAAGTCAGAAGTTACACAAAGCTAATATTTTTAAATTATAGTCTTGTCTGTTACCATTTAGCTGAGAAAAACATAGGACAAAATTTTCTTTTTCTCTTATTTTACTGTAGAATATTGGCTCCATGAAGCCCAATAATTTTTCACAAAGAAATAAAGAGTATACTTAAGTTAACTTCACTTGGGGCTTTCATATAAGATGTATTCTAAACAATAAACAGTTATAGCTCAAGAGGATAAAAGAGAGGCAATGTGAAAGACTACAAAAGTTGATACAGTAAGAGATGTAGAGCTGAAAGGGATCTTGGAGTTTGGGTAACTCAAGCCCCCCATTTTACAGATGAGAAAATTGAGACTCAGAGAAGCAAAATAACACAAATAGTAAGTGGAAGATCTGGGATTCAATCCTAGGTGTTCAGACTAAATCCAGGGCTTTTTCCACTAGCACTATTTGACCTCAAGATATTGGGAATGTAGAATATGTAGATGTATGACAGAGTAAACGGAGGGGAGAGAGAATGTAGGAGGATGGAGGGGAAAAAAAGCAGAAGGTGAAGGGTGCCTATTACGACACTAAGCTAGAGGCAGAATAATGCAGTGAGGGGGGAAAAAGTACTGAATTTGGAAGTAGAAGACAAGTTCAAATAGTGGCCTTACTTCCTTACAATCTGAGTGACCTTTAATAAATTACTTAATCTCCCCAGGTCTCTTCTTCCTCGTCTGCAAAATAAGACAGTTGTGCAAGATGACCCCTGAGGTTTTTTCAAGTTCTAAATCTATGAACCTATACATTAAATGCTGAAATACACAGAAAACAAGGAGATGGTAGGAGAAGATGTGGTTATGATTCATTGATCACACAGAAGTAGACTTACCAGGGAGCATTGCCCTGACTCTGGGAATTAAAAGAATTTAGATGGAGCAAGGACATCCTACAGAAGGTGGCCGTCATCATGTATTAAAGATTATGAGGCAGGGAGATTTATGAAGAGGAAGAACTGAGGAAGAAATGCTTAGTACCCCGGGCTAGGTGGTAATTCTGGACAAGCTTACAGATATGAGAAATGGGAAAATCCAAGGTCAGAGATGAGATCACAAAAAAGAGGAGGAGGATGGGAATGTTGGTTAATAGAGTGAAGAGATGGACTTAAGATGCAGAATAAGATATTTTTTGGATGTGGCTACTGTAGGAATTTTTGCTTAACTATATATATATATATTTGTTAAAAGGGTTTCACTTTTTTCCCAATGGAATTAGGATGAAGATAAAATTAAATGTTAACTGAAATAAAACAAAATGGAATATTTCATTTAGGAAGAATAAATGGGTTGCCATTATTTTCACATGTTTTTGAACATTTAAACATTAGTGGTTTGGCCAAAAGCTATTCTCTATTTGCTATTAAAACAAGAGAGAATCAATAGGGTTTAACATGCAGCCAGGTATAGCCCACCTGACTTCTAGGATATGGCATGCTTCAGATTTTTAGCAAAAACAATGTTTTTACTCAGTTATTCATTTTCCCCAATTAGTTATTGGCTTATCTTTAGGTCAATAGGCCTTAACCACACCCTCTTCTCTGATCCATCAGATGACCACTAGGTGTCATGCTAGCAGCCTTGAAATAAACAAAATCTCAGGGTTGGAAGGAATTTCAGAGGCAATTCTGTCCAACTTATATCTGAATAAAGATCTTTTCTACAGCATATGAAACAAGTGGTCCTTCCCTTATCAAGCAACCCATCCCACTTTTGGAAAGCTCTAATTATTAGCTTTTCCTTATACCAGGCTTAAATATGTACCTCTGTAATCTATACCCATTATGGCTACTGATTGTGTCCTTTGGGGCCAAACAGAACAATTCTAATACCTCTTCCTCATTCTAGACTCTTAACAGACAGCTGTCATGTCCTCTCTTTTATGTTTTCTTCTTTCTAAACTAACCACCCCCAGTTCCTCCAACTGATTCCATGTGACATGATCTTAAGGCCCTTTACCATTCTGGCTGCCCTCCTCTAGACACTCTTCAGTTTTTCAAAATCCTTTCTAAAATGTGGTACCAACAATTGAAAATAACACAGTCAGTAGAGTATGGTGGCATAGTTCCCATTCAGGCCCCCAAAATTATGATCCTCCCTTCCTTGACATAGTCTAAGATTACACTGTTGTTTTTTTTGGTTTTGGTAAAGGTTTGAGGGAAGCTGTCATATCACTGTTGTGCAGTTGTCCAATTTATTTCCATTTGAATGACATTATTTAAATCCATAAACATTTATTAAGTGCTTACAGAATGTAAAGCTCTGGATGAGGTGTTAGAGAAGCTACAAAGGTTAGAAAGGTGTGGTCTCTACCCACTCTTTCTATTTTCTGGAACGTTCTGTGTCTGGGATAGTGGAAAGAACACTGGAAAATAATAAATCCATGTAGCCCCCTCACACACACAGACACCCAGACACACACACACACACACACACACACACACACACACACACACACACACACACGCATGGATTTCTAACCACTGGCCCACCACTAAAAAAAAAAAGAGAGAAGAGAAAAACAAAATAAGAAGCCTTTAACACTAAGAAAAGCAAATCATAAATGAATGAGCAATACTGTGGATGAGGTTACAGATAAAGTGATGGGACACAAGCATTCATGCACACTGAGGATCTTCTTTAATACGTTGTTGTTCAATCATTTTTTAGCTGTGTCTGACTCTTTGTGACTCTGTTTGGGATTTTCTTGGCAAAGATACTGGTGTAGTTTGCCATTTTCTTCTCCAGTTCATTTGACAGATGAGGAAACTGGGGAAAAATAGGATTAAGTGACTTGTTCAGGGTCACACAGCTAGTAAGCCAGATTTGAATTCAGAAAGACTCAACTTTCTGACTTCAGATCCTGCATTCTATCCACTGCATCACCTAGCTTCCCTTTATTGAATATAGTAAGCATTTAATAAATATTGAATTAAATTAAATGGGGAATATATTAAATATTTTGCTTGAATTGATTAACAGTTATTCATTAGGTAGTTGCTATAGTATATGCTCAGAACAATATTAGGAGATTTAGGATATAAAATAATATGTTAGAATATATAGGATATAAAAGAAATACAGGACACCACCTTGCTCTACAGTCTTTACAATCTAATGGGAAACCTATGAATCCTGTCTATAGCACAGTACTAGCTATGGACAAATCATTTAACCTCTTTAAGTCTGTTTCAGAGTGTCAGGCCTGGAGTCAAGAAGACTCACCTTCATGAGTTCAAATCTGGCCTCAGACTCTTGCTAGGTGTTACTCTGGACAAGTTATATGTAAAGTGCTCTGCAAATGTTAACATACCATGTATCAAGTGTTATTATTATGAAATAATCAGAAAGTGCATGGCTAGTATAGCCTTTTACTTATTAAAACTAGGCCTTTTAAAAGGAACTTTTTGGAGCTAGTACTTTTTGGAATGCATTGGAAAATGAGAAGTACACCTGTTCCTAGCATTCAATCAACAAACATTTATTAAGCACTTACTATGTGCCAGGCATAATACTAGGCCTTGGGGATACAGAATGGAAGGTAATCTCTCTCTTTTTTACACTAGACCTCTGATTTCATCAGTATGGGAAGCTCCTAGTGAGGGATTTCTACCAATAAAGATCATAAATTCATAGATTTAGAGCTAGCAGGGATTTTAAAGGTCAAATGAAGAAAATGAGACACAGAGAAGTTAAATGACTTACACAGGTCACACAGCTAGCAAGTAACTCAGCCTAGATTTGAATGTAGGTCCTCTTGACTTCAAGTCCAATGCCCAAACTAAGCCATGTGCCTCCTCTTTTTTTTTTAATCTTAGCACTATGGTGAGACAAAAATGTATCTTTCTCCTTTCCATAGTATGATATAGCTTTAAAAGTACACTGGCTAGTCCTTAAAAAGACTTCATTTTATTATGTTGATATATAATATGTAGCAATTCAATTAAATAATGGGCTTATTTTCAATTTATGCCAACAATCCCTTTTGCTTCTAGACTGTAAATTCCTTTGTATCGTCCTCTGTACCTAATAAAGTGCTCTGCACACAATAAGTGCTTAATAAATGTTTTCAATTATTCTATCACTAATATTCTTTTTTTCTCATTAATGTCTCTACTTCCTCATTATCTCCTTGTTCCCCAAACCAATCAGACTCTACTTTTTCCCCATTTAAAAAAATCCTCTCTTCATCTACATCCTCACTCATTCACTTAATGTTAAGTACCTACTATGTGCCCATGGTCCCATCATTTAGCCAGATCCTAAGGTCTTTCCCTTCTCCTTGCAAACTAGAAATGCTCCCTTGAGTAAGTAAAATAATCTAGACTTTATGACACTGGAACTTTATAATGGGTGGGCTACAAAAAAACCTAAAGTTTTGTCTTTCATTTTTACCCCTCTTCATTGAGAGTCTGGGTGCTAATTAGACAGACGTCCATAATGAGGGCTGATATTCCAGGTTTGATATAGAAAGGACAAATAACCGGGGGACCCAACTGCTTTCTGGAACCAATGGAACTGTAATTTCAGTTGCTTCTGAAGTGGCATCAGAGAGCATGCTGGACCCTGCACAGTGGAAAAGTAGAGAGCATAATCCTAAGGTTCTTGTCAAGTTTGGATTAGGGGATGTGATTTAAGGGAGGAATAAAAAACTTCCTCCCCCCCAAGTATTTGCTGCTCCAAATTTAAAGACTGGGACCGAAGCTCTGTTCCACGAGAAGTTGTGGTGCTCTCTACATCTGGCAGTCGGATGAATTTTTTACAGACAAGCAAAAGGATAAGGATTGTAAAAGTAAATGAAAGAAAGATTAATGGAGGGGAGAAGAGAGAAAAGAAGCACAAAGCAAAGAAAACTAGTGTGTGGAGAATGGGGTCATGAGATCGTAGGATTTAGAGTTAGAATTAGCCAACAAACATATGCCACACATGCCCTGTCCTGGTGCTGGCCACACAAACAAAAAGCACGAAGAGGGGCTTTAACGATTAAGCTTGAGTAGAATATCTCTATACCTAAGAAAAGGAAAGCGAATGGAAAGGAGAGCAGAGGGCGAAAGATAAAAAGATGAGCAGGAAATTGAGGAGAAAGGTAGGAAAGCTGGAATAGCGTGACGAAGGGACCTCTTCCATACGGGCTCCCCCAGTCCCAGCCCTGCATCTAGCCCTGGTCCTCCCTTCAGTGAGCTCTGGGCCCGGCAGAGGGCAGCAGCTCAACAGGAGAAGATGCCTGGAACCTGCCAGGGCTCTGGGACAGAGATGGGGGGCGGAGCGGACAGAGGGCGTTTGCACTTTTGGGGGAGGGTGGAAGAACGAGGAGAAAGTTTTCATCCGGCACTGAAGCTTGGGGGGCTCTGGCCACCTAATGTCGGTGTCTTCAGCAGCGCTAGGCGTTTTGGGGCGGGAAGTTCCTCTTGGGGAGGCCCCCCCCAACTCTGCGCCCTGTGACGTCTTACTCGGCGTCTAGGAGAGCGGTGCAGAGAATGGCTCTCTTCCCACTCTCCGAGCCACACTGGGAGAGGCATAGTAGTTTCGCGACCGAGGCTAGGGGTGTGTGTGTGTGTGTGTGTGTGTGTGTGTGTGTGTGTGTGTGTGTGTGTGTGTGTGTGTGTGTGTGTGTGTGTGTGTGTGTGTGTGTGTGTGTGTGTGTGTGTGTGTGTGTGTGTCGGGGGGGGGGAACCCAGGATACTGAAGAAATTGGGTAATGCCCTTCCCACTCCTCTCCAGAGAGAAAACAATTCAGCTCAGAATTCTGTCCGCTGAGCCCTGAACGCCACGCCTAGGCTTCTCTGTAAAGCCGGGAGCCCAAGCCCGAGTTGGGGACACCTCGAGCACCCCGAGCTGGAGATGAGCGGGGAAGTGCTAGAAGCCCAGAAAGTCGCCTCGGGCGTCGCACTCTGGTCTCTCTCCGCTCGCTAAGGAAAAGTTGTACCCGGGTTCTAGACGGCTTCGGGGACCAACGCGAGCGCAAACTGCGCTCTCTCCTCCGGGCACCCCGCGAGCGCCCGGGAAGCTGCTTGCCGAGAGAGCTCTAACAGAGAAAGAGTTGTCACATACCCTCCCCGCCCAGCCCCCCTTTTCTCCCCTCCCCCCGCCCAGTTTAGCACTTGGTTGCTAATTCACTTCTCCAAAAGTAGCCACTTCTGCTCTCTTAAGCGAAGACCCAGGTCCCTGCTTAGGCACCCCGCTAAGATTTCTTCCCAGGTGCGCCTAGTCCCGAGGTGCTAATTCTGCTTAAAGGATGAGGGAATAAACCTCTCTCCACTCCGCCCGCCCCTATCCCGCCTTCCTTCCTCCCCCATACCTAGGATCCCTGTGTTTAGCTCCTCTTCTCCCCGCTCTCCCCACTTTCCAGGCAGGATTGGGGGCTGGGGATTCGGGGAGGGGGCACTTAGGACTTAGGGGGTGGTAACTGGGAGAAGTGAGGGATGCAGGGCGTGAGGGACGCGGGGAGGGGGTGTAGTGGTGGTGGAGGAGGGGCGGGGTGGACTTGACCAAGCGAGAGCCCATGACCTGTTGCGTGTTGATTGACTTAAGCCTTTCTCCTTGATCGGAGCTGAGTGGTTTATGTAAATAGAGGATTTTAATTCTATCGTCCTAGGTAGGATGGACCAGCCCCCCTTGCCTCTGCCCTCATGTCCAATAAGAAGAGACCCAGCTTGACACCTGCCTATATACAGAGCGAGAGCTAAATCTTCCACACTGATCCCCGGGACATATATATATATATATATATGTATATATATACATATATATATATACATACACATATATACACACATATACACACTTGCTTCTCTATATATATGAGAGCTAGAGAAATTCCAAGGCAAGGAAAAAGGGGTGTGTGCTAGGAAACCTTAAGACCATGACTTCTAGTAAAATTGAGATGCCTGGAGAGGTGAAGGCAGACCCCACCGCCCTGATGGCATCTCTGCACCTTTTACCTTCGCCCACACTCAACCTTGAGATCAAATATACCAAGGTAAGTAGACACCATTGTCCTCTTCCACAGGGGTTCCTTTCTAAAGGAGGGGTTTTTTTTCAATTGATTAATGCGGGTGGGGGACAATGAGCTGAAGGAGGCTAGAGATCCATTCTCGTCTGACCTTCCCAGATCCTGCGACTGAAATCCCAAAGAAACAGCTTTGGACCACAAGAACGCTTAAGCAGATTCCGCAAAAATCTTGGAAAGCTCCAACCTGGTTGCTGCAGAGTAGACTCTTTCCTTTCTTCTCTGCTTTCTGTTGGTCTAGAGTGACCCTCATACATTTCTTTCTCTTGCTCCTCACTGCTCAGAGAAAGTTATATGAACAACTTCAACTTTTCAGCGGGCAAAGGAGAGGGTCTTCTTTCCCAGCCTAACGTCTTTGCCCCATGGGGCTTCTTGGTTTTTCACTGTTCTAAGTTTTCCAAGGGCGCTCCTTTCTGCTAGATTGTTATATGTTGGACGAAATCTCTGGGCTAATTTTGCCCTTGAATTGACATTGTTGCTGGTGCCTTTTTTTTTCCGGTAGAAAATTGTGAAGACGGAAAATATTAGTGCTTTTTCCAAGAATTGTAAGAAAACTGATAATATTATAACGTAACTCTGATACCTACCAGCATTTCATTTGAATTTTGCAGAGTGACTTTTCTTCTAGGAACCTTAGAAACTAAACATTTAAGTGTATGTTAGCAGGTTCACTTTGGAGTTCAAGTTTTTTATAACCTAGAATCTAGAAGGGTTTTTAATTGTTAACGTAAAAAAAAAAAAGAATACACTTTCTTCTTTTAACTATCAATCGTCCTTAGAATTTCTTTATACCTTTTTTCTCCATCGAAAATTGTCAGCTAAAAATTAAACCATACTTCCTGAGAGATTTGTAGCTGGCATTAAAAAAATAATAATAAAATAGAAGGAAGAAATACTATGACAGATGTCTTGTAATTGGTTTTTAAAATACTCTCGTCTTCCTGCATTTGTCCATTTTGTTTAACGGTTTTTTTCTTAAAAAAAAAAAAAAGGTTCACCTTTTAATTTTTTTTTTAAGAGGCCAGCACTGAAAGGTGTTTTCTGGCAAGCTTTTGATGGTGAAGTTCTGTTTAGTATGAAAATCAGTTGTTATATTCCACATTACAGTTTATGGTGAATAAAAGGTACTGAATTGAAGTGTTGCATTAGAAGTGCTTTCACTTGTATTGAATTTTAGGAACTAAATGAGGATAATTCATATTATGAATGACAAATGGATTTCTTCTACCTGTTAGGTTTATGGGGGTGTGACAAATGGGTAAGAGGGGTAGAATGAAAAGTTATTAATGGTTACAGCTATTTAACCTTCTTTGCATAACAATTGTGCCAAACTTTTCTCAAATTTTGCAAATAGGGAACAAGGCAGAGGAGGCAGGAGGGGAGGGAGAAAAATTTCCAAACATAAAAGCTGCAATGAATAGCAGGTCCCTGGCTTCCTCAATATTAAAAACAACATTTTAATTAAAAAATAAGAATTAAGATCTAATAATTTTCAGTGGCTATGGACCAGAGAAAAATAGTGATGGCTTTACTGGCACATTTAAAAAAAAAAAGATCTCCCACGGCCTATTGGGGTTTGGCTTTACTGCTGCTCTACTTTTGGCCACGTTTTCTGTATAGCCTTCTCAGAGAGCTAAAGTTAGGGCTAGAGCAGGTATCTGTCTCAGGTTTTAATTTTGAGGCTCCTTCGCTTCTCTTGTTCAGTTGGACTCTCCCCCCTCCTTCTCCCTCCCTTTTCCTCTCCCCTGCCCGCTTCTGTAGGAAAGACAACTGATTTATAGCTAATTGGAGCCTTTAATGTGAAGTCTTGGCTGGAGAAGACTTTTATCTGGTATCCACTTTCCCACTTATTACAAAGAAAAACAATTAGAAATGAAAGAATGGATTGCAACCTGATTCTTTAATTTGTGGGGAGGAGGCACTTCATTTCTTGTGTGACAAACAGCCCCCATAAACACTAACACTAATCCAAAGGAAAGCACTTTCCCCCAAACTTGTAAAATCAGATATCTGTGAACATTCTCAGCAGCTTTACTCCTCTGCTATTCAGCCTGGACCCCTAAGCTTGCATATATTCCAAGCAACAGGGCAAAGCACTTATTAAAATCCTGAGCACCAGCTACAAGGAAACTTGTTTTTTCTTCTTTCCTGATAATTTAGTATTGCAGTTCCTCACCCCAGGGTAAACAAGGAACAGAAAAAAAATAGCCATTCCAGTGATGTCCTGAATTCTAAAATAAATAAATATAATCAATTTGCAAATATTGATTTCAAAAATGATCCAATGTAAAATGGATAATTAGGAAAATGATCACCTTTTTAGGAGCCTCTAAGATAAAAGTACAAATTTAAAGTATCACATTTTTAGGGTTCATTAGATAGCATATATAAAACAGGCCTTAGATCTATATTATCTTGAGACAGTATGTGATATGAAAGGAAAAAGTCCCTCAAAGAACCATTTTCCTATCTCGAGTTGATGGGTCTTTTGGGAATGATATTGTCTATAATTTTCTTTACCCTTTGGGACTGTAATATGTCACTGAACGCAAACAAATGTTTAGATTAGGAAAGCTGGAAATTTCAGTATGCATTTAGAGTGATTTTCATTTATCAAAAGGCATTTATGTTTCTTTCTAAAATAAAATTTTGATTTCTTCCCTTGTTAAGAGCCTTTTATTTAAACACTTATCCAGGAGATTTAAGATAACTTGGCTAAGGCAATTCTGCTAGTTTAGGAAAGAGCTAAGAATTTCTCTCTCTTCTCTCTCTCTCTCTCTCTCTCTCTCTCTCTCTCTCTCTCTCTCTCTCTCTCTCTCTCTCTCTCTCTCTCTCTTTCTTTCTCTCACTCTCTCTCTTCCTCTTTTTTCTCTCTCATATCTGTCATCTATCTGTCTATCTATCTGTCTGTCTGTCTATCATCTAATCTCTATCTCAATAGACAGATTCCGGCTTAGGGATACTTAAGAGAGCCAAGGTCAGTGATTTTGCCCGCAAATCACACTCGTCATTACTTAAGTTGCTGAAGAGAAAACCTCTACGGTTTTTCATTGATCTTAAGGAGGTAAAAACTAAAGTCCAAATCACAGGATGTCACTGAAAGCTCCATTTTCTCTAGTAAGAATGATGTCCAATGGCACTACCCCTTTTTGAAGGAGATATCTATTCTTACTTAATGTCTGTTCTTCGTTCCGTAATGTAGTTACTTAGGGTCTAAAGGTTTGGGTTGATGCCATTTGAGGGGTGTGTGTATGTGTGTGTGTGTGTGTGTGTGTGTGTGTGTGTCTAATGAATGATTCTAAACAGAGGGGGCTGCACAGAACAGAGAAGAGCCACTAGAAAAGGAAGAAGGACCCCAGATGCAGTAGTAGTAGTAGTAGTAGTAGCAGTAGTAGCAGTAGCAGCAGTAGCAGCAGTAGCAGCAGCAGCAGCAGCAGCAGCAGTAGTAGTAGTAGTAGTAGTAGTAGTAGTAGTAATAGTAAGGAACCAGTTTGAGAGGAAAAGTCATGAGTTTCCCACAGGGACATCTCAGCAGTTAGTATGGAGTTTTAGTCTACTTTAAAGTTTGCTAAACTCAGGGACCTTAGAAATTTGCAGACGAAAAAATTGTCATCCAGAGAAGTTATCATTTACCCAGCATCAGACAGCTAGTATGTGGCAGAGTGGGGCTTTGAACCCAGGCTCTCTGAATTCAAATCCATATTCTTTTGTACTACACAATGCTTGTCACCACTAATAATAAAATCCTGTATTTAATTGGCTTGATTATAGCATGTTGTATGGCTAAGCATGTGATAAGGCAGTGGTACCCAACCTGGAGTACACATATCGCCCTCCCCAAACCTTTGGAATTATCAGAAGCCATTCAAGAGGGCATGAGAAATATTTGATAAATAATTATATTATCCTATTGAAATATTTCAAAAGTAGCGGTATTAGATGAAAAAAAAAGTCATATTCCCAATAAGGTTTTCTTTATAAAATTAATTTCTTCATTTTATTTCATTTGCGTGTGTGTATATCTGGCAAACTCTAGAATTTATTTCCTTTCATAATGAATGGGGGTAATGGAAGGTTTACTGATAATTAAGGGATATAGGGACCAAAAAAAAGATTGACCGCTAATTGCTAAAAATGTGGATACTTAACCTTTTTGTGTCATCGACATCTTTGATAGTCTGGTGAAGCCTATGAATTGCTATCTCAGAACAACATTGTTTTTTGCTAAGTTTCAGTTAGAGATTAGTGAAAATAAAGATCTAGGGTTTTTTTTTCCCCATCCAAATTCACAGCCCCTCTATAATCTATCCATCAATCCCTCTGGAGTCTGTGGATCCCATGTTAAGAATGCCTCTTATAGGTGAATTAATGCTGAATGATCATTGATTGGTGCTTCCCTGATTAATTCATGCCACTAAAACAATTTCTTCTAGATTCCAGCAGGCTCTTTTGGGGACACTTGTCATCCTCCTTATACTTTCTCTTTCATTGTGGTCAGGGCTGGGCATCAATAGCTTTCCTCATTAGGCTAATGACCTATATATACATATCACTTTTCTCCTGAGAACACATGAACTCAGAACCTATTTCTATCAATATGTGATTTAAATTGTTCCAACACGTATTGTTTAAGGCATACATGTGATAAGTTTAATTTGCTGTTGCATTATCTAGATTAATTAAGACCTTCTAAAAAGGCCTAGCAAGCCAAGATTAATGCTACATTTGTTGGTACTCTAGAAAAATTATTTGAATTGTTGTGCATCCTCCTTAGAGATGCTGATGAAACAGTTTAAAGCCCCATAAAATAATCCTTAAAAAATAGGTGCAGGGGATGGAAGAAAGAATTGCTGTTGAGTTATGTGAAATACTTTTATTGCCATCCACCCTCATAGGGACCATTGTCTATAAACAGTGGAAACTTTGTTGAATTGCATTGAATTCCAGCATCAGGTTCAGTGGGTGTGCCTGACCATTCCATTCCTTGATCAGAAACCCTAAGTGGCTTCCTATGGCCTTGAGGAAAAAACTACAAACTCCTTTATCTAACATTTTAAGGCCCTCCACTATATCATATCACATCATATTATATCATATTATGTTATGGTATATGTTATGCTATGTTAAGTTGTGTTACATTAGATAATTTCACATCATGTATCATATATATGTGATACATATAATTATCATATTATATTGTGTTACATTCCATTACGGTGTATTACATCATATTATATTATAGTATGTTACATTATGTTATACTATAACATTTGCTCCCTGGCCATACTTGCACCTTCCCACCTCCGTGCATTTTTCACAGGCCATTACCTTGGCTCAAATGCACTTTTTCCATATCTCACCTCTTAAAATCTGTCTTTTTCTATCAGGCTTAGTTCAGGTGGCACCTCCTCTATGAAGTCTCCCCTGCTTCTCCCTGCTAAAAGTGATCTGCCCCTCTTCAAAAGTTCTTATATCATCCATCATTTTGTCTGATTCTTTTCTTCACCCTTTTGTCACATTCTACCTTGAGTCTTATTTTTTTGTACATAGTGGTCAGATCCTCCTTGAGGGAAGGCCCTGGGTTGCTTTCTATCTTGTGCTAGTGCAAGGAGCTTCATAAGTATTTTGTTGAACTGAGCTGAAGAGGAAAGAGAAAAAAGATAAAAGTGGAAGCCATTGGAACAGGGAGGAAAGAGGAAGAAGAAAGAGGAAGAAGAAAGAGGAAAAGCTTATTCTAAGGGCTTGATCTAAAGATCTAAAAGTAACTGAGCAGGACTCTTGTTTGGTCTTTACTAGTAGACATCTGAATTTACCTTTAGGACCTACCACACAGGGTGGCCGTGAAGATCAAATGAGATCCTGCATGTTAAGTGCTCCATAAACCTTGAAAGTCAATATAAATGTCAGCGTACCAGTATGTTCAGCATACATGAATGTAGCGCCAGGTTTAACCTGGGACTTTGAAATATTTAAGCTACAGTGGAATTTTCCTGTAGATATTTTACTAGGAGAGTTACAATAAAGAGTAATTTCTTTTATTTCAGTTCAATGAGTTTTATGTTGAGTTATAGTACTCATTGAACTGTGTAAGGTTGGTAAAAAAAGAAAGTTGCCTTGTCCAGCCTTGGATGGAAAATATAAGAAATTTAAGACATTTTACTTGTCTTCAAGGAGTATGAAATCCTATTAGAGGAATTATGGTTCAAAATGCAGTAAGGATGAAAATTGGAGACATTGAAATTGGGCCCAAAAAAAGAGTAGTAGATTGACTTCCCTCATCTGAATCTTGGTTTCTGCATCAGTAAAATGGGGAGGTTGGGAGAGAATTTGGAACTCAAAATTTTAAAAAATAAATGTAAATTTTTTACATGTAATTGGGAAATATGTAATGAAATAGATAACCTTTTATTAAGCTAAAAAAATGAGGAAGTTGGTCAAATGGCTTTAAGATCTCCTCCAGGTCTGGATCTAAGATTCTATTTATGGTCAGCCTCTATATAAAGATAAAAAATTTTGAAGTTTCAGGAAGTCCTTATTTTCTGACAAAACACCCACTTTGTCACATATCAATACGCAAAGATTATAAACAGTTTTATCCATCTTAGAGCTGAGGTACTGACATTTATGGCTTTCCTTTTAAAAATTAACACTTACTAATACTCCTGTTTTTGATGCAACTGTGCAGAAACTCCTAGGGCCAAGTATCCTAGGCCCATCATGGGAGGTGTCTTTAGTGATTAGTAGAAATTTATACACCCTACAGGACTTTACAATCCTAGAATGAGTGTTTTAGTGATAAATTACTCATACAATTTTAGATTTATATGTTAGTTACATATATTTATACAATTTAAACCACTGGGGTTTGTCTTTGTTATGTTTTGTTTTTAGTAATTTCACACCAACCCAATGAAGCTGGAAGGGCAGGGATTAGGGTTTTTGCCTTGTTTGTAGGGAATGGGGTCAGGAAAATGGGGCTGGCTGGATTAATTGTTTCATCCTACTCTGGAAGCTCCCCTCACTGATCTATAATTCCTTCTCCATTTATAACATTAGGGGATTTCCTGGGACACTGAGAAGTCATGACTTACTCCATGGTCATGTAGCCAGTGTGTGTCAAAGGCAAGACTTGGACTTGTCCTCCAGTCACTAGGTCACCCACAGTGCCTCTCTAGGGCTGGTATTATAATAGCCATGTGATAGATAAGGGAATTGAGACTCACAGTTTAAATGACTTTCCTAAGGTCACACAATGAATTAGAGAACTAGAACCCATTTCTCTTGAACCAAGATGTCTAGTTTAGTAGATTTTGCTGCCACTCTGTTAGGGACATTTTCAAGACCTTGTAGAACTACACTTATTAGTTCAAAAACAATTCAGGTGGCTTTTTTTCCTATTAAGTCTTCAAAATAAGAGAAAGTAGGTAACCAATCTTCATGAGGTTTTAAAGTGGCCAGACACAGTCATAGGGACACAGATTTAGGACTGGAAGGGACCTTGGATATCATCTAACTCAATGCCCTCATTTACAGTTGAGGAAACTGAGGCCCAGAGAGGTGAAATGACTTGATGGGGGAACGCAGGTACAGGTAACAACAACAACAATAATATCTAACATTTATTTAGTGCCTACTATGTGTCAGACCCTAGTGCTTTTCATAATTATCTCATTCGATCCTCACAACAACCCTTCCAGGTAGGTGCTATTATTTTCCCTATTTTACAAATGAAGAAACTGAGGTAAACAGAGCTTAAGTGACTTGCCCGTGTTTACACAGCTAGTCAGTGTCTGGAGTCAGATTTGAACTCAGGCCTTCCTGACTCCCAGGCCTAGCATTCTATTCTCTGCACCACTGAGCCATCCCTATAAGGTAGTAAGTTCCAGGGCCAGAATTTCACCTTGGATCCTCTAACTCCTAAATCCAGAGGTGTCTACTATAGAAACAGAGAGCTTTCTATTCTATTTAATGCCATTAGGAATCTAGAATATATATGTCCTGGGCCTTGATGCCTTGTTTAGTAAACTATACGGCCATTTATTAATTGACATCTTCACTTGATAAACTATTCTTACCGTTCATGTCTAAAAAAGGGAGGGAAAAGCCCAATGAGGAAAATTCTTCGTTATGTTCAGGTAGAAGTTAACTTGTTTCTTGATGTGTTTCTTTTCAAAACCTTAGCCCTCGTGAGTTAGTTTCACTGCTGGCCAGACTCTCTTGGCTTACATGATTTGGAAAGGCTACCGACCTTTCCAGTTTGAAATTCTAGTTTGAAAGATAATTGGAAAGTTTCACTATTCTTTTCTCCCTTTGCAAGCTTGCTTTGCTCTCAATAGCTTTTCCTTGGAGCTGGACATGGAGATTTATTGATTCTTCTAGGATATGGTAAAAATGAATGTTTGTGACTCAACATTCTCCTTTAAAAAAAAACTGAGGGAATCCCCTGTTCTCTTTCCTTGCTTCAGTTGTATTACTTTCAGAAGTGGTTGCCTATGCTGTTTTCTCTGTTACATAGAGGCAGTAGATGGTAATGGAAAGAGAATTAGCCTAGGAGTCTGGAGTACTGCATTCTGTCCTGCCTTTGTTACTAGCTAGCTGCATGACTTTGGGCAAGTCACCTCTCTTGTCCTCCATTTTCTCATCTGTAAAATGTTCAGAGTTGAACTAAGGAAGAGGTTTTCAGAACAATTGGATTGAGGGACAAGGAAGAGATCAATAGTTCTTATGCTACTTCCAATATCTTTGGGGATATTTCCTTACTGAGCATTCACATTATATTGAGTCAGAAAGTGATACTCTTTCTATCACATCACCAGGCTGGTATCATGGAAATAGTATTGGATTTGGAGTTAGACATCTGGACTAAAATCTTTGCTTTGCTGCTACCCATGTGACTTTGGGGCCCAATTTCCTCAGCTTTAAAACAAGAGATGAACTCCCCAAATTTCTTCTACTTCTGAAGCTATGATTGTGTGTCCATTAGTCTTCAGATAATTGGTCCAGATAATTGAGGCAGCGAGGCAGCACAGTGGATAGAGCATTGGCCCTGAAGTCAGAAGGACCTGAATTCAAATCTGTCCTCAAACACTTACTAGTTTTGTGACCCTGGGCAAGTTAGTTAACCTCTGTTTGCCTCAGTTTCCTCGAATGTAAAATAGGGATAACAATAGCACTTACTTCCAAGGGTTGTTGTGAGGATCAAATGAGATTATAATTGTGAAGTACTTAGCACAGTGCCTGGCACATAATAATTGTTATATAAATGTTTAGTATTTATTATTTTTGAATGTTAACTGTTCCTGGGCTCCCTCCCTGCCCTCAGCACTAAAAAGGGACTCAATGGAAATATATTTAATAACTAATAGAGTAACAGGCCTGACACATATGCAGAGTACCTGTGATAACATCTCCTCTCAGGGATGGGCTTCCAGGAGAGTCTGATGGTTTGTAATGGAAGTGCTTTGGAAGGACACAGCTCTCCCAAAAGCCAGGTCCCCAGCCTCTCAGCAGGGGTGATGCCCTCAGAGGTGCTCCATGCATGTGCCACTGTTACCCTGGTATACTTATATGGGATGCATTTTGAGGATAATAGATCCTAGGGGAGAAGAGAGAGCTCCATTTTTCTCCTTTCCTTCCCTGCTCCCCATCTCCCTCCTATCCCATCAATGAGGAACACCATGCATAGATTTCCATCAGTTTAATTGTACAGTTCTCCTCTCCACTCTTGAAAGTTACAAGTATTCTCTGAATTTTATGTGTCCAGTTTCATAGATTTGAAACTAAATGGACCTCAGAGGCCATTTAACCCAACCTGCTTATTTCACAGATAAAGAAACTGAGGGGATAAATTGCTTACTGTCACACAGCTCTTAAGTGACAGACAATCCTTGAATGCAAATCTTTGGAGTATAAGCCTAGAGCTCTTTTCCATTGTACTACACTTTCACAAGGCACCTGGGTGTCACAGTGGATAGAGAGCTAGTCCTGGAGTCAGGAAGACTCATCTTCTTGAGTTCAAATCTGGCCTCATATACTTACTAGCTGTGTGATCCTGGATAAAGTCCCTTACCCCTGTTTGCCTCAGTTTCCTCATCTGTAAAATGAGCTGGAGAAGGAAATGGCAAACTACTCCAGTATCTTTACCAAGAAAACTCCAAATGGGGTCGCAAAGAGTAGGACATGACTTAAAAAGAAAATTTTAAAATGACTGAACGAGAAGAATACACTTTCACAGAATCATCCTGCATTGAAGCTGCAAGGGACCATTTAAATCACCTTATCCAAATCTCCTTTATATAGTAAGTTGAAACTTAGAGAAATGAAATGACTCTTGCCCAAGGTCATAGTAAAATGGTAAAGTCAGTTCTTGAACCCAGGTATTCCAATTAAAGGTCCAGTGTTTGTACCACTCTACCATTGTGCACTAAGAGATGATCAAATGAGAACACGCACACACACACACACACACACACACACACTTTAATGTTTAGATATTAGTAGTATTATTAATAGATCTATTGTGTCTTCTGTATTAGAATATTCTGCAGGTAAATTTTTATATTACCACTATTGCAGACTATTTTGACTGCTCATTAGAGTGTTTTTATGTGATGTTTGTAAGTGAATGGACAATGCCCACTGTTACACGTCAATGAAATGCATATTGCAAATGTGTTAATTGCCTACTATGTGCATACTGCTGTGGGAAATCTACAAATTAAGTGTCATGTGAAGTATGAGGAGGGAAATCCTTCTAAAACTTGGAGAGGATGGGGAGCTCCCTAGAAGAGGTAACATTTAATTTGTTTTTTAAAGAATGGGTTAAGAGAGTGGTGGAGTAAGTCATCTGAGTAAGAATACATAGGCATGCATATACTTCATATCATTGAGCTACATAATATCAGTGTAGTAAGTGACCTTAGGAATCAGCTTGTATCAGAACAGGATTTCCTTCAACAACAAACATCTCCAACAACTCATCATATAGCCTTTGCTTGTAGACTCAGTGAGGGGCAATCGGAAGGATCAAAAAATTATCTAGTTTGGCTGAAACATGGAGGTCCTGGAGGGAAATAGTATGAATAAGGCTGGGATCCTAGAGTGTCATGAGGACATGGAGGTTGTTGAATATCAGGAAGAAGTGTGTGAACTTTTTTTGGAAGGCAATAAGGAGCCACTGAAGATTTTTGAGCAGAGGAATTACATATTCAAATATATGCCAAAGAAAGATGATTTTGGTAGTTGTATGAAGCTAGGTGGCACAGTATCGGAACTATGGTCAGGAAGATTTATCTTCCCAAGTTCCAATCTGGGCCTCAGATACTTACTAGCTATGTGACCCTACACAAGTCGCTTAACCCTGTTTGCCTCAGCTTCTTCATCTGTAAAATGATCTGCAGAGGTAAAAGGCAAACCACTCCAGTATGTTTGCTAAGAAACCCCCAAATGGACTAAACAACAACATGAAAGAGGAACTGGAGAAGGTAGAGTATTACAGATATTTTGAACAGAAAAAGGACTCTGGTGAGAAATCTACAATTGTAGAAAAGTAATAGTTCATTTTTTAAAAAACATAATGGGATCTTTGAAGTAACTTTTGTTATAATCTGTACTAATAGATTATTTTCACTAGCACAATAAATATTTGCTAAGTGAACCAACATTTGTCAAATTAGCTTCCTCTCAATTTGCTTTAATCCGTCACACTTACTTCTGGAGTGAGGTGTGTTGATTGATGTAGTTTGTAGTAAATCTTGAGGATTTGGTGTTAGAAGGATATTAAAGATCATCTAGTCCAAGAGACTAATTTTACAGATGAGGACACTGAGGCCGAGTAATGAAATGAGTTCCCAGAAGATCACAGAAGTAGAACAACCAAGATTCAATCAGGATTTCATTTTTGCCTATATGTCCCCAGCACTGTGCTGTGAAAATAGAAGACTCTTAATAAATAACTGAATTGAACTGGCCTCAGTCCCCTGACTCCAAACCCAGTGTGCCTTCCACTAGAGGTCCCTGGTAAGTGTCACTTAATAGCCCTAGATTTAAGTCTCTACCTATCGCTTATTCTAGCTGTGATCTCAAGTAAGTTACCTTTTCTTCTCTGAGTAACAGTTCCCAAAGGGTCATAGATAGAAAGCTGAAAGGGTCCAGGCTCTCTCTATATATATAGATGAGGAAACTGAAGCTGGGAGAGGTTTAGCTTCTTGCTCCAGGTTACACAGGTAGTAAGTGTCAGAGGCAGGATTTGAACCTAATTCCAGACTCTTTCCTCTGTGCCTTACTCCCTCATCTATAAAACTGAGGATAATAATACATGTACTACCTACCTTCAGGGATGTTATGAGGAAAACTCCATCGGAAACCTTTAAGTGACATCCAAATGTGAGTTATTACAATTATTGACCTTGGTTATAATTATTTAAAGTAGTAATTTTGCATGTAAGATTATAGGACCAGAAAGGGACTTTGAAGGTTATCAAATCCAACCCCACTCATTTTAGAGATGAGGAAAAATTTGAGTGACTTGCCCAGAGTGAAATAGCCAGTAAATGCCTGAGGCAGGATTTGAACTCAGTTCTTCCTGAATCTAAACCCAGGATTCTACCCATTCGTCATACCACTTAGCTGCCAGCTGTCCAATTTCACTTAGAAGTTGGGATTTCCGAAGCTGTTGGAAGCTGGTACATTTTGCACAAACTCCTTCCTCTTCGTCTTTTCCCCACATTTCCTTTTACCTATAGTCCTTTCTGGCATGCAGACTTATATGAGAGATGCAGTTTCCAAAATAGACACTCATCTAAAATTACATAGAAAGGGTGGGCGGATTCCATCTTGTCTTTTCTGAGCAGGTCTCTTATTGAGGCTTAACTATGAAATCTACCATCTTCTATGTCCTTCAGTAAATGGCTGTGTCAGAGACATGACTGAATGGGATAAGAATGACCTGAATTTCTTGGCTATATCAAACCTCTAATATCTTTTCAATTACTTTTGGGAGGTGGTGGTGGTATGTAAAAATTAGCATTTTCCTGGGGGGAAATTTACAATAGACTCTCTCCTTTTCTAATGAATCTGCCAGAAGTTTCTTTCCCTAGAAATCTGACCTCATATTCTCCAGATTTTTCTACTTTTATACCTTCAGAAAGAACACATTATTCCAACCCTTTGTCCTTTCACCTCTCCAGTACAAACATTTTCTCACTTTTTCTGTTTGTTCCCTCTTCCATCTCCCTCTGCCTCAATGCATCTCTCTTAAGATGAGCCTTTGACATCTCATTTCTAGGTTAGAGGAAAGTCTTTACCTGTTTTCACAGAGCAGGCTGAGCCTGGGAACCTTTGTGGCCACCAGCTCTTCCAGCTGTTTGCCTAAAATGCTCCTTAGGGAGGCTAAAAGCAATGAACCTGGAATAACCACATTTGACTTCAGGGAGCCCTCTTGAGAATTTAGTAATTACTTAATGGATTGAATTGGCGACATACACTATTCCAGATAACAGCTTGGGTTACATTAAATTAACCTTCACAAATGGGTATTTATTGGTGTACTCTTAAAAGACTACATGTGTTGGCCATAATTGCTCTTCCATGCTTCTCCATGCTGATGGGTATTTGCACTGTCTGAGTGAAAAATTTCTCAGATTAAAGCCTGGGTTGTAGTTTGAGCCATTTAGTGGTGTGTGCCATTGTGTGAAGCACATTGAGCATAAATCCTGTCTTGTAAACAGCAGGGACGCTAAGAAGATTTGCCCACATTCTGGTGTCATTACTTGGAGTTCCAGCAGAGAAAAAGAAGAGACCGTTTGAGAGAGAAGCATAAGATACAAAGACAGGATGAGGATGAGAATTCTAGGATCTGTCTTATTGAGGAGTAATCAGTGTTGGGGATAGGCCTATATGTATCCACACACATCCTTTGTTGATTTACACTGTTTGAGCAAAAAAAAAAAGGCGGAGGGGGAAACAAGTGCTATGCTTTTAATAAACATTTGTGGATTTAGCTGATTTGCTCCAGAGAGATATGAAGAGCTTATTTTTGTACATGTCTAGTATGAAGAACAAGGGATAACTTTTAAAAAATTAGTGGAGGCAATTATGAAGGTGGGGTTTTGCTTGGCCCAAAATTTTGTAGCCCCTTATCCTACTTTTATGGAGACCTTTAATTTTTTCCTCCAGAACATTCCTAATGTGTCTGTTTGTTGCATATCCAAATACTTGAAAGACTTTTTCCTGATTTTGTTAAATATGGCTTTATTTTCCAGAGCTTTTAATGCATAATACAACTTTAAGAGAATTAATTTTTTGGTCATACTGTTTGTAGAGTCAAGACCAGCCTTAGAAATAAGAGAAGACTGTAATCTCAAGGATAAAGTATGTTGGAAACAAATTGTTATTGTGTCCCTACACCCTGAAGGGGCTGTAAGATGAAGGATCCATCCTTATTTTCTGTATTTATTTAAACTTTGTGGCCCCTCTGGAGTTTAGAACACTGCTCTGCATGCAGTAAGTATATGCTTAGTACATACTTTTCAAATGAATTATTTTCCTTAAAAGGAATAGTTTTCCTTCCTTTTCCACTGCATGTATCTGTCTGCCTCACCCCCACCCCCATAAGAATCCCTTCAAAGATATAGGGACTGGAAGACTTAATTCTAGTCCCAGATCTACCAAACCAACTGTATGCTCTTGGATAAATCATTCCTCTTTGGGCTCCCTTTCCTCATCTGTCAAATGAAAGGAGGAGGAATTAGGCTACATGATCTATGTGGTCCCTTCTTGCTTTGAATTCCTATGTCTCCCTTATTCCTTTCCAACCAAAAAGCTTGCTGATTTGGAATCTGAAGGAAGCGGGGAAGGGGATATCTCATATATCTTCTTGAGTTCTTTCTTGGCACCCAGATTTCTTTAATCAAAGAAACCTTGTTTAAAATATATATTCTCTAAAGGTTTCCATATACTCACCAAGAAACCTTATGTAAGTACCGCAAGCAGATATTCTTGTCTTGTTAGGGAAGTCATTAGTGGCAGCCTCCCAATGCAGATCAGATGAAGCTATCCTGTTATTTGAAGCCAATTGGGAACATATCATTTTCAGCTATCCCATTATATACAACTATAGACAAATACTAGGTATATTTATTGTTTCCACTGATAACATGTAAGCTCCCTAAAGGATAGGACAATTTCATCTTTGTCTTTGTATAGCCAGAAAATAGCACAATGCTGAGCACACAGTAGATAGATGGCACAGTGGATAGAGTGCTGGACTTGGTGTCAGGAAGACCCAAGTTCAAATCCTACCTCAGAAACTTATTAACTATGAGACCCTGGAAAGGAAATTTATCATTGTCTGCCTCCGTTTTCTCATATGTAAAATGGGAATAATAATTGTTGAGTTGTTGAGTCATTTTTCAGCCATGTCCAACCCTTCATGACCCCATTTGGAGTTTTCTTGGTAAAAAATACTGGAATGGTTTGCCATTTCCTTCTCCAGCTCATTTTACAGATGAGGAAACTGAGGCAAACAAGGCTAAGTGACTTGTCCAGGGTCACACAGCTAGTAAGTGTTTGAGGCCAGATTTGGACTCAGGAAGATGAGTATTCCTGACTCCAGGCCTGACACTTTTTTTTACTGTACTACCTGGGGATAATAATAGCATCAAGGGTATTGTGAAGATAAAATAAGATAGTATTTGTAAATCTGTATAAGTGCTAAGCTGTTATTATTAGTTATTTAATAAATGTTTATTGATGGGTTAATAGAGGCTTAATAAATACTTAATTGATTAATAGCACTTTTACATGGGCAAAATGTTGTAATCCTCCATATATAGTGTGTGATTAGCTTTTTACATTTGCAAAATTGCCCTGAAATTTGAGTGTATCAATGATCCAATGTATCTTCCATAATAAAAATAACTCACATTTATATAACATTTATATCGCAAAGTATTTCCCATACATTTTCTCATTTGAACTATAATGCCACTAGAAAAATAAATTTTCTAAGACTTTAAGCTTTGTCAAAGTTTCATTGTAAAGTAAAATTTTGTCTCTTTTCTAAAGATTCAGAACTAATGACAGTGTCTTTTGAAGGTTGGAGATGAATGAACAATGAAGCTGAGAAAATTCCTCTTTAAATCTATACTTGGTAGAGAGAGTTTGTGGGAAGGAAAGACTTGCTACCACTTTGCCCTAAACTGTTTAAGGAGTTCCTGCCCTAGACTAAGTTCATGAATACTTTAATGGGCTAGAGAAACTCTATGGTGAGTGAACCTTCTAGAAGCTTATGGCTGTGCATTTGCTCCAGTCTAATACAGGCTTTAGCACTTTGCAGGTCAGCGCCACTGCTATTTGTCTCTGACCTAAGAGATCTGGAGTTCTTCACATCAAAACCACATCTTGCTGAGCAGAGATCAAACGTAGGAAGGTAAGGATTCTACCAGTGATTTATCATGCCAGAGAGGGTGATCAGGCCATATGGGGCCACTGCAAATGAAGCTGACATTCCAGCAGTTTCTCATATAGGCTTCTTATGTAGTTATAACCAGATTTTTCTCATAGAAGAATTCTAGTAGCAGTTCCTGTTTCATAGCAGGACTGCCTGTAACAGAAGGTTTATACCAGTAAGATAAAAAGGAAAGAAAAAAAAAAAGGAACCTAACACTTCATTTGACTTGGGACTTGGCAAAGTATCTGAGGGTCACTTTCATACTATTAATTCTATTTCTAATTCTTCCTTTTCCCTGTTCATTGGGAAGGTCTATATATGTAGTTCAGTTTACTGAGTACCTTAAGACCTGCAAAGCAGAGTCTCTTCCTAAATCTGAGGTATTACCACCAAGTAACAAGGTTGAATTCACTAGACACATATAATTAGACTCATTACTTCATTAAATTCAAGAGAGCTGGAATTTGAAGGGTTTTATTACAGCAATAACTCCAGTGGGGAGCAAATGCCTTCATTTTGCTAATAAAAATACTAAACGTTCTCATAGCTTTAAAAGTAGATCGATCAACTGCCATTTATTGCACACCTACTATGTGCCAAGCACTGTGCTAGTGCTGAGGATGAGAAGATGGCAATGAAAGAAAATGTTTTACTTTTTAAGTAAAGAGGATAAGCTTTAAGTCAAGTGTCTGGTATTGTCTGGTAACTGATTTTGTAATTGCAACAAAGCAAAACCCAATCTACTTACATATTATGGTCTTCAGCAATCCCTCACTATTTCTCAGCTTCTCGAGAGCAACACTGACCCTGGAGATGGTCACTTTACTCACGGCTGAGTTTGTATTACATTTACAGTCACCAAACAAATGTTCAACACCCTGTGGAGAAAACTTTTTTTTAATTTCAAAGGCAAAGTCAGTGACTGCCTTGATCATATGCTATGCACTGTGGTGTTTCTGGCTGATTTGCTTTGTATAAGAAATGAGAAGTGCTCCTAAAGTATAAATTCGTGATCAGGACATTATTTCCTAGTTCAACTCAAGATCTGAGGCTGCAACTTGCCTCTGCATTGTGTTTAAGATCCTAAAATGATAAGGTCTGGAAGGAACTTTTAAAACAATCTCACCCAATTCCATTTTCCAGATGATCAAACAAGCATAGAAAGTTTGAGGGACTTGCCCAGTGTCACACAGATAGTTGCAAGGCCAAGATGCATACTCTGGTCTTCTGACTCCAAATTCTATTCTCTTTCCTTCTTGGATATTAGAACACTCTCCACAGGTAAAAAGGAATATTATTTAGACATAGGAATTCTTCACCAGGGCCTGTGAATTTGTTTTTTTTAAAAATATTTTGACAAATGTATTTCAATATAATTGCTTTCTGTTGTGATCTTATGTATTTTATGCATTTAAAAACTTTCTGAGAAGGGATCCATAGACTTCAGCAGAATGCCAAAGGGGTCCATGACACAAAAATGGTTAACAACCACTGGTGTCATGTTAGAGCTGGGGTTTAGCACCATCATCAGTTGTCTTATCCTATAATTAGTGCCACCGCTAGTCATTTAAATTCTTGTTGCCTCAGTTTTTTTGTCTTTAACACAGAAATCATTATTTAAACTGATAAAAGTCTTAAAGTCATTATCTCTAGGGGTCACACTGAATGAATTTAAGCACACTAAGTCAGATGGATTCCAGTTTTCCCCATGAGATATATGGCTTGTTTTTTAAAATTTTCATCTGTGACAAACACGTAAAGGAGATTTTAATTAAAAAAGGAATTGATTGCTTGATAGAAATGAAGGCCAGAGGACCCTTTAAAATCATTGAACCTCAATAGTAAGGAATATAGCTGCTAATTACTGTGCCAAGAAATGCAACAGAAAGATTGGGTCTTGGCCCAGCCTTGCTGGTGAAGTAAGCAGACTACAGGCCCATTGTAAAGACTCCCCTAATCTCCTAAAGGAATTGCCCAAACCTCCTAATTTGAAATCATACAAACAAAAACATTGAGATAAGCTGGTTGCTTTTTCAAATGGGGACCCCTGTGGTTTAGAAAATAAACACCTCTAGTCTCCCCCTTGTTCCCCCACCCACTAGCCTTTCTGATGCCTCTCTATTTGCAAATGAATAGACCCAGCTCCAAGAAAGACCCGGGACTAATTAAAACCAGAGAAGATAGGCAAAGGAACATTTGTTTCAGAGCAGAAGACAAAAAGAAATCATGTTAGATTCCACTTTCTCAAAAGACTGACAGGAGGGAGTCAAAACCCTTTCCCTGGGTTTTTTTCTTTCTAAAAGCAGTTGGATTTCCCACATACCACTCTCTCTCTTTCAGAGCCTCATGGTCTAATGGGATGTTTGAACAAGCCTTAGCTGCAGTTACTTCCGTAGTAGAGCCAGAACTGTTTCCCCAAACTGTGACCTAGAGACCCTAGTAGCCTGGTTCAGATTTTAGGTCACCTTCACTGTCTTCACCAGCTGCTCATACTCCCTTTTAAATGTGTTTCCTCTGTGTTCCATCAGTCAGGCAGTCGATGAGCATTTATAGCAGTTACTATGTGCCAGGCATTGTATGAGCTAAGTATTGAAGATACAAAAGCCAAAACACAGCCCCTGACTTCAAGGAGCTTACTTACATTCTACTGGGGGACACAATATGTAAATAACTAGGTAGAAGCTTATATAGAAGTAACAAGGATCATAAGTTCTTTGAAATCAAATGCTCTATTTTTATCTAACTTTTAAAAAAATCTTTACCAGTACCTAGCATGAGACTTTCTCCACAGAAGGCACTTTATAAATATTTGTTGAATTGCATCTCATGGAACATATAGGAGATAGTTTTTATTACCTTTTACAAAAGCCCATGTTATCATTAGAATAATATTATAATTAATAATATTAGAATAGTAGCATTTAGAGTTTAATTGGTGCCTTAGAGTCCAACTAGAAAGGTTAATAAGTGACTGAGGTTTTCCAAACCTAAATACAGTTCTCCATCCACTATACTATGAATTGCAAGCTTCCAAGTGAGTAGCAATTTTGTGCTGTATCAACCTTAGGAGCTTCATTAAATCTTTTTGTTGTTGTTATTGTTTCTGTTTGGGATGTGAAGGGCATTTCCTTTTAGTGGGAAGAACAATGAAGTCATTTGACTAATCATATATGGGATGGCTTAGCTTATTTCTAGGCTCATGGCCACCTTCTTTGATAACTCTGTTCCTTTCTTTGATTTAAAAAGAAATAGTTAATTTTCAACACAGTTAAATCATATTGACTGCTGGTTTGCCATCTGGTCATCTCGTAATGATCACAAAGCCATTCGGGGGCAAACTTGACACGATTCAGCTTTTTTGAACACAATCCACTGCAAGTCTTCAGGTAAATCCTTTAAAAGACTTTCCACTTTAAAAACATGTTTTATTATGTAAATAAAACTTGGCAAATTCATGTCAAAGATTCAATAAAGATAGAAAATCACCAGAACCTGACCTTTATTAATAAAAATGTCACATGTTCCTTACTCTTGCATTAGGGAAAGCGATCCAGATATTATCTCCTCATCCTGGTAGGCTTTTATGAAGTTCAAAGCTTGCATATGCCAGGCAGTTGGTTCACTTTCGATTGGCTTTCAAAGTAAGCCCACTTTGTTCATTCTTCAAAATGTCTACCTTAAGCCACCATGTATTAAACTATCCATTTTACATTCCAGGCCTTTCCCTATGGAGACCGGGAGCTCCTCCTTCACCAAAGCTTGGGAATCATGAGATCATGGAGCTAGAGTGGGAAGGGCCCTCTGGGGCCATTTGGTCCAAACTCTCCTTTTACAGAGAAGGAAACTGAGACCCAGAGAGTTTCTATGACTTCCTCAAGGACACCCAGCTAGGAAGTAGAGGAAGTGGGAACTGGCAAACTAACTCTCGCAGTCTCATTAGGTTAGCATAATCATTAGGGCTCTTGAGAACATTCCAGAGGAAAGGAAATTAAGTTCCTGAGATAGGAAAGGATATGACATTTCCTGAGCAGGACCAGGTGCCCAGAATCTGGGACATTATGAAATATTTACAAAAGGAAATTACGCTGCCAGATTTTTCAGATGCCTCTGTAGAGTGTCCCCAGCAAAGTGCCATTACTTGTTTCTTCATTCCTTTAGCCGGGAGAAGATGCTCAGAGCCAAACAGCTGCGGCTGCTTCATAAAAAAGACTTTGGCACTGGGTGCCCTACCTCTTCCTACCCCTCTCCTTCCCTTCTTTCCCATCCCAAGACTTTAAAGTCACAGCAACATATGAAAAAGAGATCACTTTGATAGAATGAAACTGTAACCAGCTACTAAATCAGCTGTTTAGAAATTACCATCCATTTCTCTCTTCACCCAGAACCATCCTCCTGTGGGAAGCCATTATGATTTGGATAGATTTTAAAATCCTCTTCCTGGACTAGAAATATATTTCTGGTGTCACAAGAGCACAAAACCATTCTTTATTAAGTCCTAGGGAAAATAATTCCATCTCTAAGAATTGCAACAGCCTGGCTGCTGTCTGTCCTCTGGCAGAATTCTTGCTTTTGCACCTGGGGAGGCTGCAAAAATGTCCAAGGGACTCCATCACTAAGCAATATCACATTAGGAATGTAAATCACCACTGTTTCACTAACACATCACGGCTGCAAGAAAGGAAATGAAAAGTTACATTGTTGTCACCTGCATTGATTGCTTTACAGAAAGAACGTGACTGGCCGAATTCCTCCTGCTGCATAGCTTGGGGAGGGGGGGAGACAATGAGAAGTAGATTCACTTAGCATTAGTCATGTTTTCTGGTGAACCCCCAAGTCAAGGCTATTTTCCTGGTCCAAGTTTAATCTCTGGGTGAAGAACAGCAAGAATTCTAATTATGGGAAGAGCCTGGACTGAAAACCAGGAGGACACGAATTCTAGCCCTGGTTCTCCTATTAACTAGTATGTAATCAGAGACCAGTCTCTGGATTACAGTTATCAGTAAAGATAGACTACAGACCACCTCTAGGGTCTCTTCCAACTCCATGTCAGAGCGAAACAACCCTTTTTTTTTATTTGGATCAAGCAAAAAGATATTCATTCAATAATGTGTTTTAAAATACTACTCTAATAGTTCTTGGCTGTTAAATTTGGAGTTGGTTTACAACATGCTGCCACAACAAGAAACTAAAAACAGTTGTTAGGTTTGTGTGTGTGTGTGTGTGTGTGTGTGTGTGTGTGTGTGTTGTGTATGTGTGTGTGTGTGTGTGTGTATGAGGGTGGGGTAGGTGGCCAGCTGTTTCTGGTGATGACCTGAATATAGATTATAAAATATTTGTGGTTGGAGTCACCACTTTTCCACCTGGTTTTTCTTCACATTGAGTTACCTCCTTCTATGTAATTCCATAAACATCTTTGAGCACCTATTAAGTGTAAGACACACTGAGAACACACAGACCAAATTAAAAGATTCCTACTTATCCTACTTACTTTTTTTTGGGAAGGGGTGGTAGAATATGAGGTATCCACAGGGTGACCAATTTGGATAGAGTATTGGCCTCAAAGCTAGGAAAATGTGGGTTCAAGTCCCATCCCTGACACTTACTACCTGTGTGACCTTGCATGAGTTATTTAAACTCTTGGTGCTCTGGGTAGCTCTCTAAGACCAGAAATTGCAGAGAAGATGCTGACCCGCATTGGTAGAAGTTTACTCCCTGGGAGTTTTTAGTGGCTTGTTTAAGTAAATATATGAGAAAGGGCTGGAAAGTCAACTTCTTCTGTGGTGGCCCCATGTGGCCCATTGCCCTTCCTGGCATGATAAATCATTGGTTGAATCCTTACTTTCCTACAGATATACTTCATGTTGGCTTTCTTGTAAACACATATTCTCCCAATAAAGCTCTTCAAGGGTATGAAGGACTATTTCATTTTTATCTGTGGATTCCCAGTGCCTTGCACTATGTAATTTCAAAGGGGAGGGAATGAATGCTAATGACTGTAGTAACCTGGAAAGGCTTGATGCAGGTATCTGAATTGTGTTTTGAAGGAGCAGAGATGAGGAGAGAGTACTTTCCAGGCATGTAGGACCATTTATGTAAAGGCTCAGATGTGGGAGATCAAACTTTATGTTTGGGGAATAGCTATCAGACAGATTTAACTGGAATAGTGAATGCATAAAGGGAATGCAAAAATTTCTAGTTGCTGTGAGTGTGAAACACTTGGAAAGAGGCCAGTCACTTTTGAATCCAGGATATATTCTATGGCAATCATAAATCATTGCTAGAATGAGAGAATACTCTCTTATGTGAATAAACATGATTCCCACAGCCTCAAAGTTTTCCCATTACGTTGACATCAGTTTTTCAAGTAGCTATTGATGGTGGACTATAGGAGGAAGTCCTTTAGTGATTCCTTGATCTTTGCTTCTGAGGATGATGTTCCTCCCAATAGATCAATTTCTTTATATGGATATTTCAAAATTGTGTAAAGTTACATGATTATTGGTAGCCAGGTGAAAGAAATATTCTAGTTTCTTCCACCAGCCCACAGAGTGCTGAATTGATGTTTGTTGAATTTAGTCAGGTTAGTATCTTTTTAAGCAACTGGGGCATCTCAGTGGTACAGTGAATGGAGGGCTGGTCCAGGACTCAGGAAGACCAGAGGTCAAATTCGGACTGAGACACTTACTAACTGTGTGACCCTCGGCAAGTCACTTAACCTTTTTTGTCTCAGTTTCTTCATTTGTAAAAAAAAAAGCTAGAGAAAGAAATGGTAAACCATTCCATTGTCTTTGCCAAGAAAATCCCAAATGGGGACAATGAAGAGTAGGAAAAGAGCAGCAAGAAAGCATCTTCTTAAGCAACTGTGTACAAGGTATTTGGCCAAGTATCCCTGCTCTTCCGGAGTTTACACTCTAGTGTGGAAATAAGCATATCAACAGATAATCTGAAATAAAGTATAAAGGATAATATAAAATAATAGCTAGCATTTGTATAATGCTTTAAGGTTTGCAAAGTGCTTTACAAATATAACCTTATTTTGTCCTTACAACAACCTTTGGAGGTAGGCATCATTATTATCATCTTTTTACTTTTACCATTAGTCAATTTGATTTATTTTTATTAGATGGGAAAATCAAATTACCAACATGAAAAATAAAAAGGCGAATTGACAATGGCTGAAGAGGAACTAAAAGAATGTATTAGAAACTATAACATCCAGTTATATACCAACAAAATTGAAAATGAATCAAATGGATGAATATTTCCCAAAAATATTTTTTTAAACACCACAATCACAAGCTAAAATTAACTGAAGGGAGGCGAAGAGGAAGGAGAGAAAACTTTGCAGCAAAAATCTCTGGTATCCAAGATACACAGAAAATTGTGTTATCACCATCTTAAAGAGGAAGAAACTAAAGCAAGCTTGCCCAGGATCTCACAGCTAATAAGGGTCTAAGGCTGGATTTGAGCTCAAGTCTTTTTGACTCTAGGTCCTGTGCTCTGTCTGCTTCACCTAGTTGCCATATATAGGAGAGAGAAGACATGGCCCTAGAGTAAAGAGGTCCTATTTTTTTTTGTGTGCTTAATTTGGATTCCAAAGCATTCAAAACCGACAGTGCTTGAAGCCTTTAGACCAATGACATGATCCTTCTGCAACAGATGTTGGACCAGAGGTGAGAGAGCTGGAGCTTGAGGGGACCTCAGAAGCCATACAATAGAACCCATTTATTTTAAAGATGAGGAAACTGAGGCCCAGGAAGGTAAAGTCATTTTTCTAAAGTCATATAAGTCAGTAAGCACCAGAGGCAAAATTTGATCCCAGGTCCTCTAAATATAGAGTTAGTGCTATTTTTCTGCTGCGATCAGTGTCAGTCTTGTCTTGGAGGAAGCTTATTTGCCTTAACTTTAATCCGTTTTTCAAAAGGCGATGGTTCTTCTCTCAGGGAAGAGAAGGTAAGCCTGGATATTGTTGTGTTTTTCAGTTCTTCATGACCTTGTTTAGGGTTTTCCTGGCAAAGGTACTGGAGTGGCTTGCCATTTCCTTCTCCAGCTCATTTTACAGATGAGGAAACTGAGGCAATCAGGGTTAAGTGACTTGCCCAGGGTCACACAGGTTGTAAGTGTCTGAGGTGGGATTTGAACTCAGGAAGATGAGTCTTCCTGACTCCAGGCCAGGACTCTATCCACTGAGCCACCTAACCTCACTAGAGCAAAATTCAACCTCGAATCCTCTCTTCCAATAAGGTGTTAGAATCATATACCATTCCTTAGCATATGCAACCACAGACATATGACAACTGTGACAACTTTTGGTTATTAATATTAAGCAAGGTTGAAAATGAATTGTTTTTGTCCTTTGTTCTCAAAGCAGACCAATGACATTGTGAGGGCGATGTTGAGTTGCACAAAGTTGCCAGCCTCACTCTCTCTCCAGAGTCATCGGAGTCCAGTGACAAGTACATGCTTTCCATAAGTATTCGCAAAGGTCATGAAGGATGTTTTGAACACATCCAAGTGGAAGAGGGATTTCTCTATAGATAATGAGGTCCTGCCAGTGCTGTGTTTGCAGAGGACACTGTGCTAACTGAATCCAGCCTTAGAATATTAGAAATTCTTCAGTGAAATCCACAGCCACTTAGACAATTCTAACAATCGATACAGAAAAGTCCAGATGGATACAGAACCCCTTTTATGGAGACTGACATGCAGTCAGATGAGTAGCCAACTGAGCTGGTTCATCCCTATCCATCTAGGACAGGTACAGCAGATGGACCCTGAGCTGAGTGCAGAATTGAATGGGAAGAAGAAAGGAGGCTCGATTTGTGTAATTAAGGTTTTGGAAAAAAAATCCATTATTAGATTAGCTGTCCAAGCCGTCTCCATTCCCCATTTCTTTTCTTTGTACAACTTCTCACTTTGATATGCCTGTGTAGATGTGACTTTTAGCCCAATTTTTGGAGAAGGGCTTACTGTTTGGAAGCTCCTGGTATTTCATTTGGGGGTGGGGAGGCAGAGGAGATTTAAGCTTGTATTGATTAGACTCTGATTCCTTTAGACTGATTCTTATCCTCAGAGGCCTACTCCATTGACTTCTCTGGGCCAGGTTAGTGGGTACCATGCTTTGGGTAGAGTTCTGTTGCTCTGCACAGGCTGCCTGTCATGTTCTTTATAAAATGAGGGCATGTGGCATATTCTTTCCTTTAGGCTGAAAATCACAGCAATGACTTCAAGGGAGTTAAGAGGTTGTATCACTTCGAGAAAATGCTGAATGTCTCCTTTTTAGTTTTCCCCCATTCTCTTGGTATTATTTGGCTTTCTCCTCTCCCTCTCCCCATCCTAACAGTGCTGGTAGGTAGCTTGCTGATTTTAGTACATCCTTTATATAAGACACACTTTTTTTCCCTCCTCTTTTCAGTCACAAAATGGTAGGTAACATGATTCTGTTCTAACGAAACAGCTTCAACAAATTCTGGAAAACTCCACTAGTTAATCAGTTACCTTTTATTTAAATATATATACTTAATGCTGAATTAAGTTGTAAAAACCCAGGGCTGATTTATGGTCTCAGTCTGCCTTAATTAACATTGATTCCAGGGGAATAGTAAATGGGAATGGCCTTCACAATTGAGGTTGAACAATGAACTCTCTGGGTGTTGTCCAATTTGTAACATGATTTACATGGAAGCAAGCCCTTCCTTTCCTGGGGTTATCCCTTTTTTCATCTGGTGTTCAGGACGGGTTATATATAATCCATAGATAGGAGCATTTGCTGTCAAATAGTTTCACTGATTTAGAGCAAGGCCACGCAGTGGTCACTATTAATAAAGGAGGAGAAAAAAAAAACCTAATTTGAGGCTTTGCAGGGATTCCAGGTCCTCATGATGCGTCATCGCTTGTCCAACCTGTGGCATTTTTACGAAGTGGCCATAAAGAAAGTCAGATTAAATGCACAGGATATATACATTTAATCAACAGCCATTGGAGTCTGTAGTGCTGGAGGAGTAATAAAAGCCCCCGTGAATGCAAATTTATTGCCAAAGAATCGAAGCAGTGGTGGAGTGAATGTCTGTTGAGTGGTACTACCTGACACGGGACACCAAAAACTTTCCAAAGTGAGTTATTTAAAGTGTAAGGTTTGGCTTGTAAAGCTGCCAGCTGCTTGGTTTCAAGAGTTGAAACATTTCCAAAACATTGGATGAGGCACTTTATATGTGCACGAGAGTAAATACTCAGGTTTTACTGCCAATTTAAATGTACTCAGTTTACAGTAATGAGCTTGTATAGGCATTACCTTGTTTATAGAAAGTGGAACAGGAAGAAGCGGACATTAACCATTACCAGTAGCAAGTTCCCCTTACCTTCTACCCCAATGTGATGCCAAGCAATGTTCCTTCAGTTTAGAGGGCAATGGCCCAACTGACATGGAGTGGGCCTGGCTTAAATGCCACTGTAGATTCAAGCAGCTTCTCTGCCTTTGGTTGGACTTTTCAAGGACAAGGCAGCACATAGATCCAGATTCTGCACATGCAAGAGAAACTTTGGGACTGGTAGTGAGATGAGGGAGGGGAGAGAAGAGGAATAGAAGAGACAATAATGGGAACTGAGTATACCAGACACTTTGGAGAATATTTTAGCAAAGTAAGCCATTTTGGCAGTGGACCATTTGCTAAATAAAAATTTTTATATACTTTTTGGGTAAGTTACACTGCTATAGATGCAAGCTGTAAACTCTGATCACTTGTCTCACAGGAGTTTCCTAGGACTTAAATTTGCAAAGGGGCTTCAGAACTGCCCTGTCTACGTAGTTCAGTCAGCTCTCTGCAAGACTTCAGCAGCCTTGTACTTATGGAATGCAGACGCTAGAGGAGACAGATTGGTGCAGACCCAAGGACACAGGGAGAGGAAGATAGAGATTTGCACAGATCCAAGGACCAGAACATTTTTGGAAGACTTAAATGCCATATTTCAGAAAAGATACAAATGCATAAAGGGCCTTAGAAGGCAGAAAGAGAAAGGGACACTTGAAGAACAAAAGAGACAGATAGGGACAGAAGCAGAAGCAAACAGACAGAGAGGGATATAGATAGAAAGAGACTTTATGAATGACAAAAGTGTGACTCTTTAAATGCATTGATCTCAAATTCTTGGATGCTTTCTCTCTTAATTTTTTTTTTAAGTAACCTGATGGGAAAGGGACAAATAAAGCTACCATTCTCCCTGGACATCTTTGGGTTTTGAGAGTCCCTTGTGTTAAGAATCCTTTCTTTTTTTGGCCATTAAAGTTGACTGCCTCTATCAGGAAGGCAGAGAACCACACTTCCCCCCACCCCTCCTTTTTTCCCCCTTTTTTCCATTCCTATTGTTTGGGGATAGGACAGAATGTAGGAATTGATCACAACCAGGTTATATGAAAAATATAACTAGTAAGATTCCTCCCATTTTACTATTAAATAATAGTGTGAGTCCATGTTCCTATTTCACATTCTTCTTGGCTATTCTTACTCTTTTCACTCCCCTCCCACCTTTTTTTATCTTTCACTCATTGTCTGGTTTGGCAATGTTTGCATCATGTTAGCATAACTAATGCTTTTTAGTGGGGGTGAAAATTTTAACTGGCTGTTTAGTGTTGTGTAGATAAACAACTAATTGACTGGATTTTTCACTTTTCAATATTTGTGTGTGTGTGTGTGTGTGTGTGTGTGTGTGTGTGTGTGTGTGTATAATAACATCCCTGGACTTTTTCTCTTACTTCCTCCTCTTTCTTTCTGTTCCTGCCCTCCCCACCCCCAATTTTGGAGAGGTCATTGTCTTGACTTTTTTTTATAGCATTTAGTTTGTATATAGCCTACTTTTTCAGTCTCAAATCTATTTTGTGAGGGAAATTCATTTTAACACATTAAGATTATTTTGGTCCCCAACATAATTTTCTCTTTCTACATTATTCTTTATCTTTTCTAATTTATTCTTATCTTACTTTATCCTCAGTGTCTTCTTTTATCCAAATTTTTTTCTACCCCTCTCAAATCTATGATAGATTTGCAGTCCATTTTTTCTTTTCAATTTCTTGCCCTTTTAATTCCATTTCTTTCCTCTTCTAACTCTCTTTTGATCCCTTTTCCCTCTACTTTCTATTTTCTTTCCTTCTTCCTCTCCTTTACTATGTTTTGGAATTTTCCTGATGTTTGTGTTTTCATGGTATTTTACTGTACACTGATGTTCTAAAGCACACCTAGCCTTCTCTCAAGACAAATCCTGAGGCAAATATCAAGACACCAGGGGGCTGGGGTGGGGCTTCCATTCCACTTCAGGCCATGGCTATTTTGTATTTTATGAAAAGAACATCTCATGATGACAGCAGCTCTGCCGCAGATCCCTACCCATTCTCTGCCTTCTATTTGTCTGTCATAGCCTGCCGTGACTGAGGAAGTTCTTGTGTTTCTGTCCTTCTCAGGAAGTATGCTACTCAGTCATCATCCATTCCTTCCTTCCTTCTTAACAGAGGTTCTTTTCTATCTAACCTGGTGACATGGAAAAAACCGTGCAAATATCCATAAATATCCCATTGCCAGAAGGCTTGGCTTATGGGCTAGCAATGCTATAATTTACTTATAACAGAATCATGGACTTTTAGAACCCTAGGGCAGAGAGAAGTCTTGTTCAGCCTAAGGCAAGAGGAAACAAATCACCCCAGACAAATAGGAGATGCCATCATTTTTTTTTAAAGGTAAACGAGGTAGGTATGACAAAGTCTCTGTTCAAATGAGGGATTTTGGTGAAGAAATTATACTAAACAATGGAGTTGGCTATTGCCAATTGCTGGCTAAAGTACTTCCAAGCAATCTGATTAGGGATTATAGTATATTGGCTTTTGGATGAAGATAACTGATGGCGTAGAGGAAACTTCTAACTATTGGCTGAGGGGATGAGCCGTTCTATCCTTTGGTCTACAGAAAAGCTAGCCTTTTCTCAACTACGTGTATTCGTACAAGTTACCTCCCACATAGATGTTGGCTTCTCAATTCCCCTTCTCAGAATCCATTCTTCCTTTAGGGTTCAGGTCAGGTTGTTACATTCTCTGAAATCTCTAACTCTTCCAGAAGAAAGAAGTAACTCAGTTTGTAGTGTGTTAAAAAAAAAAAAAGATAACCCAAAATGTAGCAGAAAAGGTAGGGAGGAACCAGATAGTGAAGGGTCTAAAATGTTCTGCCTTTCCTAGGAAACAGTTATTGACTCACTTTCAAAGCAGAGAGAGCATTATTAGAGCTCCTGTCTTGGTTTTTCATATAGTTTAGCAATATTTGAAGTATCAGATGAAAAAAGAAACATTCACCCCTAACTTATTCTTATATGCTCCATGAGGGCTAGTTTAATTTTTGCCCTCTGTATCCCCAGCAACTTGCCTAGTACAAATTATTAATAATAATAAATTTGTGATGTTGTTCAGTTGTTTCAGTCATGTCTGACTCTGTGACTTCACTTGTGGTTTTCTTGGCAAAGATACGATAGTGGTTTGTCATTTCCTTCTCTAAGGAAACTGAGGCAAACGAGGTTAAATGGCTTGCCCAGGGTCACAAAGCTAGTAAGTGTCTTAGGCCAGATTTGAACTCAATGAAGATGATGAAGATGAATCTTCCTCGACTCCAGGCCTAGCACTCTATCCGCTGCACTACCTTACTGCCCCAATAATAGTGCTTACTATGTGCCAGAAATTGTGCTAAGACTTTTGCAATCTCATTTGTTCCTCATGACAACCTTGAGAGAAAAGTACTAATTAATAAATGTTTGCTGAATTGAATTAAAAATTCAGTTATATTTCATTCTTTGCACTATTTCAATTGGCAACAGATTTAGTAGTTTAGTGCTCTGTTATCCAAAATTCACCAGCTGTATTTTTTTTAACCTTTTCATCCTAGTTTTTGAGGAAAGCCAAGCTGAGAATTCTCTTTTTCAAGAGTACGATGGCCTGTTGAAATATGATAGGAAACCTTTTTTTTTCCCACAGGATTTGGATACTTTTGAGATTGTTCAGAGAAGCTGAGATGTTTCAAGTGTTGTGGAAATATTTGCTCACCAGCATGCCAAGAAAATTAGATGTCAGTACGGATTTGGGAAATGTTATCTTTAAGGGAGCTAGTCAATGGCACAGCCAAAAATATCAAAATATTTTCAGAAGGCTTTAGATTGCCAGTGAATGTAATAAAGATTTGGTCAAGCATTCTCCTTGCTAAAAATCTAAGGGGGTTCCCCATGATTTAAACCTTATTTTTTTTAGTCTAGACATATATTTGATTGGCGTGGAGGAAATTCCTGTGTGGAAGATTCATCCACTGATATAGAAAGCAGCCACAGGATTCTTCTGTCACGCATAGAGTTGCCTGGGGGCACAGAGATGTAAAGTGATGTACAGGATCACAGAACCCATGTATGTCAGAGGCAAAATTTGAAAACAGGTCATCTGACATCTAGAAATCATTTCATAGATTAAAAATATCGGTTTGGCTTATTACTGTCTGAAGATGTGGGTTCAGGACAAGGCCTGTTCAGAAATCCTGAGAAATTTAACCCTCTCTCCAGAGTGAAATTGATCCATTAATCACCATTCTTCGGATATGATCCTTCAACCAGTTTTAAATCCAACTTTCATTTGATTTGAAATAATGTTGTTGTTCAGTCATTTTCAGTTGTGTCTGATTTTTTGTGACCCCATTTGGAGTTTTCTTGGCAAAGACACTGGAGTGGTTTGTCATTTCCTTCTCCAGTCATTTTACAGATGAGGAAACTGAGGCAAGCAGTGTTGTGATGTGCCCAGAGTCACAAAGCTATTAAGTTTCTGAGACTGGATTTGAACTCATGAAGATGAGTCTTCTGGTTCCAAGCACCGAGCTCTATCCACTGAAAAACATATGAAGAGTTTGACATGGGGACATTAAATAAGTTCATCAGCTATTCTCTCTTTTCACCTCCCCCACCCCAAATTTATTATTTGCCTCCATTTTATAGAGGAAGAAAGCCATATTTGCTTATAATAAAATCATGAGCCAAAATGGCTAAAGCATCTTCAAGTTCCTTCAGCTCATCCTGTAAGATAGCTGTTATTACCTATTTCCTCTGAAAAGTCTTTTCCACACTGAACAGCCACAAATCTTTATATGGCCATGGTTTTCAGTCCCCTTACCATCCTGGAGTCTTCTCCCTGGATACTGGTCAGCTTGTCAATGTCTTCCTAAAATATGACACCAGAAATTAACATGATACTGGAAATGTTGTATGAACAGCGAAGAATGTAGTAGGACTGTTATCTCTTTCCTCTTGTACAAGATTAGTCTGTTCACATATTATAAGATCATCTTGCCTTCTTCCCCCTACTACACACTCGGGACTTTTGTGCCTTCCCACCAACTCTGAATCCAGGGGGTATGCTGGAAGCCACTCTAATGGGCTGGTGAGAGATGGTTGTTAAATTTTTTACTGTCAGCATTTACACCTCAGAAATCATGCTACAAATCAGGGCTTGATTTATGGTTTTGTTGATTAGCTAGACTTAAGGAAGTGTTAATAATGTGGATTAAATTTAAAAGTGTGTGTCTACTTACATTTCCCCAACTTCCCCACCCCATCCTAGCCAGGTTGATAAAATATTTACCAGCATACCCCCATCTTTTGCTGAACTTGCTTTCATGTGTTATATTCTCCAGTTATAGTGTGAGTTCTTTGAGAGTGAACTGTCTAGATTTTAATTTTGTATTGCCACTGCACAGTATTTGACACATAGAAAGTGCTTAATATATATTTTTCCTTCTTTCCTTCCTTCCTTCCTTTTCTTTCCTTCCTTCCCTTTCTTTCTTCCTTCCCTCTCTCCCTTCCTTCCTTCCTTTCTTTCTTTTTTCCCTCCTTCCTTCTTGTTTTCCTTCCATTTCAGTTTTTTTAATTTGATTGCCATATTTGAGAGTTTAGGCCACTAAAACTCCTAGGTTATTTTAATATAAACTACTCTGTAGCCATACCCTATATTATACTACCCTCAGCTTAAGAAGCTTAGAACTGGTCTCTTTTTGTTCAGGGTGGTTACAACTGTGATCTGCCATTATATCTGGGGAAATTCTCTTCCTTGTCCCCAACATAACAACCTTCCTGCACCCCAGATCCCAACTCATCTTTTCTTGGCAGCTGACATCTGTAATAGCTGCAGGCTGCTCTGTGCTCCCTGGTATTGGCCAATAAATAAGAACTTCATCTGTGGGGGTTCTGATTTTGTTGGGAAGAAGTAATTTTTAAGTATATAAATTAACCTGCTTGACTGTCTACAAAAATCAAATTAACTGAATAATTAATTACTAATGAACAACCATTATTTACCAGACTACTCTGCCCCCAGGACATGCACAAAGATTTTTTTTAAGTCAAAAGAGGATGCTTACTATCCAACAATTTGCCCTTCCTATACCTCAAGCTGTGTCCAGAAATCCAAACTTTATTCTCAATTTTCTTTCTTAAAAAAAAAAAACAACTTTTTTTCAGTGAACAAGAATCCATCTCCTCTTCCTCCCAGTTCCCCCTGCCCCATTAAAATAAAAGAAAAACAAAACCCTTATAACAAATATGATCCCCCTAAGCCTTTTCTTCTCTAGGTCAAATATCCCCAGCTCATTCAACTAGTCCTCATATGACATGATATAAAGTTCCTTTTCCATCTAGGTTATCCTCCTCCTCTTTGTCCTCCTTCTCTTCTTCTTGTTCTTCTTTCTTCCTGCCTTTTCAAGTTTCTTTTCTTTGTTTTCTTCCTAAAGCATTACTTCCGTTCTTTAAAAGAATACTTCACTTCTCCCTGATAAGCTAAAAAGGGGCATCCTCCAGGAATTATTCCTCTTGCCCCTTCACTGTCCCTGGCAGGGCAACCAATTTACATTCTGAACATGTGTCATTGGAAGGAACACAAATGTAGCAGTCTCTGCAAGTCACTGCTTTTGCCCTCTGTATTTGCTGAAACTGAAACCCTCCGCTCTTTCTTTTTAATTTTATTTTCCTACTAACTAACTGCCAAGTGTTTTGGCACAAAGCTTCTACGTGAACTTCCTACCTTTCTCTCTCACCTGGTACCAGGTACTACATGTTCAAGAATCTTTCACCTGCAGTTAGTATGTTCCTGCCCGTTTCCTATTGCAAACAGCTACCCTCAGCTGTTATCTGTGGGGTCTTCTAAAGAAATCAAACTCACAACCACAACTCACATTTCTCTTCTCTCCTTTCAGTGGCTGATCAGACATTACCTTTTGGTCTTTGCTTGTCATGTGTCTTCTGTGTGTTCCCAAGTTTTGAGTTCTTATGACAACTTTTTTATAATTTTTTCCCTTGTCTGCTCCTTCACTATGAGTTTTTCACTAATATCTGTGTGCCTATCTATAGCATCTCTTCTAATTTATGTGTGTGGGGGCAGGGCAGAGCAGAAGCACAGGACCGCTGTAGTTGATGGGTTCTCTGAGTTTGGTGAGGGGTTCATTCAGATGACCTAGGAAATCCCTTCTAACTCACAGATTCTATGATTCTGTGACTTACTATATACCATTGCACACTAAGCAACCATCTTAATAGCAGTTTCATAAATATTTTAAAAATATTTGTCATTCTAGATTTTCATCAACAATGAATGGCAGAACTCAGAAAGTGGGCGTGTATTTCCAGTCTACAATCCAGCCACCGGGGAGCAGTTGTGTGAAGTTCAAGAAGCAGATAAGGTAATGACTTTGCTGAAAGAATACTTCCTGTGAGATAACGACCTCTAAAAAATAGAGGACCGAGAATGTTCCCAAGAATAGTATTTGTCAACTTAGACTGCACTGTGGACTGATAAACTGAAATTATCTACTACGGAGCAATTCACCCTCTAAACCCTGGCTTTTATCATCCCAAGGGCCACGTTTAGGGAGCCAGAGAGAAGGAGGGAGCTGGGTGTGAGAGGAATCCAATGTAGGGAGAAAGAGTCAATGGTTAAAATTTATAGAACTAAAGGTTTCTGGAATTAAATATATAAACCGATGCCTATTTATATACTAGTAGTTTACAGACACTGGCCTTTTGGTAGTGCCCCTTCTAGCAGTCAATATATTTCTAGGGAAATTAGATTATTCTTCCTTAATGTGGGGTGTTACATCGTAAAGGGGAACTTCAGTGCAATTGTATCTCCTTCTCTCTGACAGGCTGACATAGACAAAGCCGTGAGAGCTGCACGCTTGGCTTTTTCTCTGGGCTCCGTGTGGAGACGAATGGATGCTTCGGAGCGGGGGCGTCTCCTGGACAAGCTAGCCGACTTGGTGGAAAGAGACAGGGCAGTTCTTTCAGTAAGCAGCATAAGAATATCCTATGTCCTTTTATGCTGAAATCTACTAGGGAGATTTCTATTCTCATATTTCCCTGAAAGTTTTTCTGTCTTTTCAAAAATCTGATAAGGAATTGGAGGTCTGGGACAAAGGCAATGAGTGTTAGGTGATCACCGGGAAAGAGAGGTGCTCCCCTGGGGCGAATGAGGCTGTATGCAATCAGGTGATGAAGGAGGAATCAGATTAGCAATTCTCTTCTCACTTAGTTATAAGGTACCAAGTTACAATTTCAGACCCTCAAGGGGGATCAAGAGAGTTTTACAGGCTTATCTCATGTGAAGACAATAAAAAAAATTATAATCAGTGCTATACAAAAACGGAATGGTTGCCTCGAAAGGTAGTGAGCTTCCCATTGCTAGAGCTAATTAAGTAGGATTTGGGTGGACACTTGCCAGATATGCTGTAGATGAGAGTCATGATTTAGGCAAGAGTTGGATTAGATGTACTCTGAGGTTTCTTCCAAGTCTAAGATTCTAAAATGCTGATACTACCTTTGAGTCATGAGAAGGGAGCCATTTTGTTGTATGATTGACTGGAATGGCCTTGAAAATGGATAGGCAATCATAATCAACCAACTGGGGCCTCTTCGTGGAGAGAAGATGAATTTATGAGATCAGTCCATACTTTCCTTTGATACTGACTTTCTTCTGCCATCAAAGAAAAGAAAATTCCTTAATTCCTCATTCTGCTTACTTGACTACTCATTAGTTCATAGCAATCGTCACATGCTTCTCTTTGCTCTTCATAGTCATCATTTCTTATAGCACAGTGATGTTCTATATATTAAGGGACCACAATTTGTTTTGTTGTTTCCCCAATTGTAGAGCATTGACTTTGTCTCAAGTTATTTGTAGAGCCCTGATTATTAAGAAGTTTTCGCCTATATTAAACAAAGATTTCCAGCCATTGCTCTAAGTTGTGCCCTGGTGAAGGTAGCAGAACAAGTGTAATCTCTAATTTCAAATAATAGTCCCCTTTACATAATTAAAAACTACCCTTGTGATTCCCCCTAAGCCTTTTTTGTCTGGTTCAAATATCCCCAGTTCCTTCAACCAGTTCTGATGTGATTATTATTTCAAGTCCCTTTTCCATCTAGGTTATCATCCTCTGGATACAGTCCAGCCCATCAATTGTCCTCAATTTAGGACATACTCCAAACATGGTCTGACCAAAGTGCATCTCTCTCTCTCTCTCTCTCTCTCCTCTCTCTCTCTCTCTCTCTCTCTCTCTCTCTCTCTCTCTCTCTCTCTGTCTCTCTCTCTCTCTCTCTCTCTCTCTCTCTCTCTCTGTCTCTCTCTCTGTCTCTCTCTGTCTCTCTCTCTCTCTGTCTCTCTCTCTCTCTCTCTCTCTCTCTTTCTCCCTCTCTCTCTCTTTCTCCCTCTCTCTGTCTCTCTCTGTCTCTCTCTCTCTCTGTCTCTCTCTCTCTCTGTCTCTCTCTCTCTCTCTGTCTCTCTCTCTGTCTCTCTCTGTCTCTCTCTCTCTGTCTCTCTCTCTCTGTCTGTCTCTCTCTCTCTCTCCCTCTCTCTCTCTTTCTCCCTCTCTCTGTCTCTCTGTCTCTCTCTCTCTGTCTCTCTCTCTCTCTCTCTCTCTCTCTCTCTCTCTCTGTCTCTCTCTGTCTCTCTCTCTCTGTCTCTCTCTCTCTGTCTGTCTCTCTCTCTCTCCCTCTCTCTCTCTTTCTCCCTCTCTCTGTCTCTCTCTGTCTCTCTCTGTCTCTGTCTCTCTCTCTCTCTCTCTCTCTCTCTCTCTCACACACACACACACACACACACACACAACACACACACACACTACCTCTTCCATTTCACTTTCTAAGTCTTTTTCCACACAAATTGCTTTCTAAGCATGTCTTCCTCATCCTGTATTTGTACAGTTTGTTCTTTGAACCTAAGTGCAGATTTTATATTTATCCGTATTAATGTTCATCTAGTTAGCCTCAATCTACTGATGCAGCTTGTCAAGGTCATTTCAGATCCTATTTTGGTATAGTCAAAGATATAAAATGTAAAATGATCTGGAGAAGGAATGACAAACCACTTCAGCATCTTTGCCAAGAAAACCCCAAATGGGGTCATGAAGAGTGAGACTTGACTAAAAATGACTGAACAATAATAGGGGTGAGAGGATGATTATGAGGCTGAATTATCTACTCAGGATCAGAACCTCTATTCTTTCAGGACTATTAGCTTCTCATACTCACATTATTAGCATTACCCATGCCTCAACCTTCAACAACCCCTCTGGGATCTTCTTACTCTGTAAAAGTAAAAAGTAGATCCATTGTAGATTGGCTAATTGGCATTAGGTTAATTATACATGCAATAAGTTTATAGCCAAGATTATTGGCTTGATTACTGCAATTAGATCTTAGTATATAACTGAAATGTCATTTCTCTCCCAACTTGTGTCCTTCCTTTTTTCAAATCTCTTTTCATACCTTATCTATATCATCACTGCTTGTGGATTAGAGGTTTTGGAACTAATGCAATAGAGATACAAAGCCTTTGATCAGTTTTCTGAGGAGGTAGATCTCACAGCTATTGAAGTCCCATAGTGTACTGTTGACTTCTCTGAGCCATGGCAAAGGTCCAAGACTCTGCTTAGGTCAATACAACATAGAGTGTGGTGCAAATTTAGCGATTACGCAATGAGTTTGAACTGTGTCAATAGTCAACAGAGACTTCACAAGTTCTACGTAATTGGTGGCTCTACACTTTACTATGTGGATCTTAGTTATTAGCATGCTAATTCTTGGAGAATGTTAAACCCATCCCAAGGGCTACATAAAGAAGTACTAATAAGCAGTGGGATATGGTTTCTCTTGATCCTTGTAATTCTTGTGAGCTAACACATGCAGAGCTAAGTAATGTGATATTGAAAATGAATACCATCTTGTCCACATTGTAAATGGATAAATTACTGTGTCAGTAACAGCATTTTTCATTCCAATGAGAGAACATGAAGATGGAGCACATTTTCATTACATCTTGGTCAGCACTAAAATAATTTTTCCCAATAATGTGTGCTGTAAAAATACCCTTAAGAAGAAATTGTGGGTATGTGCAGATACATAGGTTTTTATCCTGTTACCTGTCAATCTGACATACTTTGCTGGTCATTAAGGTTGGACTTGTAATCTCATCTTTCTTATCCGAAGGTCTTTATTTTAAAAATTCTCTCAGCCTACAACCATTTACATTAGATAATTGGATGGTCACTTGAAGTTGTTTGATTGGATTCTTTTCGTTCAGCAGACCAAGGATTAGAATTACTAAAAAGATTGTTGGTAGTATGATGGTGGACAGAGGGAAACTTAAATCCTTTGGTTGTTAATGTATGTGATTCCCTAGAGAAGATCTTGTTTATTTGATTTTAATAAATGAATTAGCTGGGCACCATAGATAGTTCTGTTCACAGCAGGGACCTTGGAAACCATAGAGAACATTTTATATTCTCCTCAGTTCCCTAAAAGTCCCTTGTCCTCATGCTTTTAAATAGATTCAAATTGCTTATGGGGTCTTTGAGCCCCCACTCCCTGCTAGCTGTGATCATTAACAAAACAGAATTTAAATAACATTATCATCTTTGCTATTGATTATAGAAATGTTGTGTTTGTATATCAGAGTGGTGAGCGAGTCCACTGGCTTAAGAATTAGGCTCACATTCAAACACTTGCTATCTCTAGCTTAAAAGTCAAAAGAATATGGATATTATTTTCAGGAAAAAAGGGGAAATTATTTCAATTTTTTTTTTTGGTGAGAAATCATAGAACTTTCCGTAAATGTAATGTCCAATAGGAAGCAAACTAGAAGTTACAAAAAAAATCTTTAGTGTTTCCTGGAAGTTTGGTTGACCAGATATTATACAGTCTTTGCTGTCAGAGCCTTTATTTTGTTTTGTTTTTACTTCTGTGTAACACTGGATGGCGTATGGAGAGGAGCCTGATTTTTCTTTCATTTCTTTTTTTCCCCTTTACAGACCATGGAATCATTAAATGGTGGCAAACCATTCCTTCAAGCTTTTTATGTGGATTTGCAGGGTGTCATCAAAACCCTTCGATATTATGCAGGCTGGGCAGATAAGATTCACGGGATGACCATTCCTGTTGGTAAGTGGAATTTAAATATCTTGAGAATGAAAGTGATGTCAATTCTCCACAATTTTATGACATTTAAAAATACTTTGTATATGCCATACGCAGTCCATGCTTTTATCCCTAAATAAAATGGCACTTGTACAAAAGACACAAGTACACATCCATTTATGTAATGCACACACCTTCAGAAGCATTCTGGGGGTCTGAACAAGAAACTCATGTAATTCCTTCAGGAACATCAGGGTATTCCTTTACCCATTTGTTGACTTTGCACCTATCTGCATGGTACAATATAGAGGGCTGGACTTGAAGACAGAATGATAGGATCGTTTGGGCTCAAATGCTTCCACTATTATTAGCTGTGTGGCTAACAGACAAAGCTCTTAATTGCTCTCTACCTCACTTTCCTTATTTGTAAAATAGGGATAATAATAACCTGTAATCTAAACTTGATAGACTTATTGCGAGGTACCAGTGAGGAAGTGTATATAAAGTGTTTTCCAAACTTTAAAGTGTTCTCTAAATGTCAGCCATAATTATTAGTACTAGCACATTAGGGTGAATAGCTGGGTGGTGCAGTGGGTAGAGCACCAAGCCTAGAGTCAGGAAAACTTACCTTCATGAGTTCAAATTTGTCCTCAGATACTGTGTGACCCTGGGCATGTCACTTCATCCTGTTTGCCTCAGTTTCCTCATCTGTAAAATGGGCTGAAGGAAATGGCAAGCCACTCTATTATCTTCATCAAGAAAACCCCAAATGAGGTCACAAAGAATCAGATGTGACTAAACAACAATGAAAGCCTTAGGTCAGTAGTGCAGCACATGAGTCTCATAATCTGAAGGTCCTAAGCTTGATTCTCAGAGAAAGCAATGTAGTTTTATTTTATTATTTTTGGGGGAAGCTAGGTGGCACTGGGATAGAGTACCAGGCCTGAAGTCAGGAAGACCTGAGTTCAAGTCCAGTCTTGGGCACTTACTAGCTGGGTGACCCTGGGCAAGTCACTTAACTCTGTTCGCTTCAGTTTCCTCATTTGTTTAAGAAAAAAAAGCTGGAGAAGGAAATGGCAAACCACTCCAATATCTTTGCCAAGAAAACCCCAACAGAGATCATGAAGAGTCAGACATGACTAAAGATGACTAAAACAACAACAAAACAGTACACCTTAATTATTGAATCCATCAACTAACATTTAATAAGTATTTTTTGTGTGCAGAGCATTAAGGGTTGTGGGAATAGAAAAATGTAAATCACAGATCCCTGCCCTCAGAGAATTTGTAATCTAGTGAAGGAGACAAAATTAACACACATTAAACAGAGAACAATAGAAGCTAACTCATAATTATGTGGTTCATACAGAGTATATTTGGCTGTAACCAAGAGATTAATGACACAATCCAAGCATAAAGGGATATGGGAATGGAGAGGAAGGGATGGATAAATAAGACATTTCTACAAGTATTTTTGCTAATTTTAGTGAATGGTAACATGCTGAATGTTAAATTTCAGACTGTAGGCTAGCTCCTACCCTTTATGGGAATAAGACTCCCTCCTGAAACAAATTCCTAAGTGCCTAAGAACTTGACTTAAGCAATGCCAAGTCTTGTTTCCTGACTTCATCTCTGCCCAGGTTCGAAAAAGAAATTGAGCAAATGTCAATGGTGCCAGGCCCCTGTGCAGAGCCTAGGGATTCTAAAGCATCTGGAAGGTGATGCCAGTGGGATGCTGAGGTGAGGGACAGAGGAAGGGACAAGCCATGGACACAGACCAATAATGTTTTCTTCACTTTTCTTACCCTGAAAAAATTATCAAAATTATCCTTGGTTTAAATATTGGGCTTAGTGAGTCTAGTCAGTCAGTCAGTCAGAAACCAAGGATGGAGGGGAGTGGTAATTTAGTCATTCATTCATTCATTCTATAAATTCATTCATTCATTCAGGATTGTTCTGTTATGATTCTCCTAGATACATCTAATTTTACTATATATCATTTTTTTTTCATTGTAGCATATTAAGAGACTACAGAAAGCCAGGGGATCTGAAGTGTTCATGTCCTCTCATAGAGCCCATTCTGAAATACAGTCTTTATATATTTATTTCTAATTATGTCTTGAAAGGGTTATGGTGTCAGCTAAGACAAAAAGGAGAGACAAGCCAGCCACCATTTTGCAAAATGTAAATCTCTTGAGCATAAGAGATTAAAACACGTGGGTCATTTCAGAAAGCCTGGGCTCCCCAGGATTGTATCCTGGGCTCCCAACATCTCCTATGTTCTTATATTCTGTTAGGATGTAAGCTCCTTAAGGGTGAGGACATTTCATTTTTGTCTTTATATCCAGTGCCCAGCATAGTGCTTGGTTCACAGAAGCTGTTTAAAATTCTTGTTGATTGGTAGATTGATCTCCCAGAAGACTGTGGTTCTGTTCTGGAGCATCTTTGCCAGAATGCAAATAAAGTCATTATCAATATCATTGTTTGTCCTTCATTTCAAAGAGGACCAATGATATGGGGTGATGTCTTGACCCGTATGTGAATTAGATTTCAGTGAAGCAGAGTTACACAAAGTCATCAGCTTCACTGTCTCCTACTGAACCATCAAAGTCCAGTGGCAGGACGATAACCTGGGATGCAGTGGATGACCTTGGTGTCTTCAACGTCTGACCAAGCTCTAAGCGCTCTACAGCACCTGCTTCTGCTGCCTTTATGGCCATTGGAACAAATTGTTCTCATCTGCCCATTCCACTGGGGGAAATCATCACATGCTTAGGGTAGACACCTCCCTAACTCTCCAACAGGGTTGAGGTCTATTGGGTTACCCTTAACCTGGTTTAGCCCATCTGCTGAGATGGTTTACCAGGATGTGACCAATGTGCACGCTACAGCATCTTGGAGCCACAGGTGAGAGGATCAGGTACATAATTAGACAAGGCCCAGGTGTAGGTAGTTTTTAACATTTTTAAATGGAAAAAAAAAAGCATCAGAATGTCAATTAATACTCATTTATTAAGTGCTTACTTTCTACCCAGCACTGTGTTAGGCACTGAGGGTAAAAATATAAAAATGAGATAATCCCTGCTCTCTAGGAACATACATTCTACTAAGAGGTTACAGTATATTTATAGATAAGTATACTAGTCTAGGAGATACAAAACAAATCGGCGATTTGGAGAGGGAAGCTAACAAAGAGGGAATGAGGAAAGCCATCTCAGAGGATAATCATTGAATCCTACCCGCAGTTGCTTGCATCAGTATTCTCACATTGGCATCAAGGGATAAGGATCACACACAAGTTAGGGGAAATACAACAGGGAACCTCATTGTTTGCTACAGGGAAAAGAACCTTGACTCTTTAGTCAAAGGACTGGGTTCAGATCTCACCTCTGACACTTCCTATCTATGTGTCCCTGGTCCAGGCTCTTAATCTCTTTAGGCCTCAGTTTCCTCATATGTCAAATAAAGAGGGTTGAACTAGATGACATCTCACGTTCCTTCCCCTCTGGATTTTGGGTCCCATGTGAGATGCTTATGATCTGCCTGCTTCTCCCCTTCTTATTTTAGAGGGCTCTAGCAATGTCCCATAAAGACTTCCTCATTCAGTCTCCCTTAAAAGGGTAGAATCACTGCCTAGCTACTGGTGAACACAGATCTTGTCAAAAAATGAGTTCTTCTGCCCTATTTTAGAAACAGCTGCAGAGCAAAGGCTCTATTAGGGGACGTCTAGAAGACAGACAATCCAGGAAGAGCAGGCTCTCTGATTTAATTTGCTGACACACCCTGTGCCTCACCCACCATCTCTGCCCACGTGTGACTCTGCACTGGTACTGAAGCATCGCCCTGGCATGGAGCAGCAGGATGCATCTTCTCTCCGTAAGCCAAATGCACGCCAACATTTGTGCTAACTCTTTGAGGAGTGCACTGCCTCGGGAATGCTTTGGACATACAAGCCAAAAAAAGCCCCTTAGTTAGGGAATTTCTTTAGTGAGGATTATTTATGCAGAACACCATATGTAAAGGTAATCAATCAGAAGCAGTGACTGTCAAGAAGCTGGTATCAACAGTATTAGAGGTATTAGAATGAGAGTTTAGAAACTGTCCAATTGCTGTGTTTATTTCATATTAAGGTGAAATCACTAGCAGCTCAGACATTAACAGCCTAGCAGTAATTGGTTGATAGGAAAATACGCTCTTTTCAGAATTAGGACTGACTTCCACTGAAGCAGTTTCATGGATGTAACCTCACTCAAGCTACCCAACATCCTTAAGACATGGGAAGGAGCAAAGATATTTATTTTCATTTTACAAGTGAGAAAATAAAGGGCAAGTCATGTGACCAAGAGACAGCTCAGGCATCCAGGTCACCAGGCATCCAGTCTATAATTCTTTTTTATAGAATCCACTTCTTTTTCCTTCTGGGAATAAATTTACTACTCTATTAATCATGAGTTTTTTTTCTTGTCAATAAATGTCTTTTTGAAATTGCTTTTATATGAACGCAAAGAAAATGTAGTCCTTGTTTAGGATGAATTGCTAGTCGAATGTGCTTCTTATATCCTGATTCTGATACTACTGATATTCCTATAAAGGGATAGGTACTGGATCTGCACAGGTCAACACCTTCTCTGAAATTGATAGTCCAAGTTGTCTGGAACAGAGGTGTCTAACGTATGGGTTAGGTGCCACAGTCTGCCAAAACAGATTACAATGCAGATGGGAAATATTTAGGAAATAAATAAAAATACAATAAAATACAGATAATATTATATTTTAAAACTAAGCAGTCTTAAAAAGATCCTTATGGATGGACTGGTGGCCCCCATTTCTATTTGAGTTTTGACACCATTGAGCTAGAGCATTAAGAGGTTCAGTGACTTACCCAGGGTCAAATAGCTGATATATGTTAGAGGTGAGACTTGAACTCGGATCTTCTTGGTTTGAGGCCAGCTCTTCATCAAACACATCATGCTGCCTCTAATAGATGTACATTTGTTGTTATTGTTCAGTTGTTTCAATTGTGTCTGACTCTTTATCGCCCTATTTGGAGTTTTCTGGGGCAAAGATACTGAAGTGGTTTGCCATTTACTACTCCAGCTCATTTTCCAGATGAGGAAACTGAGGTAAGCAGGATTAAGTGACTTGCCCAGGGTCACTCAGCTAGTAAGGGCCTGAGGCCAAATTTGAACTTCAAAACTGGTACTCTATCTGTTGTGCTGCCTAGATGCCCAAATATAAGTATGTAGAATAAGCTAAAAGAAGCTATGTATTGTCAGCAGAGAGATTTAAAGAATTTTTAAAAAATTGGGAAGGAAACATGGCACAGTGGAAAGGATGTTAGATTTGCCATCAGGACCTTGGTTCAAATCCCAGCTCAGCCACTTAATATCAATGTGACCTTGGAAAGTCACGTAAACCCTCTGTGTCTCATTTTCCTCATCTGTTAAATGAGTTGCGTTTGATGATCTCTAAGATCTGAGATGACACTAAGAGAGGCATAGTGTACAAAAGTAGGGAGGTGCCCACATCTAGGGAATTATGTTCAGTCCAGGATGCCACAATTCAGGAAGACCACAGAGAAATAGCAAACAGAAAGTCTTGAAAACTGATCGAGATTTATATGGTTGAGATTCACAGCTGGCTCTAAAATTAATTGTGACCCTCTTTTGCCCCAAATTCACAATAATAATAATGGACATTTACAGAAAAGGCACTTTGTAGAAATTATCTCTTTTGATCCTCAAATAATCCTCAAATAATAAATAACAACCACTATGTCAATCCCTGTTTTACATGAAGATGATCAGAGAAATTAAGTGATTTACCCATAGTCTCACAACTAGTAAGTATCAGGAAAAAGACCTGAATCCAGGTCTTTTCTGATGTCAAATCTGGTGCTCCTTATATTGCAGCCTGCTGCCTCATGACCTAAATCCTGAGTTTTGATCAGAACCAGCATGATTTAGAAAGAGTTGCCAAGGAGAGAGGACTACAATGGGACTCTAGTCCTTCAGTGGGAAGCGCTAAAATAAATGACCCGTTCTACCCATTTGAGAGTGGGGGCTCTGAGGACCCTGGGCTTGGAAAGGGTCTTGGAGTCAGGTTTAGGTAAAATAATTTTCTTGAGTCCTGTGCCTTAGGGCAAATGTCAGAATGTAAAAAACAAAAACAACAAAAAACAAAAAAGTCTCAGACCCCTGGGAAGATGAAGTGAGAAGCCTAACAAGTACCCTCAGAAGTATTAGCACCTTTTTATGCCAACTTCAAGTTATAGTGTTTGTGTTGGCATTTTGAACGTTTGCCATTACAGCTGTAAAGTTTTCACTGCAGTCTGTTTAGCATCAGAAGGCATAAGACCTTCCTGAAATGGGGGGGTGGGAGGGTGGAGCAAGGGATATTTAATAGTTCTTACTTAGCAATCTAGGGTGTCTAAGTGGACAGTGTCGGAGTCATCAAAACAAGGCCTCCAGTCCCAGGCAGATGGTTCTTTGCTTGGATCGAAGGATTGGGCCTTGCCCCATAACCTTAGAAAGACAGACAACTCATACCCTGAGAAGGAAGCAGAGTACTCATAAAATCCTGCAATGTGATGAGCTTGTAATGGGGTAATATAAGTAAATATCAATTACTGTTAATTGCCTGATTAGGAGAATATGAGGTTCAGTGGTGACATCAGCTTGTGTGGCATGTTGTAAAGTGATTCTGCTGGCATTGGTAAAAATCCTGATAGGCTGGTGAATTCTCCCTTTTTTGATACTGTTGGAGCATCAGAGCCTCGAGGCTCATGGGAGGCAACATAACAGTTGTCACATTTATGTAATGTTATATCATGATAATATTGTGTATTTACTAACATCATTGAACTAATTACTGTAATGTAATGATATTGCTATTATGTAATTTCTGGACTATTTTATCTGAATTTTTCCATTTCCTAGTTTATTCTATAACTAACTGAGCCATGCATGACCAATCATCATGAGGATCCTATTTTTGATCCACCTCTTCTTTTAATCTGGGGGTTGGCAAACTTTGTCCGACTATATTTTTAAAATATTAAGCTTATTCTTAGCTCCCAGGCAGTAGCATAGCAGATAAAGAGGTGGATTTGACCCCCAGGCATAGTTAATGACAAACACTTAATGAATGAAAGAATGTTGTGAAGCCCAGAGGGAACGGGCTTCTAAAACACCTGGATTCTCCACTTTTCTCTCCATCACACTTTCTCTTAGTCCCATCCATAGTCATTTCCAGATCATTTTCTTGCCTTTTTATGCAAGTTTTATGGATATGTTTTGTTTTAACATTATAAACATTTACAGATTAATCTCATTTCTTTAGGGGTCTCTGGTAACTGAGTACAACAGTTAAATAGAACTAATAACGCAGTGACTTTCCCTGAAAGGGCATACAACATTTCACATCTGTAACATCCCTCTACCTCTCTATTTGAATTTTTTAATCTATTTTCTTTCTCTCCTAACCCCTACCCCATTGTAACAAAATAGAAATGAAAAACAAATTTCTTGTAACAATTGTTGGAGGGAATTCCCTCCTTTTCCATCACCTATTCAAATCCACCTATGTTGCATAACTTGAACTTTGAGATTTGCTGGGGCACTTGTTCAGATTCACACAGTCATTATGTATCACAGTTGTCACTTGAAACATGCCTTCCAAACTCTGAGGCCAGCTCTCTACCAGTATGACCTGTTTGGTGCAGTGGATAGAGAGCTGGGCCTGGAGTCAGGAAGACCTGAGTTCAAATGTGGCCTCAGACATTAACTAGCTGTGTGACCTTAAGCAAATCACTCAAGTTTTTTTTTGCTTCAATTTCCTCACATAAAATGGGGATAGGAAGCATCGAGGTGGCTTTGTGGATAGAGCGCTGGGCCTGGAGTCAAGAAGATCTGAATTCAAATCAGACCTCAGTCACTTACTAGCTTTATGACCCTGGGCAAGTCACTTACCTCTGTTTGCCTTAATTCACTGGAGAAGGAAATGGCAAAACACTCCAGTGTCTTTGCCAAGAAAACCCCTTGGACAATATGGTTCACAGGATTGTAAAGAGTTGGACACAACTGAACAACAACAACAAATAACACCTACCTTCCAGGGTTGTCGTAAGGAACAAATCAAAAGAACTAATATTTGTAAAGTGCTTAGAACAGTGCCTGACAAATAGTAGGTGCTGTATAAATGCTTGCTATCATTTTTATTGTTTTTACTACTACTGCTACTGCTGCTGCTGCTGCTGCTATTACTACTATTACTACTACCACTTCATACCAAACAGGATGACACATGAAGGCTTTTGGGTGGAAGGAGATGCATATCATCCCTTGGGGAGGCAACCATACATCCTTGACCCCATGCTGACTTAATTGTGCAGTAATGCTTCAATTTAAGTAGTAAATGTGTTCCTGAAGAACCCCAAATTAATCATTTTTCAATAAGTAAATCATGCTTAAAAGGTACTTTCTACTTATATTAACCTTGGAATCCATTGAAACTTATGTAAAGTGAGTAATAACCACCTAAACTACTTTCCGTAATTCTAGATTTTTTTTCATTTATCCATTTTATTTAAAACGAAGAAAGCGGGCACTACAAATTGCATTTAATATCTTATTAAGGCAAATTAATTAAAACCTGGACAAAATTAGGTTCTAATCAAAGTGATACTGCAGTTTTTATTTTACTAATATTTTATAAGAAAGAAACTTTCAAGATTAACCCATTTATTATTAACAGATCCATTAAAATTTACTAATTAGCTTTCCATATGTGCTCAATGTTGCAATTTCAGTTACATCTTATGATAGCACTTATCTTTTTTGCTGGATTTCTCATCAGTTTCCTCTATGTTTTGAGTGATAGACAGCAGAGAGAGGGAGAAAGAGAAAGGGAGGGAGGGATGGGGAGAGGAAGAGAAAGAGAGAGGGAGACAGAGACAGAGAGAGGGAGAGATAGAGACAGAGAGACAGAGAGAGAGAGAGAGAGAGAGAGAGAGAGAGAGAGAGAGAGAGAGAGAGAAGAAGAGAGAGAGAGAGAGAGAAAACATTAAGTGCTCACTTTATGTCAGGAACTGTACTAAGATCTGGGGATACAAATAGAAATAAAAAGATAGTTCCTTCCCTCAGGTAGTTCACATTTTTACAGGAAAAGACTACATAAAGGGGATGGGGGGGGGATGGTAGAAGGATATGCCTGCAGAGACATGGAGTAGAGATGGTCAAGAAATTCTGTGGAAGTCTGAATCTGGGCAAGATGAGGTCAAAGTTGGCCTATCAAAGTCCAAAGTCGTTCTAGGGGGTAGAGTCCAATGTTCTATTGGGAAGAGGTTAGAGATGTTGACCTGGTTATTTTGATTCCATTGACATTACCTAGGAATACAGAGATATGTGGATTCTATTGGTTCATGCTAGACTTCTTGATGAAAAAAAGGGAAAGAAATCAGATCGTCATCTGGATTTTTCTAATAAGCTAGCATTAAGAAGCCAGGTCATTTAGAAGATAGTAGGAGATTACTAGGATACCTGCGTTACAGTAATCTGACTTGGTTGGCATTGGTTTTTAATCTATTTTGACCCATCCTGTGGTTCACTGTGGTCACTACATCAACACAGATCAATGACTTCACACCATATCACTTTGTACCCAGGAGACATGACTTAACCCATACATAGTATAAGCAATATCATTTAGAGCTAGACAGAACCTGTTACACATCACTTAATACAACCCTCTCATTTTACCAATTGAGAAACTGTAACCCAGAAAAGTTAATTGACCACTGCCAGGCCACATAGAGAGTAGTTAGTATCAGAGGCAAGATTTGAATCCAGATCCTCTGACTCAGAATCCATTGCTTTTTCCAGGTTGCCATGGCACTATTCCTTGATTCATAGTATAATGAGGCATTTTACACAAAACAGATGGTTATTTCCCCTTAGGACACACTTAGATATAAACATATCTGCTTTGTAAAGAAAACCATATTTAAGATTTTTGTTATTGTTATTGTTTTGAGTCAGCTTTAAATAGAACCACTTTTATGTGGTGCTCATCACTAAAAGCTTGGTGAGAGATGAACACTTTGTTCTGTCCATTTTATCAATGGGAAAAGAGACTAAATAGAAAAGTCAGAAGTGTTATTAAAGCATTGTAGTATTTCCAGTGCAGATGCCTCATCTTTTTTTTTTAATTATTTTTTTTCTTTTTAGCCTTCTGAGCCAAGGTTTCATCCTGACTTGTTGGCCAAAAACAGATGTTATCTGAAAGGTTCTCCCTATATCACTGGTAGATGCAAATGGAGCCTGCTGAGTCATGGAGCTAGGGTTTTATAGAGAGGCATGAAGTTATTAGGCCTAAAACTATGACTCTGAACTAAGGGGCAGAGTTTTATCTATGCCAAGTGAATGAGCTTAGGGCAAGAATAACGTAATCTTTTCTACTTTTTTTGTAGCACAGAAATAATTAGCAAATATTGTAAAGAAAAGATGGAAGAAAATCACTAGTCGTTATTTGCCCTCCCAGACATAGGAGGCTGTAGAAATCTTTTGGGGCAAAGAGGAGAAACACGTAGCCAGGAGCATTTAGCCTTGACCAGGGGTTCTTAACCTTGAATCCATAAACTTAAAAAAAAATTATAACTATTTCGATATAATTCATTTCATTTGTAATACTATGCATTTTATGTATTTAAAAACATTATTATGGTTATCTTTCCCTGATCCTCACTATACATCTCACATAGCATTCTGTTCTAAAATCCTCTGATGTGCTCTACCTGTGTTATTATTCACTTAGCCCCCTACTAGATTATAAAATCCTCGAGGGAAGAAACTTTGTCTTATCTAAACCTCTTATCTAATAGACTTCATTGGATTGTCAAAGGGGTCCGAGACAAAAAAAAAAAAAAGGTTAAGAACCCTTGTGTTGGAATGTGAGGGGATGAACTCATGGCCTCCAGGAGAGCAATAGTCTATATGCCACTGTGCAAGCTTTCCCATAAAGCTAAGAGACTTGGGTTTGCATGGGGCTGTGGATGGCTGTGACCCTGCTCAGCATCAATGGTGAAATGAACTCCCTTTTACATAAGGTGCTTTAAGGACTAAAACAACCAAATGTAACTTTACTGGTATTTAACATCACCAGGAAACTTTTAAGATTGGGATATTTATTATTACCAGATCCACTAAAATTTACTAATAGCTTTCCATTTGTGCTTAATGTTACAATTTCAGCATCATCTTCTGATGGCACTTACTCATTTTGGTGAGCTTCTCATCTGTTTCCTTTATGTTTCAGGTGATAAATAAATGGACTAGAAAAAAATACACTTTAATAAATATACTTTAATACTTTAATAAAAGTATTGCCATTATGAAAGCAGAGCTAAAAGCTAGTCCCATCATTGGCCCAATCCCTGTACCCAGAAAATCTTCGCTCAAGCTTTCCATCTGTTGACTTCCAATGTGTTCTTTGAATTAAAACCCAGCTTCTAATCTATTGTCTTTGTGTTGGCGGGCAAGTCACTTAACCCTTCTAGGCCTCAGTTTTTTCATTTTTAAAATAAGGAGAATGGCTCAGATGACCTCTAGGGCTCTTCTAACTCTAAATCTGTGATCACGTTGTCTTTCCCTGGTCCTCACTACACGTTTCACATAGCATTCTGTTCTAAAATTCTCTGATGTGGTTTTTGTTGTTGTTTGGTTGTGTCCAACTCCTTGTGACCCCATGCCCAGCACTTCTATCCTCTACTATCTCTTGAAATCAACCCATGTTCAAGATGTGTTCACCTGTGTTATTATTCGCCTTAGCCCCTATTAGATTATAAGCTCCTTGAGGACAGAAACATTGTTTTATCTAAGCTTCTTATCTAAATTTTGTATCTTACCTGTCCCACCCCCAACAATGACTTGTACACATTAGGTGCATTTAACAAATATTCTTAGTCCTCTAGATTCCCTGGTTCCCCTACTAGCAAATGTGTGAGAACTCGTATAGGATACTAGTGTTTTAGGAGGTCTCTGGGTCACCTGCATTCCTAGGAGAAAAAATAACTCCAAACTTATCTTAGTGTCCCAAATCAAGACTACCAGTGGTCTCTAGACCCACTGCAACTCTAAAATCCAATTATTTGGTAGTCTTGAGTTGTGGTTTACCTATTGGTCTCCTGGCTGTAAATGGACAGTAAATAGTCTATGGCTTTGAAAGAATTAAGGTACTTTGTATTTACTATCTAGGAAAAGCTAAGACCCTGGGGGGACCATGTCTTAGTCTGTCGCTGATGGGTATCTTTGCCTGTTTGTCAGAAATGTGAACAGTATATCCAGAACAGTTTTAAATGTTTCCGATACCAACTTGTCCCGTGGGAAACCCTTCTTCAAGCTAACTCCTATTCTTGAGAACTTAGCTTTTTAAATGTTTGTCTAAATTTTCCTTTGCCCTCTTTCAACTCAGCCTCATTTTTTCTCCTTGGGACACCCCTCCCCCCTTCTTTTGCAGGCAATCCTATACACTAACTCCATCCTTCCACTCCTTAGTCTAAATGAAGCACTGGATTCTTTGGGGTTTCTTTAGGAGTGAGTCCTGCACATGGATGGGGATTACAACATTGCTTGTATGTGTATGTTAACTTCACTGGTTGCTCACTAATGTCTTTTATTTTTTGATGATTCTAGAATTGAAGATTTGGGATTTCCTGGGAAATTCCAACAGGAATTCCAATTCTTTAAGAATTTGGTCTCCTTTCTAAAAATGGCAAAGGGCAAGTCTTTTATTTTTCTGTTTAATTGTTTGTAAGAGACATTTAAGAAGATTGTCTACTTGTTTTTGGTGTTTTTGGATGGGACCTATGATTTTATTAGTATAGAGAAGTCTCATTGAGAAAACTGCCTCTACTGATATAGACTGGCAACTATCCTGCAACCTTCAGTCTTAGAAATTTGCCTGGGACATTGAGAGGGTAAGTGATTTGCCCAAGGTCACAAAACCGGTATGTGTCTGAGATGAGATTTGAACCTAGGTCCTCCTGGCTTTCAGGACTGTTCTCTATCCATTATATCATGGTTGCTTCTATATTGCTTGATAATATGAACAAATTTTTTTGATTATTCTTTTCTTTTCCCTGGAAGGCTAGTCATCCCTAAGATGTTTGGCCATGTCTAAACCAAACCAAAACAATCAGTCAATTCAATTAAAAAAAAAACCAGTCATTTTTGGGTCTGGATTTATTTGTTTATTCTGGTAACTGGTTGATTGAATTTTTTTTCTAGTTTGTTTTGACATATAAAAGATCCCAAAAGTAACTTTTTCCTCATTATTTCTGTTATTTTTGACCATCAGTGTGAATAATATAGACAGTCAACCTGAATAATTTGGATCAAATAAATTTTCTTTTTCTAAGTAGAAAGATGTTGGAAAGTTTTTTGTTTTAGTGTGGTTTGGATTTTGGGAGGCTACATTATCTGGATAATTATATTAATTTCTTGTTTTACTTTGGCTAAATTCTTTCCTTCCTTCCTTCTTTTCTTCTTTCTTTCTTTCATAGTCTTCTATGGCTTTGAAAGAATTAAGTTACTTTGTATTTACTCTCTAGGAAAAGCTAAGACACTGGGAGGACCATGACTTAGTTTATTGCTGATGGGTATCTTTGCCTGTTTGTCAGAAATGTTAACAGTATAACTAGGAAAATTTCTTCATAATCATCTCCTTCTAGCAAAACCATCCAGAGGAGGCATTCTCTATACCCACTTATTCCCAGGAAAACAAAGAGAGGAAGGAGGAAGAATAGCAGCAATTCACTTGTTTGAAGATAAGCACTGACATAATATCATAGATTAAGATTTGAAAGGGACCTTAGACATAATTTTAAAGATAAGGAGATAGACTCAGGTTAAGTGATGTCCATGGTCCCAAAGGTAATAAATGACGGAAGCAAAATTTGAACTTAAAATCCTCTGGATTCTTCTTCTTCTGGCAATTGGGGTTAAGTGGACTTGCCCAGGGTCTCTGAGGTAGTTTGAAATCAGGTCCTCCTCACTCTAAGCCTGGTGCTCTATCCACTGTGACACCTAGCTGCCCACTCCATTCCTCTGATTTCAAAGACAGCAAAATTTCCACTGTAACATGTGGTCTTGATCGCAATTCTATGCAGCCCTCAAAATGGCTGTCTTCCTTTTCTAAGACCTATTGAGTTTATTTTCAGACTTTCCTTGAGTTGGGTTATTGGTAACAGTATGAAGAATACTTTTTTTAAAAATTTTTGCCCTCACATCTTTCCAGTGGCTGGCATTTTAAGTATATTAGATTATTTGTGGTTCAATCATTTCAGTCCTGTCTGAATCTTTTTGATCCCATCTGGGGTTTTCTTGGCCAAGATACAAGATTCTACAGATCGTTATGCAGATGAACAAACTGAAGCAAATGGGATTAAGTGACTTGCCCAGGGTCACACAGCTAGTAGATGTCTGAGGTCAGATTTGAGCCCATGAAGATGAATCGTTCTGATTTCAAGTGCAGTACTCCATCCACTGTGCCACCTAGCTGCCCTATACTAGATCATTAGGTATTCTTTTATTATAGATTTTGTCATAAGATCGTAGATTTTAAGTTGTAAGGTACCTCAGAAACAATCCAGTCTAAACTCCTCATTTTATAGATGAGGAAATTGAGACCCAGAAAAGAGAAGTGATTTGCCCAAGGTCACACAGGTAGGTGGGTTTGCATCTGTCACATATGGAGGAAGGGTTGCACAGTGGTTAGAGAGCTAGACTTGCCTCCAGGAAGATCTGGCCTCAAGTGCTGCCTCTGACATATTGGCTGTGTGATTCTGGGTATCTCATTTCTCCTCTTAATGCTCTCAGCAATTCTTTAAGACTAAGATGCAGATAAATAATCACAGTATTTGCCTTGATAGAAGGAATTTTCTCTCACCTGAGAGTGCCTTATGCCAATGAAATCCCAGGTCCAATTTCTGTCCACACAGAGGGGAGGGCTAGGATTTGAACCCAGATTCTCCGACTCCCAGCCCAATATGCTTTCCACTGTTCCATGCTACCTTCCTTATAGGAACCTCAGTTTAATGTTTAATCATTTTAAATTATATGACGCTCCAATTTTACTCAGTTTTTCTTTTTCCCCAGTGTGTAGCTTTTTTTTTCTCTTTAAAGACTCATGCTCAACATAGTAACTTGTGATTGTTGTAAGATGTGGTCTCTCGTGTCCTACATTTCTACCTTTACTGTCTTCCTTTTGTTTTTATGCTTGGATTCAGCTATCTTGTAACCATTGCTCCTACAAGAACTTCCAGGATGGCTCGTGTGGATATTTCATCTCTCTCTCCCTGTTTCTGGCTATTACTCAGTTTCCCCTACTCTTATTCTGCATTGTAGGTTTGGTTCTTTAAGTTCAAACTATTCTAAAGAGTGACCATGCTCATCTGTTTCAGATGGAAATTATTTCACATTTACAAGACACGAACCCATTGGAGTATGTGGACAGATCATCCCGGTGAGTGTATGTCCTCCTCACGCCTCATATTTATTTTCATTTGAACTGAGTTCTCTTTAAAGACACATAAAACATGGACCTCAGCAATGTGTGTTTTCCATTACAGAGGGGGAAAAAAGGGCTGAGATCATGTTGTTGACATATCTTTAACAGCCTCCCTGCAAATGCTTATTTGAACAGGTTAATAGGGTTTCAGCTCTGTTACCAGGAGTTGAGTTCTCAAGTCATGGAATTCTCATGATTAAAATAAGCAAAGTGAGACACAGAGTATTAATAACCTGCCCCTGGTTATGGATGCCCAGGCAGCTTATGGAAAATGAATGCTTTGTAATGTTTGCTTATTTATTTTTTAGAACTCTGACTCACCGTCTTTCCAGGCAGATTATATTATTTTATATGGAATTTTAATCCCATTCTTTCCCACTGTTTCTTTTCACAGGAATTTAGCTAGAAGACACTCCACAAGACACAGCAGCGCAATTAACGTCATGGACATAATTGAAACCATGCCGGGCTGTTGTGTGTCTTTTAAAGGGAAATCAGTGTAGTTCTCTAGTGTTTGGGTTGGCCCATTAAACATTGTCCTTTTTTTTTTCCTTCTCTTTCTCTGTCTCATACACACCCTTGGCACAGCCTAGGACATCACTGAATAATCTATCTTTTAAAAGTACTGGCTAATAGTTTCTGGCAGTGATTTCAAGGGGAGGCTCAAATGAAATGATTACACTATGGTGTAAGAAGTTTTCCTTTACAAACCATAGGGGAGAAGATTGAAATGTTCACTGATTTGGGGGAAAAGGGGAATTGTTTTGATTTTCAAAGTCTCTTGGGATGGTAGAAGTAGAAAGGGGAATTAAAGACCAACTAATCTAATTCTCAAATTTTACAGCTGAGGAAATTGAGGCCCTGGAAGGTAAGTGACTTAGCTGAGGTCACACAGTGAAGTTAGTCACAGCTTCTCTGACTCCAAATCCCATTCTCTCTCCACCAAACCATACCACCTCTCTGGTCAGTCCCTGTGAAGAAGCAATTTGGAATGCTAGACTTGGAATAAAGAAGACCTGAACTTAAATCCTACCTCAGACATTCACTAGCCAGTGACCCATGACAAGTTACTTAATCTTTGCTTATTTAAGATAACTCCTTATGACTTAATTATTAAGCCCTAGCTGGTTGTAATCAGTGTTGCTGGAGGGAGTTCCCACATTGGGAGTCTCCCTTCTTTGCATATAATTAATTATTTGCGTTCTGTGTTGGCCCCCACTCCAAGCTTCTAACTGCTGTTAAATTTGCTCTCTGAAAAAAAAACAAGGAAGAACAGTTAGAATAAGGTTCTTCTGCCTTTAAGGCACTTAGTGAAATCTTCCTAGACCAGTACACAGTGATATAGAATCTGTCATCTGAACCACAGAGGCCAAACCTGCTCCCTCTGCCCTTTAATCCTCCCCCAAACTGTAGCTGTCCCTGACAGACCAAGTACTGCTCATCAGCCCACTCTAGCTCAAGTGCTGGGCTCCAAGATTTATATACTGTGGATGGAATTAAAACATCACTGTGGGCTCTCAAGTTTATAAACAACTGTGGGGAAAAGAAATTGAGTGTTTGATGAAGGCAAGACACTTGTATATTTTTGCAAGCTTGCCAGGGCTAGGAAGAGGGCTCCAAGGATGGCAGCTGAGAAGCTTCAGACAGTCAGGGGCTGAAGTCTAGGTGACCAAGATTTCTGTTTTCTTTCTTAATGAAATTATCAATGACATCTGATACCACCAGGATACATGCCTGAGCTGATGACAGTATAATCTTAATGGTCTTTTAAAAATAACTTAAACCAGTTGCCCCATGTATACATCTGTGTGCTTACTCATGGATTTCAGTTTTCTGTCTCCATTTGCATGGAGGTGGGGAGCAGGACCCAAATTTATAAAGAAGTGGAAACAAGTAGCTTTGATATACATTTGCTAATAAACACAGTAACTTCTATAATAACATTTGGGCACAGAGGGTAAAAAAAAAAAGATGTGGCTTTGAAACAAATGTTGACTCGACTATGATGCTCGCCAGGAGCCCTTGGGGCTGGTCCTCACAAGTTGGGAGAGTTTGCAGTTTTCCCAAATCAAGTCAAGTCAACAAGCATTTATTAAGTGCCTACTACTTTCCAGGCACTGTGCTAGGCCCCAATAATACAAAGAAAGGCAAAGACGTAATCCCTGCTCTCAGGGAACTCAAAATCTAAAGGGAAAAATGAAAACACATTACCAGTACCAAAATTCCAAGTACTAGGGGGGGGAAAAAGGTACCCTCTTAACCAAATGCTCACTAAAACCAAAAGCCTGAGAAACAGGCAAACGCTGCATCATATTGTTGCTTTGGGGAGTGGGGTTGATGGTGGTTGTTACTGGTGGATCAATGAATAGAGGAAGAATTTCAAGGTCAGCCATCCTCCATATTTAATAGGGGTGATTAAAAAACCCAAACACCCATACTTTGTACTGGACAAGATTTATGACGAGAAATCTGAGAAGTCACTATTTGAAAACAAAGTGGTTTTTTCCATCTGTCAATCTTGGGTTATTTCTCTCTCTCTCTCACTCTCTCAGTGGAACTTCCCCCTGCTGATGTTTGCCTGGAAAATTGCTCCAGCTCTGTGCTGTGGTAATACAGTAGTCATTAAGCCTGCGGAACAAACACCTCTCAGCGCCCTCTACATGGGAGCCCTCATCAAGGAGGTAAGAGAAACTCTTACCTCTGTCAAGGCTCTGTCAAGGGGCTACTAGAGCCTATCAGGGGTGGGGAACCTGTGGCCTCGTGGCCCTACATTGTGTGTGTCTTCCATCAACTTCCACAAAACATGTTTCTTCCAATTGCATTTTATCAGGCTGGCTTTCCACCAGGAGTCGTCAATATCTTACCAGGATACGGGCCAACAGCGGGGGCAGCAATAGCTTCTCATGTTGGCATAGACAAGATTGCCTTCACGGGGTCTACTGAGGTGAGTACCATGGAAAACATTGGTCAAAAATCAGGCCTGTAAATGGGCACCAACATATGTGATGCTTAAGGCTTAGACTAGATTAAATCCAACTTGAAAGAAGCTATAGCTAGGCTTTGGAGCTGATCATTGTAATAAATGTTATCGACCTCACCTGGAAAATGGGGCTAAATCTAAAACCATGGTTATATAGTATTTTTTTTTTATGAAAAAAGATCTTTGGAGGGAAGAATGAACTGGAGAATGTTATTAGAAGAAGAATGGAACCAAGAGCCACTCCCCAAAAGGATAAATGGTCAAAGGATATGAAGAGTTCTCAAATGAAGAATTATGAACTATTAACAGCCACATAAAAGACTGCACCAAATCAGTGATAATAAGAGACATAAAAATTAAAACAACTGTAAAAGGAATTTGGAACTCAAAAAATGTTTTAAACTGCATGTTAAAATCAATGAATGAATGAACAGATAAATAAAAGGGGGAAAAAAGAAAAAGAACTGAGGGTATCAGGGGGCTGCAAGCTTAATATGAGTTAATAGTGTGAAGTGGCAGCCAAAGAAACTTAAAGCAAAATTGGGCTATGCTGCAAAGAACACAGCCTCCAGGAAGAAAGAAGCGATGATCCTTTTGTACTTGGCCATGATCAGACCAAATCTGGAATATTGTCTTCAGTTCTGGAGACCACTGTTTAAGAAGGACATTGATAAGCTGGAGAACACCCAAGTGAAGCCAATCAGAAGGACCTCAAATTCATGGCATAGTTGATTGGGTAAAGGAAACAAGATGCTCAGTTTAGCCTGGAGAGAGAAGATTGGGGAATGGGGTTGGGAAGGGGAATGGGACATAGCTATCTTCAAGTTCTTGAAAGGTTGTTAGGAATGAATGAATTAAGTATTTATTAAGCACTTAACATGGAGATACAAATAGAAAAGTAACACTCTCTGCTCTCAAGAAGCTCTAATTGGATAGATAGGTGCGTTGTGAGGCTCAAATGTAATCATGGATATGAAGCACTTTGCAAACCTTAAAGTGCTACGCAAATGATAGTTATTATTATTATTATTATTATTATTATTATTAGCCTCCAATCTGATGACTTCACTTCTTGAGCTTTCTACTACATACCTCCTGAGTTCAAGCAGTTAATAGAGCAACATAGGGATGTGCTGGTAAATGTTTAACAACTGGATTCTCTGGGGGAAAATATGTGCACAATTTTTTTAAATTAAATTTTTTATATTTTATTTTATTCTTCCAATTACATGTAAAAACATTTTTAGCATTCATGTTTTTAAATTTTTGAGTTCCAAATTATTTCCCTCCTTCCCTCCCCACTCCCTGAGAAGACAAGCAAGTTGATATAGATTATATATTTACAGTCCTGCAAAATGTATTTCCGTATTAGCCATGTCCCCAAAGAAAACAGAGACCAACCCCCCCCCAAAAAAAAACCACAAGGAAAGTAAAGTAAAAAAAGTATGCTTCAATCTGCATTCAGACTCTATAGATTCTTTCTCTGGAGGTAGTTAGTATTTTTCATCATACATACTTTTGAATTGTCTTAGATCATTGTATTGCTGAGAAGAGCTAAGTGATTCACAGTTGATCATTGCTGTTACTGTGTACAATGTTTTCCTGGTTCTGTTCACTTCATTTTGCATCAGATCTTTAAAGTCTTCCCAGGTTTTTCTGAAACCGTCCTGCTTGCCATTTCTTACATGTGCACAAACTTTCAAGTTTAATTTACATTATTAATACTTTCCTAAGTCAACAAAATAATAAATCAAGCTCTGATTTGTAGTAATTGCTTATTCCTGAGATATGTACTCTCACAATGAAAATTTTTAAATGGGCTTTCAAGAGCCCATCCAAGCTGACTGTAGTATGCTCCTGGAGACAACACATATGAATGGTTTCAGCTGCAAGTCAGACAGAAAAGTCTCATGGTCCTTAGTGTACAATGGCAAAGTAAATGGCAATGTCTCTTATTCAATGTCATTTCCACTGATCACATGGAAGAGGACTTAGATTTGTTTTGTTTAGGTCTGTAGTACAGAACTTGGAGCAGTGGGTGGAAGTTGTAAAAAGGGAAACTTAGGCTCCATGTAAGGAAAACTAATAGAGGCAGAATGGTATAATGGATAAGGCCCTGAACTTGAAGTTAGAAAGACATGATCTGGTGTCAGATCCAGTCTCAGTTACTTACTAGCTACGTCACCCTTGGGAAGACACTTAAATGTCTCTAAGCCTTAGTTTTTCTCATCTATGTGTAAAATGAGGGGAGTAGAACTAGATGATCTAGAAAGTCTTTTCCACCTCTAAATCTGGGACCTTATGATGAAGTATATATACATATATATACATATATATGTGTGTGTGTGTGTGTGTGTGTGTGTGTGTGAGAGAGAGAGAGAGAGAGAGAGAGAGAGAGAGAGAGAGAGAGAGAGAGAGAGAGAGAGAGAGACATGGTCAGAGCTAGAAAGGGAAGATGGAATGACCAATTACGTAGTGCCTACTATGTGCTAGGCACTGGGCTAAACACTACGAATATCATCTCATTTGATCCTCACAACAACCCTGGGAGTTAAGTGCTGTTATAATCTTCATTTTATAGTCAAGGAAAGTGAGACAGACAGAGGTTAAGTGACTTGCCTTATACAGCTAAGTGTCTAAGGCTGGATTTGAACTCAAGTCTTTTTTACTTCAGGCTTAGCACTCTATCCACTATGCCACCTAGTTGCCTCAAATGATTCTGGCAGCTGTGTGGAGGATGAATTGGAGTGGGAAGAGATTAGAGAGAGGGAAACTAATTAGGAGGCTATTTCAGTTGTCTAGATAAGAGGTGATGAGGGACCAAACTAGGGCAGTGGCTGTGTGAATGAAGAGGAGGTGACCTGTGTGAGACATACTGTGGAGAAAAAAAATAGAAGTATCTAATAACTGATTGGATACGTGGAATGAGAGTGAGTTAGGATTGTGGTGGTAATGGAAATGTAAAGAAGAGTTGGATGTGAAAGGCATTTTGATGGAAGAATTAGTTAAGACTTAGTGACTAGGCTTGGTGTTGTAAGGATTGGGTTAATGAGGATTGAGTGGAAGGTCATTAATCAATCCAAAGTTTTGAGCCTAGGAGACTGAAAGAATGATAGCAGCATTGGCAGGCATAGAAGTATACTGATGGATGGTTGGATTTGGGGAAAAGATGAGTTTGGTTTTGGGCTTGTTTTAGTGGAGGTGATCGAGTGGGAAGTTTCAGATTTGTAATTGCTACATAATAAGGTCTAGAGTTGTAGATTTGAGAATCATCTGAGGGGAGGAGAGAGTTGAAGCAATGAGAGTAGATAGCATTTCCAAGACTGTACTACTAGACTGTAGTGGGAGGAAAATGGGACTGAGGTCTGAGCCTTTGTATAGCCATATTTATAGGAGAGAAGGGGGAAGTGAATCCAACAACTAAGACCAAGAAGAAAGGGCTGAAGCAGTGAGAAGAGGAACCAGTCCAGTGTTAATTTACAGAAGCTAAAGAAGTATAGAGAGTTTCAAGGAGGGGGTGATTAATAGTGTCAAATGATAAATGCTTCAGAGAAGGAGTAAGTACTATTTTCTAGCCTTTTAATCATCTTAAATTGTTTTCCTTAGCATTTTCAACATTTTTTTTTACATCTCACTCAAGTTGCATAGTCCCCAAGTAACTTTCTTTGAGAGAAGTATGAAAGGGTTAAATGTTAATAAGATAGCTTAAGAAGGAATGCAGAATATAAGACTAAAATGTCATTAATAACTAGCTAGGTCTAAGTGTGTTTATAAACATTGAATTTTATGTCAGAAAACCTGGATTCAGAATCCCAAATCTGCTATCTATGTGACATTGTGCAAATCATGTTATATCTCTCAACCTCCTCATTGTAATTTCCTCATTTGTAAAATGGAAAGGTTGAATTAGATGATCCCTATGGTCCCTTCCAATCTGTCCTTTCTAGAGCCTATTACCAGGCTCTAAGGAGAGATTACATCCGTCTAAGATTCATAAATTTGAAGAAAGTTAGTTCATAGGATCATAGATTTGGAGACCATCTACCCTAATACCCTCATCTTTGTAGGTGAGGATACTGAGACACAGAGAGATAAAGTGATCCAGAGTCACATAGTTGTCAAGTGGCAAAGATAGGACTGAACCCAGTCCTCTTTCAAAATCTAGCACTCTTTCCACATCATCATGGCACCTCATAGCTTGTGATCATAATCACTGGGAAAAAATAATAGTCCTACAACTTGATTCTATCCATTTTATAGGCAGATCTGGGAGAGATGAGGCCATTCTCCATTTTCCATCTTTAATGTTACACCTCTGCTTTGGAGGAATTGACATGGTAGTCCTTTGGGAGTTAAAGAATGGGGAAATGGCAATAACCCCAGCTAGTATTTGGCTATTTACTATTTTCAAATAATCAATAAATACCAATATTATTCAATTTTCTGGGTTATTTTCCATAGCTGATGTTGAGATTCAGAAAGTTTGATGAAATTTTTATTTGAATGTGAAATAAAGAGATGCCTTGTAACAGTGAAAAGAGCACTGGGTCTGGAGTAAAGCACCTGGGTCTAAACTCCACTTCTCCTGCTTATTACCTGTATGATTTTAGGTAAGTCATTTAACCTCTCTGAGCCTCAGTTTCCTCATCTGTAAAATGAGGGGATAGGACTAGATGGTCTCAGAAGGCCTTTCTAGCTCTAGACCCTATGATATGACCCAAAGTGTCAGGTTTCACAATTGTCTCTCCTAGCCAAATAAATAGGGTCTTTTGGGAGAGAAGAGGGAGTGGGAATTCCAGACAGCTTTACTTTAAATAGGCATTTATGCTCCAGAGTTGTAGATTTTATACCAACTCAATGTCTATCTTTAAAGGCCTCTGTAATAGGAAGTGAAAAAACCCTACAGAGATGAAAAAGCTAGCTCCAAGAACTTAAACCAAGAGCAGATGGACCATTTTAATGCAGTGTTAGTGTAAGCTGTTCCATACTGGTTTTGATTTCCTATGACACTGAATGCTTGTTAGAGTAAGTCAACACTGTAAAAACACGCAGGACTTTTAACAGTGACTAGTGAACATGTAATTTCAACCTTGCAGTAAAAGTGTTTAGTATTTGAAGAACATAAACATGTCCCCAAATAACAGGGAAATAACTTGGTTTTCCTCTATGGTTATTTCCCATGTCACTTTTCTCCCTGCACAGACCAGATTACCCTCAACTTTATCCAGACCAAGTTAATTTCCTTCCACTCAACCTTACCAGTGATTTGTCATATGGAGAGCTAATTCCTGAGCTGAACAAATTAATCATGAAATCTGATTAGAAGAAAGGACAAGTTAAAGAAGTTTTAGAGTCTTTGGCCTTCAGAGACATTGATTGGTTCAGTTTGAGTTAATCTCTTTACAACTTTGATTTCACAGTCTCCAGGAAGAAAAACAAAACCAACACTACAACATATGCCACACCTTTAGAAAAAGAGCCACTAAAGCTGACTTAGAAGAGAAGTGGCCCAACAGGTGTTTTGTCTTTTTTACAAAGAGGAAATCTTTGCTAGAGTGGGAGGGAGGGTGGAAGGACAGTTAGCAAGAGTCTTCTCTCTCTTTATCCTCTCCCTTCTAAAAAACAAATCACCACGACCAAAAACCTGTAAACAAGGCAAATCAAAGCTCAAATGCAATTAAGCATTAATTAAATTATTATTTAATTAAATTATGTTAATTATTCAATTAAATTTAATTTAAACAGGAATTAAAATAAAATGTGTCCTAAGCCCAGACATGGTAGTCGCATGTAAATCAGCTTCCTAGGATCTGTGTGTGTGTCTGTAGGTATCTTGCTGGCCCACCTTGGGCCTGTTTGGGGAGAAAGTGTCCATTTGCAAATCAAATGCCAACTGCAAATTAGTCCCTGCAGGCTCCTGACAGTTTGGTGTTGGGTCTGTTTGTTTTTAAAAATATTTTGGAAAGATTTTCAACTTCTAGTAAAAGTTTTGTATATCAGTGTTTGTTATTTTGTTTACCTTTCAGGAAGTTGGGAAAGGCTTTGGGCTGGGTGTTTGCTTTGCTTAAGGAGATTTAATTGTTTTACTTTGGGAAATAGATGGGGGAGAAAGGGTGACAATGTTGGGTGGTACAGTCTTTGGACTCATCTCTTAGCTTTCTGTTGGCTCAGAGTTGCCTTGATAAACAATGACATATAAAACTGATAACTAGGATTTGGAAATCTTTCCAAAATATTTATGAAAATAAACATATCCAAAACAAAATTGAGAAGAGACTGAAGGAACTAGCTAGAAATTGGAGTCTTATTTGCGAATGAACACTTTCTCCCAAAACAAGCCCAAAGTTGATTTTCACTGTTGAATTATGGTTTAGGGAAAAGTATCTTTGCAGGCAAGCAGAAACAACTTTTGTTCAAAATTAGGATTGCATGGATAAATAAATCTCCCAGAATTTCTGGTAACTCATCCAGTGATAAGGCCACCATATGTAAACTTGCAAACTTGAGCCCCGGCTCAGACCTTTGTAAATTGATAAGTAATCTACTTTGCATGCCAACTGTGCTATAGTAATAGTCCAACAATAGTTTCAGTATCGGGGCACCTAAAAGGAAGAAACAATTAATTCAAAATGTTTGTATGAGCAATCATCTTTTCTCAGAGCCTCTACCACCTTAACTCTCTACACAGTGAAGAAAAGCCAAGATGTCAAAGTTTTAGTAAGTATTTGAAAATCTTTCCAGAAGTTTGTAGAAGTAAGGAAATCGTATAATACAGTGATATAAAAATGCCCACCTAGAGCAGGAAAACTAAGTTCCCATTTGGGCTGGGCCATCCTCTCTGATGTATTTTTCCCTCACAAATAGATTGTAACTTAGAAACGGTATAACTATGAGGCAGTGAATTGACCACATATCCAAAGCCTTTGGTTGTTCTGACATAATTTTCCAATCTGCTTGTGATTAATTACATTTTCCCCTCATTCCTGCTCCTTGCAGTCTGTTCTCTTTGGGAATCACTCCTTGGTTAACTTACTGTTGCTAAGCCTGACTCATTGGACTTCCCCATTAACCAAGCCCTCCCTTTTGCTCCAGGATTCCCCCCTTATAGACTTGATGGTATGACATTATAGATTTAGAACTGAAAGGCACCTTAGTTGCTATCTGGTCCAATTCCCTCATCTTAAAGGCGAGGAAACTGAAGCTGTGAGAGGTAAAAGTTGCTTGGTCAGGGCCACACAGTGTGTAGGGGTTTGAGGAGGATTTGAAATCTGGTCTTCCTGACTCCAAGCCCAGCACTCTGATAGATCTTTTCTACCTTCTTGAAATACATCCAAAATATTCCTCAAGATTTGACCTAGCTAGTCCTCTCCTATATGAATGTAATACTTTAATGTTAGGACAGAGTGCATGATTCAGGCCATGACAGGGCCTCTCTCTCAGCATCATGGGAAGGGGTTGTCTTCTTGCAGTAAGGTGTCCAATGATCTATTTGATTACTTCTTATTATCAGTATGAAAGTCTTCAAGCACTTGAGTCTTTTATGTCTTCCTCATTGCAGGTCTTCAATCGGAGGCTGAAGCAGAGCGGGGATACTTGTCCAGGTGTAGGTCAGAACAGATTAGGGTTAGGTCCCTGAGGTCCTTCCCGACTTTGAGATTTTATCAACAGAACATTTCCTGGGTACAATAGTTTCTTTACGTATAATCAAATTCCCTTGCTCTAGCTGAAATGTAATTCTTTTGGTTTTGTCTTCAGTGAAGATGAATACGAACTTCTATATTAAAATATTTTCTAAATTTTTGTTTCTCTCTTTCTATGTAACTTTTCCCCACTCCCTTCCCTAACCCTTTTAATGCTTTTATTCTTTCACCATATCCGGGCCTGTCAGCACTCTTTAGTTTTGTTCACTTGGATGTCCCAAAAGCTCATTAACTGGACATGTCAAGAACAGAATTTTAATCTCTCCATCTCCCTCCCTCCGTGGCTCCTCCTTCTTCTACGTTTTTTAAGTCCATGATACCTCTATTTACCCATTCACTTACTCTTGAAACGTGTTATCTTTGACTTCTCACTCTCACTCACCTCCCCTAACCAATCAGTTAACAAATACTAATAATTCCACCACCACAATATACCTTGAATCATTTCTATTCTCACTTCCCATCTGTGGGGAGGCATCAATTACTAGTAATTTGGACGACTATGATATTTGCCTAACTTGTATTCCTTACCCCCTGTTTCTCTCTCCTCCATCCTTCCTTGACATTGATGCCAGATTTAATCATCTTTTTGGTTGTAGCACTCTACTCAAAATGTTTCATTGGTTCCCTACTACTTATTGTCAATTAGACTGTGAGCTTTTTGAGGGCAGACTGTCTTTTGCCTTTTTTTTCACATCCTCAGCATTTAACATAGTTCCTAGCTCATAGTGGGTGCTTAATAAATGTTTATTGATTCATTTTTTTGATTATCAAACAACATCCAAACTCCTTGGCTTATTATTCTAGCCCACCACATCCCAGGATCTCTAGTTTAGTCTTCTACCACTCCCCTCCTGATGCTCTGAGCTTCAGCCAAAGTGGACCATTTGATATCATTGACACTTATCCAGAACATGCCCAGCCCTTCCATTCATTTGCTCTCACTTTGCTACACCTGGAATACCTTTTCATCATCTCCCCTCTCTCCTACCTCTGCTTTTTGAAGCTTTGTCTGTCTGTAAGGCCTACCTCAAATGCTACCTTCTCTGGGAAGCTTTTCTTGTACTTCTGATCAGAAATGCTTTTCTTTCCTCTCACCTTAGATAGCATTTTGTCCCACTTGCATCTTATTATTTTCTCTTCTGCATTGTTGTGATTACATATTTCTTACACACTGATATCTGTATATACAATAGTAATAATAATAATAATAATGGCTTTGACATAGTGTTTACCATGTTTCAGGCACTGTGCTAATTGCTTTATAATTATTATCTTATTTGATCCTCACAACAACTCTGGGAGGTAGGTGCTCTTATTTTACTGCCATTTTTATGGATGAGGAAATGGAGACAAATAGAGGTTAAGTGACTTGCCTGGAGCTGGGTTTGAACTAAGGTCTTCCTAACTCTAAGCACTCTATCCACTGTGCCACCTAGCTTTCCTTGAAGGTAAGGACTGCATCTTAATTATATTTTTATCCTCCTATTGCTTAGCACAGTGCTTTGAACATGGAAGACATTTAATAAATGTTTGATGGATGAATGATTGACCTTTTCCCCCCATTCTGCTTTCTCCAAATCTCTTCTCCTTTCTTTTCATTTCACTTCTTCTTTACTACATTCCACTTTTTTTTTTTACTTTTTTAGACAAATGCTATTGCTTTTTAAATGATACTTAAAATTTGATTGGTCATTTATGGGGTATATTTCATATAAATCAAAGCTATTCAAATTACTTGTCAAGAAGATACAGTTAAGCAATTTTTTTTTCTTTCAGTAGAGATGATGCAGCAAGATATATAAGGTAAAATATACTGGATAGATATTCATGAAGTGCCTGCAATGTGCCAGGTGTTATGAGAAGACCCGGAGATACAAAGACAAAAACTAAGCTTAATTTGTACTTCTGTAATATTATCATCAAAACCATTATTTAGTTTCTACTGCCCCTACCTTTTTTTGCATTAATCTCTAGCCTTCTCCCCTTTAACCAGATCTAGTCTTTCCCTAATACTGTTTTATTCATTGACCGTTGTGAGAGAGAAGTGTGGGTTTTACCTCTGTATACAAACTTGCCCAAAGAGAGTGGCTGATCAAATTTGCTACGTCTCTCCATAGGCTGCTATCGTGAAGCCTTCAGTCTGAAGACAGAAGCCCATAACTTGACAATTGGCACTAAGCATCTCTTTGATAGATACATTTAAGCATAAACTTATGCCAGGTGCTGTGATGAACACTGGTAATACAAATACAAGCAAGTAAGATTATTTCTTCCCTCAATGGGCTTACTTTCTGATGGGGGAAGGTAGCATATAAGAGCTTGGTGTGGAGAGTGGCCAGGAAGTGATGTGGAGACCTGGTTCTGGGCAAGATGAGGCCAAAATTCACCTAGAGGTCTGGAATTCCAAAGAAAAGTGAGGCCCAAATCTCATTAGCAAGTTATAACTAGCTGAAACTACTCTTTTGGTTGGGGGTTAGTGAATGGGTGGGCAACATGGAGGACATTCCCACCATAAGTGAGGTTCCTGCAGGACGAGAAAGTTGGGTCTCACTCCTGGAAAATGAGAAATAAAGAATAGAGATAGTGATTGCCTTAGAGAAGAAATATGGAAGCATGCCCTTGGAGACAAAAGTGTACTCCTATGCCTACCACATGGGTTCACATTCTGGTATGAATTGCCATTCATCCCATGCTGGTTACAGCTTTGCAAAATAATAATAATAAATTGTTTTTCTTTTGTCTAAACCCTGGGCTCTTAAAATTATAACATATACAAGTTTATCTTTTAAAATGAACAAAATATCTTCCTTTAAATTGAAGTCAGCTTATCTGAGAGTTCAGTAGCTGAAACTCTTCTCACTTTAGCTCTCAAATAGTATATAGCCAATAGGCAGGGCTGGACAAAGATATTTTGTAGCTCTCTACTATGCTTACTGCAGATTGCATATACCATCAAAAGGCGAGCCATATATTTTTTCAGAAAGGACATTAATTATAGAAGTATAAAGTTTTGCTTGCAGATATACAAAGCCCTATCTGAAGCACCTGTGGGGTATTAGAAAGAATACTTGATCCAGAGCCAGAAGCTGTGAGTTCTAGTCCCAGTTCTCTCATTTCATAGCTGTATGACCTTGGGAGAGTTACCTCTCCTCTCTAAGCCAATATTCTTCAACAATAAAGAGGGAATAAAAATGCTTAGTCTATTTCACAAGGTTATTGTGAAAAACAAATGTGGTGATGTATATATACTTTATAAACCATAAAATGCTATATTGATGTGAGCTATTAGTATTGTTAAGAATTAAGAGGAGAAGAGAGGACCAGGTAGAAGAAATGGGGGGAAATTGGGAAGAATCTGCTTTTGCCACATGAACCGAGACCTAGTTTCCTGTCCACAAGAAAACATCTTGCAATTTTCACTGTTATATTGTAGCAACTGAAAGTCTTATGAGTGTCCCTTATCTTCCTTTCCCCATTCATAAATGTTTTTTAGAGGATAAGATTTCATTTTTAGGACTCAGAAGGACTCGGAACATTTAAAAACATGTAGTGCCAAAAGAAACCAACAGGAGCTCCGGGGCCTCCAATTACAGATTCACAAAATGTTAGGGCTGGAAGGCACCTCAGAGGCCATCTAGTTTAATGCATACTTTAAAAAGAATCTCATCTACATAACATCATTGCTAAGTCATCAGCCTCTTTGTTAGAAGACCTACAATGAAGTAGAAACCACTTCTTTCTGAATCGTCCCATTCTATTCTTAGAAAAATCAAATTTTTAGGACAATTTTCCTCATGTCAAGTAGAAATTTGCCCTAGTTTTGCCTTCGGGGCCAGATAGAACAAATCTATTCCCCTTTCCACATAATAGCCTTTCAGATACTTAAAATCAGCCATCCTGCTTCCACTATGTCTTTGCTACTCCATGCTGAACATCTTTAGTTTCTTCAATCAATCCTTTCAAGCTTTGGTCTCCAGTCCTTTCACCATCTGGTTTATCTACTTCTGGATATGCTCCAGATTGTATATATCCTTCGTAAATTATGGCACACAGAAGTGAACACGGCACTCTGGGTGAGATCTGATTGTAGGACGGGGAACAAGAGAATTACCGACTCATTCATTCTGGGTGATGATCAGTTCAGAGTAATGGTATGCAGCACGGCCTTTTTGGCTACTATGTCCCACCGTTGATTCATTGACTCAGACCTATCCTGGAGGGTTTGTTTGTTTTTTGGCTATTGCTTTTCCTCCCCTAGAAGTGTCCCAATATAGCAGCCACGTTCCATTCCACTCAGGTCAGCAGCCCCTTTTCCAAATGAATAAGGATTAGACCTTTGATTTTGTAGATACAGCAAACTCCTTGTGCTATTGGAGGTTGGCACTTTCTCTGAAACTTAGAATCTTAGACAGTTGCCTAAAGCAACGGCTTTACAGGGGTCACTAAACCACAATAAGGATCCCTGTGGGCTATGTATTGACTTAGGAAATCACACGTGTTTATGCATTTCTTTTATGATTAATTTATTTGTTTTGTTAAATACTTCCCAATTATATTTTAATTTGGTTCTGGCTGTACTTGGGAGAGCTGGGTGCTATATCCTGTTTTTGATACCTCTGGTGCCTGGAAGTATCTATGCTAAACTCAAAGAGAAAAGGGTCCCTGCTGGAAATGTGCTGACTTAGAAAACCACAAATTAACATTATCTACGCTGTATTATATTTTCCTTTATTTTGTTAAACATTCCCCAATTACATTTTAATCTGGTTCTGGCTGCACAAACGAGTTTTGCTGTCCAGAAGTGCCTGCAGCAGCTAGCTGGAGTTTGCTGCCTCTGGAGAGAACAGTGAGAGGTTAAGTGACTTGGCCAAGGTGACCGCAGCCAGTATGTGGTAGAGGTAGAACTCAGACCTGGATTTTCTGTACCAAGGCCAGCTCTCCATCTATTACTCCATGCTATGTTGATGTCAGCTCTCTTCTCCAAAAATAAAACAAAACATTTCTTTTTCACTCTGACAAGAATATGAAGACAACCTGACAACTTTTGAATACTAAAAGACTTCAGTGAATCAACAGTCAAATTTAAGAAATCTCCAGGTCTAATTAAAAGGGTGTAAAACAAATTCCTGAAAGTTCAAGTTAATGTTTTACACATAGGTTAAGGCATCACAAGAAAGAGCCTTTATTTTTTTTAAAAAAAGTCAAAATGAAAGAAAAGCTGAGCCATTTATGAACTCGGGCTGAAATGATGTAAAGGAGATTCCAATATTTAGAAATACATTTCTGAAATGCTTATCAGAGTCTGAAAAGATTTAGGACAGATTCACTTCAAGTACTCTATCCTCTGACCCTCAGTGGCCTTCTCTATAAAATCGGTGCTGGACTGCACAATTAAAACTCAATGAATGTTTAGCAAATATTTTCTATGTGTGAAGTACCTTGTTTTGTCTTTGCTGTTGTTCAGTCTTTTTCAGTTGGGTCTGACTCTTTGTGATCCCATTTGGAGTTTTCTTGTCAAAGATACTGGAGTGGTTTGTCATTTCCTTCTCCAGCTCATTTTACAGATGAGGAAACTGAGGTAAATAGGATTAAGTGACTTGCCTAGGGTCACACAGCTAGAAAGTGTCTGAGGCCGGATTTGAACTCATGAAGCTCCTGACTCCAGGCCCGGCACTCTATCCACTGCACTGCCTAGCTGCCCTTGTTAGGCACTGGCTGTACAAAGATGAAAAACTATATAATCCCTGTCCTCAGAGTGCTTACAATTAAAGTTCCTCCTTACCTTGAAATTCTTTATTTCAAGTATAGATCGAGTTCAAAACTTTTGCCCTTGGGTATCCTATTCTCTGCTACTGGTACCAATCCAAAGCTGGGAAAAAATAACACAAACCGCAGGATTGGTGAGCCATCAAGTGAATTTACACATTCCAGGCGGAGGAAGACAATGAATTAGGAATGCAACATCAGAAAGGCTTAGCCAAAGATTTGCCCAGTGTTCTAAGTAAGCTATTTCAGTGTCAGGAGCTTCTTCATCAATGAAACAAAGATAATTGTATCACAGGGAACAAGGAGGTGAAATCACAATTTAAGAAAATCTTTAATGAATAAAACGTATGTATTCAAATTCAGGTGTTTCCTATAAAGGTCAACACTTCTAAAATTGTCCTGTACAAAATCAACTTTTTGGCCTATTGCTAGAATCATTGGATGGTAGATGCGAATTATGTAAAGGTTCCTTCATGAGTATACATCCAGATCTAACACCTCCAATAGGCAGGAATTCTTGAAAATCTCTTCCTAGCTTGGTATAGTGAGGAAGTGACTTGGAGTCAGGATACATTTGAGTTCAAATCCTACCACAGCCACTTAGTAGTTGTGTGACTTTGGGCAGGTCATTTAACCTTTCCAAGACTCATCAGCGAAAACAGATATTTTGTTATTTAGTATCACTGCATAAGTTTATGTGAGGTTAGACTTTAAACTAATGGGCCTTGGGTAATCTCTTTCCTTTCCAATCCAATCCAAATAGCATTGATTATGCAGCTCTGGTAAATACTGGCTCTTGTGACTTCTGGGTAGACAAGTCACTTAACCTCTTGGTCAGTATTCTAGGCAGGTCTCTAAGACTATTCATGGCCAAGAAGGGAAATCCTCATCTTTGCATTTCTAATGCTAATGAAATCACGTCTGGTCTCTATCCTATTAGAATGTGAGCTCCCTGAGAGCAGAGACCACGGTTTTTGCTGTCTTTGTGTCCTTAGCACTTAGTACAGGGTCTGCAAATAGTAAACACTTAATAAATGCTTATTGTTTTTGTTATCTAGTCTCCACTGTATATGCTAGGCACTATACTTCCTTTTGGGACTATAATGACAAAATGCTGGCCTGCTCCTGCCTTCAAAGAGCTTCTATTCAATTCATATTTAAATTTGCTTATTTTTTTTTTCTGATAGCAGATTTAACTGGAATTAAATTTATTTAAGTCATCAGTCAGGACGTATACTCTGAGCCTGGAGAGGTAGCATGTGCAGTGGAAAGGGTTTAAAGTTAGAAGATTTAGGTTCACATGTTAGACCTGTGATGGTGGACAAGTGGTTTGACTTCTCTGGGCCTTCATTTTCTCAACTGGAAAATGAGATTGGTCTAGATAAGCCATGAGATCCCTTTAAGCTTCACATCTACCATCCAATGATTCTAGCAATAGGCCAAAAAGTTGATTTTGTACAGGACAATTTTAGAAGTGTTGACCTTTATAGGAAACACCTGAATTTGAATACATACGTTTTATTCATTAAAGATTTTCTTAAATTGTGATTTCACCTCCTTGTTCCCTGTGATACAATTATCTTTGTTTCATTGATGAAGAAGCTCCTGACACTGAAATAGCTTACTTAGAACACTGGGCAAATCTTTGGCTAAGCCTTTCTGATGTTGCATTCCTAATTCATTGTCTTCCTCCGCCTGGAATGTGTAAATTCACTTGATGGCTCACCAATCCCGTGGTTTCTGTGATTTGTCCCAGCTTTGGACTGGTACCAGTAGCAGAGAATAGGATACCCAAGGGCAAAAGTTTACATATGGACGATGAATAGAAGAGCCAACTCCGTTATCCATGCCATGAAGGAGACAATTAATATGGATCAAAGAAAAGGCTCCAATTTCACCCAAACTTTATATTTATCAATTGTGTTAACCATTTTCCACACCTGCCTTTTATAGAGTTGCAGCCGACTTGAGAAGAGTTTATTATCCTTTGCTCTAACAGAAGACCTATGGTTTTACCATTTTTTGTTCAGTCATTTTAGTTGTGTCTGATTCTTCATGACCCCATTTTCTTGGCAAAAATACTGAAGTGGTTTGCCATTTCCTTCTCCAGCTCATTTTACAGATGAAGAAACCAAGGCAAAGAGGGTTAAGCAACTTGCTAGGATCACACAGCTAGTAAGTGTCTGAGGCTGGATTAGAACTCAGGTTTTCCTGACTCCAGAATAGACAGAGAGTGCCTGGCACTCTATCCACTGCATCACCTAGCTGCCCTTTACCATTTTACATTTTTGTGTATGTATTTTTTTGTCTGTTTGTTTGTGGAAATGCAAGCAATAGATTCTTCCAAAATGAATCTTGATCTTTAGATTCTGAATTTTGTACAGCTCCAACCTATGACTGAAATGAGGAGATGAGAATTTTTTTTTTTATCATATCCAGTATCTGGAACACTCACCAAGATGAAGAATTATTTGTGATGGCTGGTTTCCATCTTAAAGCCCTAGCCCCATTAAAAAAGTAAGCAGAGTCGCTCTGATTAAAGATAGGATTAATTTCCTTCTTCATGCAGTTAAATGCTCAAGCAGTGAAAATAAATGTTTAATAAATGGTTATGAAAGGCCTGCTGTAAACACAAAGTCAACAAACAACTTCAAGGAGGTGGCCTGCATTTTGCTTGGTGGAGTGTTTTCTTTATTCAGTTAGATGAACAAACCATGATCTCATCATTGGTCAACAAGATAGTAGAGAGACCATCAAAGCGCACTACAGGAGAGTCCAAATTGATTCATGCCAAACAAATGTTTGTACCTAACAGCTGTATTACCACTGATTCTAATTTACTCAGCCGGGGTTCTCCTTTCATTTTCTAAGTGAGATGAATGTCACATTGCATGATATCGACAGCATGTCTATTGCCTGAGTAATGAGTTGTGTCAGCTCTGTTGTGTGTTTAGCCTCTTCTCCTTATAGGCAAGGGAAGTGTCAGGCTTATGTATGTGTTCACGTTCCTTTTACTGGAACCAGTGTGTCATGTTAGATGTTGTCACAGCTTACTCATGAGTCCCATAGAGTTTGAGTATGAAATAGCCACTTTGGTGTTGACAAGGCTTTTGGAGGCAAGGACTTTGAACTATCAGGTTATTTTCTTCCTCCGTTTCTATATTCACATTCAACAAGTACGTTTAGATACTGCTTTATCAACTTTAGGCTGAGTATTGAAAGACATTCAAAAGAAGTATAAGGCATAGTCCTTGTTCTTTGGGTTAGATCTGTTACTGCACTGAATTAGAGAAGAGGCCACAAGCTCTCCTTAGCAGACAGACTCAGGATGAACTGGCTGTCTGCTACCACGGGTAGGTCCCCTACTAACTGCTCACATATGTCAGTGTTTAGTTTTCTCAGTTTGATTGATTATACTTGTTTCTGATGTCAAGAAACTGGAATTTTGAATTTGGGCCTGGAATAGGACGGAGGAATAGTCAATCAACAAATGTTTATTAAACGCCTACTGTCTGCCAGGACACAAAGATGGAACAGTACCTGCTCTCAGGTTTCTTGAGGGCAACTCTTCATGACCCCATTTGGGGTTTTCTTGGCAAGGATATACTAGAGTGGTTTGCTATTTCCTTCTCCAGTTCATTTTACAAACAAGGAAACGGAGGCAAACAGGATTAAGTGACTTGTCCAGGGAAAACATAGTAAGTATCTGAGGCTGGGTTTGAACTCATGGAGATGAGTCTTTCTCATTCCAAGCCCAGTGCACTATCTGCTGAGCCACCTAGCTGCCCATGGTATTAGAATAGCATCTTGCAACCTAGGCAGGATGGAGTATATAAAGCAGGATTCTGAACTGCCATATCATTGGACCCAGTTGTTCTGCCAAGAGTCTATGGATAATGCATTGTAATAATTAAAGCAAACCCATAGGAAGGTGGTTTAGTATCTAGGAGAAAGCAGGAGAAAAGGAGCCAAAATTAGTAAGTCCTTTCAAAAGTATAACACATAAGGAATGGTTAAAGCAGTCAGAGTTATTTAGGCCAGGAAAAAAAAAAAGAGAAGCTGAAGGACAACTTAATAACTGTTATCCAGAGGTTTATTTTTAAGGAGACTATTTACTGATTAGTTATTTTCTATTTCCCTAGAAGAGAGAACCTGAGGGAATGGGCTGGAATTCCAGCGAAAGATTAGATATAAAGACATTGCCAATAATAATGATGTCAGGACATGGGGGGACATCATAGAATCTCCAACCCTGTAAAGCTATAATTGAAGATAAACTTTAGTGTAAAGATGGTTCAGGCTAACCTTGCCTACATCCCAGAGGTTAACCTAAATATTCTCTTCAGATACAGTAATCTATGATTCCTTGAGAAATTAAGTTTATGTATAATATTTCTGCTATGCAACCACTCTGTCTCAATGTCTCCAATTATCCAAAAAAAGGTTTGAGATTTCAGGTACCTCCTAAAAAGCTGAGATTCATGTATCTTGCCTAAACCTCTTGTGTCTGCCACATTCTAGTGGGAATCTGAATGAGGCATATTGACTTGCTCCGTAGCTTACTCCTGATCATTTCAGTATGACAAGAACCATCCGTTATGAGGATTCTTGACATCTTCTCCCCAGGCACAGACAAAACCAAGAAACAGAAAAAATGAAAAATAAGAAGGGAGAAAAAGAGAGAAGAGTAGAGGGGGAGAATTAATCAGTCTCTTTTTGTGTGAGTCTCAGAAATGAAAGTATGTTGTAATGCGTTGGCCAACAGCGAATCCGTTCCTCTGTATTTCAGCCAGGAGAGCCCCTCCTGTTTAGATCCCTACTGGCAATTTCTTTTTCTCCAAGAAAGCCACATAGTCCTGAAAAGGAGCCTTCTCCAAACCTGGGCAATTAACTAATTAATAAAACAGAAAATTGCAATCAGTTCTGGAAATGTTGTTCCGTGAGCAGATGCTTTGAATAGAGGAGTCATGAAAAGCTTTCCTGAGTCTTTATTGTTTAACATAACAAATTATTTTCTTTGAGAAGGACCAAATTACATCTCTCCAGATTGTAACTATTGCCCTGTACAGGGTAATGGTACATCAGGGCTTATCCAGGGATACTCCTGATATCAATCTTGCCGCCTATTCAAAACAAGAATGGGAGTTAGAGTTAGCCGGTGCCAACATTCCTGCTGAGAATCAGCCCAGTTCCATTATGCGTGGGGGCGCCCCCAACTCATCTCCCTTGCCTGCTAGGGGTGCACAGATACTGTTGAGAGACTCTGCAGGGAGTGCAAAGTAAAGAGGCTGCGTGATAGGAACACTATCTCTTATTCCTTCATAATGAGCTCTGTGTGGGGACTGGGGGAGTCTAGCAAAGGTCAGTTTCTTTCACAATTCATTGCAGCTGTGGGGCCATTGCCAGAGGCCACTCTGCTCCAAAAGAGCGGAGAGAATACAAGCACTTGGTGGGAGAGAGCTCCATATTGGGCGAGACCCTTGGTCCATCGGCCCAGTATCATGTAGAGATCAAGCGACAAGTTGAAGAAGAGAATAGGTGTTCTCCTTGATGAATTTCTTCTGGATGAATGTCTTCAAAGAGTCAGAATGTACCTTCAAATATGTTCCTTTTCTTAGATTGTCCAACCATTACACCCTTTCACCTATGAATTTTTATGAAACCTATCTTGAGGCTCTATTTTTTTTTTGGTGGGGGGGCCTATACATCTCTTGGGGCAGCCAGGAGGCACAATGGATAGACGACTAGGTCTGGAGTCAGTATGAGTTCAAAGTTGGCCTCAGACACTGTGTGACTCTGGGCAAGTCACTGAATCCTGTTTGCCTCAGTTCCTTCATTTGTAAAATGGTCTGCAGAAGCAAACTACTCTGGTATCTTAGCCAAGAAAGCTCCAAATAGAGTTGTAAAGATGGGACAAGACTGAAAAATGACTGAATACATCTCTTGGAGCGATGTGTTCCATAAATTTAACAACTTGCTGTGTTATCAGTAGTTGTTTTTATTTACCCAAAACCAAGTTGCTCAAGTTTTTGCACAAAGCTAAGCACCTAGTAGGCATTAGATGAATAGCTAATGAATTGAATCCAGTTGAGCTGAAGGGTGAATGTTCTCTAAATTTATTGAACTAGCTCATTTACTTTATCCATATCATTTATGATTTTATAGACTTAGACCCTGTCTACCTTTAGTCTTTCCAAACCAAAGGGTCCTGATATTTTCATCTTTTCTTTGTAAAACAGCCTTTATAGTTTAGTTACCTTTCACTGGACCATCTTAAGTTCTTCTATTTATGTGTCTATGTATGTATGTATCTATCATATATGTATATATATATATATATATATATATATATACACACACACACACACAGATACATACTAAAATATATATGTATAAATATACACATGAATATATACTTACACACATACATATATAGATGTAGCATCCAGAATCTCACATTGCAGTATAGATTTCAGTAGACCATGATTTTCTATAACGGTAAAATAAAATTTTCTTCTTTGTCTTCACTTTCCTTGTTGATGCCCAACATTTGTTGGTCTGTTTTTGGCAGTGGCATAATCTTGCAGGGTCTTATGCTCTTTCTAGTGACAAAGCCCTTTCCTATGCCATAGCTGTAAGCTCAGAAGTTTAGTTAGCATCTTTATTCCTTTTGAGATGGGAAGAAAAAGTGTCTGGCCATGAGAAGGAGCTAACATTATTCTCCAGGGAAGATGGATGGTATCTCTCTCTGAGGTCATGGCTTTCAAATAGGAAGACAAGCTAATCTGTTTGCTTGTCCTCATTGAAACTCATCTTGCCATTATAAACAAACAGCTGGTTAATTGACCTTGTCCGTTATTTCTTCATGTTCCCCCCATTGGCTTAGATTTTATCTACATAGAATAATTTACTTGGACATATCATGGTTTGTTCCTTTGTTTGAACCTTTATAAATGCAGTTAAAGATGACCTATCCTAAAAATTATTATTAATTAAATTAAATAACCCAAATTATTACACTTATCCACCTAAGGAAGTGTCCATTTATCTTTACCCATTGTGGTCTTGTCTATAATCCAGTTCGCCAACCGTGATGAGGTTCCCAATCCCATAATGTCAGGGAATTGACCAAGCAGGAAGAGAACAAGAATACCAGGTGTCTTATCATTTCCTGTCCCAAATTTCCAACTGTCTGATGGTTCCAGCATTTTAGATTTGTCCTTAGGGATGGGAGCAATGAGGGAAGAGGTGGGATAGGGCACAGTTATTGCTCCCACTACCATACTTGACCTCTAAGAACACTTTGGTCCCCTAATGCTCAGTCTAGGTCCTAAGAAAAATCCCTTTTGCTTTTAGTTGAGCTGAGGCAAAGTTGGATTTTTCAAAAGTTGCTTTCCTAGGCCGCTAAGAGTAAAGTGAAAGGGTAATAATAACAATAACAACAACAACAATAACAACTACTCTATATAGTGCTTTATGATTTACAAAGCACTTTCTTCACAACAGCTACCACGTTGTGAATTAGATAATGCAAGAATTGTTGTCATAGGAATGAGTTTACAAGGCATAGATGTGTTATCCTAAGTTAATTACAGTCCAGTGCTGGATTGGATTGACTAACACAGCTTACAGGGTAACCTGTCCCCATTTTTGGTTCCCTCTGAGGGAAATGATTCAAGCTGGCACTTCCTTATCCCCCAAATTTCCCTCCTTGATGAAACTCAACTTCTTCATTTCTTATTCGTGGGCTAGGCAACCATGTGACCTCTTACGAGAGATGCCACCATCCCTGGAGAATTACATTAGTTGCCTTCCAAGGACAGGAGCAAACTTTCTCTTCTTCCAGCTTCAAAACCTGGGCTTTTTGTCAGTCCCCCTGCTTAGTTCTTGCCTCTGGTCTCTAGAGTGCTTCTAGTTGTCAGCTCATTAACAGTACTGGGTTGATGGACATGACCTGAGTAAAATGAATAATCATGCTATGGCATAGTATAAAGGATATAGGTATCTCAAGGTTTGGATTTAAATCACTTCTCTGACATTTGCTATCTGTATGGGCTTGGACAAATCAAGTAATTTCTCAGCCTCCATTTCCTCATCAGAAAAATGAGTGGGGTGAATGGAAAGTCCTCCAAAGTGCCTTCCAACTTCCAATTCTATGATTTTCCAGCTTAGGTTGCTAGTTTCACCTATATCCCCAGATTCTCTTTGATAACTCTTTCAGGTGATACACCCTACCATCTGAAGAATGACTTTCCCATATCCTACTATTATAATTTGAAGGATGGGACTGCATGAATTATGGGACTGCACCCCATGATTCCATTGGTGACTGCTTGATAAAGTACCACCAGCTTGTCATTTGGGAAGCAGTTGGGTATCAGAATATTTCTAACGTCATCCTTAGTTTTAAAAAAGTGACCAGCATCCTTCTAGGCATCATCCTTGACTACTCACTCTATCTTACCTGATATCTAATCAATGGTCAAATCCTTTTGTTCCTACCTTCATAACTTTTCTCATATACGCCCCCTCACTTGTCTTAACACTGCCACTGTCCTGGTGCAGACTCTTATCACTTCTTGCCCAGACTATTGCAATAGCCTGCTAGGGTTTCTGACTTCCCCAAGTTCTTCCCCACTCCAGTTCATTCTTTGCTTAACTGTCAAATTGCTCTTCCTAAAGCACAAGTTTGACCATGTCACTCCCTCCCCATTCAATCAACCTCCCTAATACCTCTAAGATCAAATATAAAATCCTCTATTTGGCTTTTAAAGCCCTCCATAAGCTGGTCTCTGCTCACCTTTACACACCTCCATGTACTCTGGGATCCAGTGACACAGGCTTTCTTCTGATCCTCACCTAAGACACTCCATTACTCAGTCGAGTTTCGCTGGTTGTCCTTGACAGAGCCCTGCTCCTCTTTATCTCTGCCCCCTGGCTTACTTCAAGTCTCAGCTAAAGTCCCATCTTCTACCAGAAGGGTCCTTTTTCAGTCCTCCTGAACTCCATGTATTCTCTCTGAGATTACTCAGAGGGGATTTTAGATGTTTTCTAACCCAGTCCTCTCATTTTATAGATGAAGACAAGAGAGATTCTGTCATTTGCCTAAGGCTACCTAGATAATAAATGGTAGAGGCAGGACTCAAACTCAGATCCCCTGACTTTAAATCACTCCCTTTCTCTTCTCTTTCTCTTTAAAAAATTCTCTTTCCATGTCACTGGATTGCCTCCCAGCTTGTTTCTCTTTTGCTTTCACCTTAGATCATAGTTTTGGAATCAGGATCATCAAAGGACCATGCTTATTGTCTGATAGCTTCCTTGTTTTGGTGTTTTCAAAAAGAATCTCTTACTAGTTCTGGGGTCATTTGCAAAATACTCTTCAACTTGCTTCTTGGCAATTTTAAAAGCTATTTTCTAGTTTCCATCTGATCTGCCATCTCTTCTTTTTTTTTTTTTTTTTTGCTTTTCTGTTCTCAGTTGGACTGTTTTTCCATTGAAAGATGACTTTTTCCTTGAAAGAATCATAAGCTTTGGGGTTTCAATTAAGCCCCTTTGAACATCTCTTTCCCCCCTCCTGTCATGATAGATGACAGGAAACTCTGGGGTCAATTGAGTCTTGGACCATTCACCTCCCTCCTTTGCCCCCAGCAGCAAAAACTTTATAGATGATAATATATTTTCCCAAGAATGTCTTGACCTTCAGATCTGGAAACTTGGAGCCCCATGGTTGGTTTCATGGTACCTTATCCCTTTATTCATGAAAGTTGGTTCAATTCTAATCCATATCTGGTGTTAAGAACCAGAGGGCAACCTGGGACTTGGCCTGACCCTGGGTCCCAGATTGGTTCCCATGAAGGACATTAAGGGCAGTCAGACTGCACCATTTCTCCCAATTACTCACTTACAAACTTGAACCTTAAAGTATTCCTGGAACTAGACAAGTCTATAAAGTGTCATGCAGACTGAGAAGGACCTGAATTGGTCAAGGCTTCCTGGGACTGTAATAACCTGCCCCATCTATAATTTCTCTTAAATTGGGGCTAGAATTTGCCTTACAAAGTTGGACACATGAGCTATTATTTTTAAAAATATATATTTTCAGTCTACACTTATTAATCATCAACAAAGACAAACTTTTAAGTAAATATTATTTTAAAAATATTGTATTTTAAATCAATAACTCCAAAATAGTTATTATTTGTTTAGTAACTCACTAATCATTGGGCATATGGGGTTCTTTCCTTTTTTTGGTGTTGAGCATAATAGTTAGGAATATTTTCATGCTGATAGATCTTCCTCTCTCTCTCCTTTACCCCCTCCCCCTTAATAACATCCTCAAGTTATGTTTATGGTAGTAGGATCACTGGGTCCTATGATGTAAATAGATTTATAGCCCTGATTTTATATTGCCATAGAGCTTTCTAAAAATGATTGCTTTATTCACCTAGAAATTTACTCCTACAATGTTTACTAAAAAGTCAGCTTCTAAGGAAAGTCTGGCAGAACACTGAGCCAGGAAAAATTGTTCTTTGGTATTATTCTCCATTCTCTGATTAACAGGAACTGAGCAAGCTTTTTGCATAGCTATTACAGCCACAAATAAGCTGTGGCCTACATTCCTAAAGCCTAAAGTAAATCAGTTTATAATGGAAATCCAACAGTGGCCTAAATGCATGCCAGGCAGCAATTGAAAGAGAAATTCAAAATTAACATAATCAACATAAACATTTCTTAAGTACCTACTGTATACAAGGCACTGTGCTAGACTTATCTTCCTCTAGCATCTGGCTTTCTTAGGACTGAAGACAAGGTATAACAATAAAATAATAACTATTATATTAATACATAGTATATATTTTTAGACCAATAAAATAAAATTTTATTTTTGAATGCTAGGATGTTATAGCCTAACTAGAAGGCTTACTTGATTCTTTTTTTTTTTCTCATTCATTCCCTCATTCATAGCTAGGTGTTATGGTGGCTAGATCACTGAGCCTGGAGCAGGGAAGAACTGAGTTCAAATAAGTGTCTCAGGCACTTATTATCTGTGTGATCCTGAACAAATGTAAAATATAGACAAAAATGGCATCTACCTCCCAGGGGCTATTGTCCTGTGGGGATCAAATGAGATAGTATTTGTGAAGCATTCAGCACAATTCCTGACACATTTTTTGTTGTCCAGTCCTTTCAGTCATGTCTGACTCTGTGAGACCCCTTTTAGGGTTTTCTTGGCCAAGATACTAGATTGGTTTGCCATTTCGTTCTCCAGCTCATTTTAGAGATGAGGAAAATTGAGGCAGACAGAGGTTAAGTGATTTGCTCAGGGGCACAGAGCTAGTAAGAATTTGAGGCCAGATTTGAACTCCTGGCAAATACTAGGTGCTTAATAAATTCTCCCTTCCCCCAACACTGCCCCCAATCAGTTAACAAGTCTTATCCATTCTACCTCCTTAACATCCCTCCCAGCCATCCCCTTTACTCTACTTAAATCACAATCACTCAAATTCAGGGCCTCATCTCTCCCCTGGACTATTATAAAAGTTTCCTAGTTGGTGTCCCTATATCTAGTCTCTCTCCAATCCATCCTCCAAACAGCTGCCAAAATGACATTTCTTAAGTGTGGGTTTGATCTCATCAGCTCCTAGGGGCTCAATAAGTTTTAATGTTGCCTCTCCTATGAAATACAAATGCCTCTGTTTGAGATTTAAAACCCTAATTTGCCTCCAACCTATCTTTCTAATCCAATTTCATGACTCCTCCCCACGCACTCAACAATCCAATATGCCTGCAAAGTAGAATGTAAGAAGAGAGTATTGTGAACTAAGGCTATAATGACAAGCTGGAGCCATAAGATAGAGGGAAGGCCTATTACAAACAAACAAAGCTTTATTTTTTTTTCTAGAGACAATAAAAAGCTCGTGAATGTTTTTGTATATTGGTATAACAAGATCAGACATGTGCCTTGGGAAGATTATTTTTGAAGTATATTTGAAGGACATATAAAAGAGAGGAGAGATTGGAAACAGAGAGAACAGTTAAGAAGTGGCTACAAAGGTCCAGATTGGAAATAAGGGGTGTGAAGAGGAAGAGACAGATATGAAAGATATTGTAGAAATGAAATCGAAAGGACTTGGCAACTAAATGGACATAGCAGTTGAAAGAGCTCGAAGATTCAAAGACAAAAATGATTTTAATTGAGAATTTTAAGCCTTGGTGAGTGGAAAAATTGTGTGGCACACTGGTGTCCAATTCAAATAGAAATGGATCCTTGCAGGGCCACAGATTGATTTAGAAAACTACAAATTAACATCTATATTACATTGTATTTTTATTTATTTCATTAATCTTTATTTAGTTTATTAATCTTTAATCTCTTTGAGCCTCAGTTTCCTTTTCTATAATCATGAAAGGACCAGGCTCATTGGTTTTGAAGATTCCTCCCAGCTCTAAATTTTTAATGCTACGTATGCTGGGAGGACAGGCAGGTTGGTGTGTGGGGGAGGGGGCTGGGGCAGGAATGAGTTCAATATTGAATGATGTTGAGTTGGATATTATTGCAAGACATCCAGGTGTAGATAATAATGACAGCTAGCATTTATATAGTGCTTTAAGGTTTGCAAAATGCTTTACTAATATGACTGCATCTCATCCTCACCACATTCCTGGGGGGTAGGTGCTATTTCTATCCCCAATTTACGGGTGAGGGAACTGAGACAGAGATAAATGAAGTGATTTGCCCAGGGTTGCACAGTTAGTAAATACCCAAGGCAGGATTTGAATTTAGGTCTTCCTGACTCCCAGTACATCACTCTATCCATTGTACCTCCTAGGTTCCTTAGATTTTCAGATGCACGAAATCATTTGACATTAATGAGGGGTCATGCTCCTGATCATTTTTTAAAGTCACTTTGAAATAAGGCATTGGTCTATAATGAATAAAATCATTCTTAGTATGGGCCAGCCACTGTGCTAAGTGCTGGGGATGCAATAAATAAGTAAAACTGTTCCTGCCCTCAAGGTACTTGCATTCTAATAGGGTAAGTGGCAGCCAGGGAAGCCAGGGAAGTGTATTTTGGTCTAGTTAAGTAATAAGGATGGTGAGGCATGTTTTGATTGAAGGGCCCTTTCTATAAGCAATGATTTAAGTTCCCTAGAACCTAAAGTAGAAGGCGCCAGGTGAGGGGGATGCAGGGTGGGTGGCCTTCTTTGATCCAGCCAAACTAACCTTCTCTCTGCTTCTCACACACCGCATCGCATCTTCAGTCTATGCCATTGCCCTGGTCATTTGCCATTCCTGGCATCCCCTCCCACCATCCCCTCTCCACCTCGTGGAGTCTCTCTGTCCCTTTAACACCAGTAGGACCAGGAGTGACAATAAACATTTTTGAGACATTTTAAACTCAAAAAGTATATATTTCTACTTGCTATTTCATGAACTTTCTCTACTTCTTTGTTATCAGCATTCCTTAGCATTCTAAAGACTTTTCAAATAATGGAAGAAATAAATCATGTGATTCTACACACAAGGACCAGATGTGTCAAAGGATGCATGTGCTTAAAGTACAGCTCATGCACCATATTCTGCCTTTACTAATCTCCCAAACTGCTAGTGCCTTCCCTCCCAAACTCTCTTGTGTTTAACTACTTTGTATTTGTTCTTTTTTTTAAAAATAAGTTTTATTGATATTTTCTGTTGCTTAAATCACCATGGTTATGGCAAATATCCCTCTCTCCCCCTTCCCAGAGAGTCATTCCATATGACAAATAGCATTTTTTACAGAGGGGAAAAAATAGTAATACAGATCTATACATTGAAAGAAGCTGAAAACATATGCAATGTGTAACATCTGTGGACCTCCCACCTCCATGAAGCAGTAGATTGGTCTTCTCATATCTCTTCACTCTGCATCCTGTTTGGTCTTTATAATTTTGTTACATGTACTTTCAAATTTTTGGTTTATAGTTGATCTTCACATTCATATTGTTAGTTGTTACTCTGTGTGTGTGTATGTGTGTGTGTGTGTGTGTGTATAATACATACACACACAGACTGTACTTGTCTCTCCATTAGAATGAAAGCTCCATGAATAGGCATTGTTCTTTTCTTTGCACTTGTATCCCCATCAACCATCACTATCCCAGTGTCAAGCATACAGTACGTACAAAATAATACTTATTGATTGACTGAATGATGGCAAGAAAGCATCTGGGGTGAAGTACTGGACAGGGCACTGAAGGCCAAAGAAAAGTGTTTGAGAACAGGTTTGGCTATTCTCTTTACCTGAACTAGGGGTGGGTTCCTGTGGCCTTGAGCCCACATGTGGCCCTCTAACTCCTCAAGTGTGGCCCTTTGACTGAATCCAAACTTCACAGAACAAATCCCCTTAATAAAAGGATTTGTTCTGTAAAAGTTGGACTCCATCAAAAGGCCACACCAAGGGACCTAGAAGGCCACATGTGGCCTCCAGGCTCTGGACCTGACCACTGGCCTTCCACAGAACACAGAGACAGCCTGGGAGACTGAAGCTCCTCAGAAGGACCAGCCCTCGCAGCTGATAGGGCTGTCTCTAACTCCCACTTCCAGCTGGCATGGAATTGAGCCCTTGATGTCCCTAATTTCCCTTTGCTGTCTTTCTACCCTTTTGGTGAGTGTTATAGCCTTCATCCAATATAATCTCTTGCCAGATTATTCTGTAGCTGCAAAACAGAATGGCTAGATTCTCCTTCTCCCCCATTTATGCATATCCTCCTTTCTCTTGGCATACATGCCCATTGGCATCTTCCTTGTCAGGAGGCCTTCTAGGCAGCAGCACTGACTTTCAAAGGAGTTAGCAGCAGGGCAAAAGAGATAAAAGGAGCACTGTTTAGGGGAAGAAAAATCTGACTGGTGGACTGGAGTGTCCCCATTAACCTCTGATTTCCAGCTGTCCTGAAACTGACTCTAGCTGCCCGCAATCTCTTTCTTTAGAAGTGCCCTCTTTCAATGCATAGCGATGCCCCTTCCCTTTCTTATCCCACCATTAGTATCTAAGTGTCTCTCTCTCTTCCCCTTCCAGAAAGCCATCCCATATGACAAATAGTATTTTTTTTTTTTGCAGGTAGCTACATGATGTAGTTGATAGAGTGTTGCATATGGACTCAGGAAGACTTATCTCAGTCCAAATCTGGTCTCAGATAATTGGGTGACCCTATGCAAGTCACTTAACTCTGTTTGCCTTGGTTTCCTCATCTATAAAATGGGGATAATTATAGCAACTACCTTTTAGAATTGTTGGGAGGATCAAATGAGATAATAATTGTAAAGCTCAGCATAGTGCCTGGCACATAATAAGTTGCTAGCTTAGTGTTATTATTATTCTGTTACTAATTTTCACAGTCCTTTGCATTTTTCTCATTCTCTTTTGTGTACTTTTCCTACCAACCTTTAAGTTTTAAATTCCTTGAGGGCAGGGTCCCCATCACAGCTATTTTTATATACTCAGCATTAGCTGCTGCCTTGCATATATAAACATTTTTAAACTGGACCTAATGATTTCATCAATATAAGGAACTTCTGTGGTAGAAATTCCCTCCACCAAAACAGATCAATGGCTCCTCTGTAAGGTACTCTTAGGAAAATGCCTGGTGGCACTGAGTGGTTAAGTGACTTGTGGATAGTCACCCAGCTACTATGTTTCAGAGGTAGGACTTGAACGCAGGTCTTCTGACTCCAAGGTCAGCCCTCTTTCCCCTATGGGATGTTGTCTCTTACCCTGATGTTATTGTTTAGTCATGTCTGACTCTTCATGACCCATTTGGGGTTTTTTTTGGCACGATATTAGAGTGGTTTGCCCTTTCCTTCTCCAGCTCATTTTCCAGATGAGGAAACTGAGGCAAATGTGTGAATTGTCCAGGATCGCAAAGCTAATAAGTGTCTGAGGCCAGATTTGAACTCAGAAAGATGAGTCTTTCTGACTCCGTATCCAGCACTATATTCACTGCACCACTTAGCTTATTGAGTTTAAAAACTCCAGTTTTTCCTCTTTTAGAGCAACGATTTTTAGCAAGGCTAATAATTCCTTAGACTCAAAGCCATCTTTAAAAGGTATATTTAATGAAATCTCTGATGCAATATTCAGTGTTAATAAGTTACTGAGATGAGATTGTGAGGCAAAAGGCCTTGCCTAATCCTTCCTGGGACAGTCTTACTTGTCTGAGTATTTGGGGATCATGCGGTGAGAGATGCTCTGGAAGGATCTGGGAATTGTCACTCCAAAGAATTCTATCAATTTCTGATTTTTTGAAAGTGAGAAATGGAAAGCAAAAGCTGACAGTTTCTAGCTTCTTTGAACTGAGAGAACTTATAGAAACTAAGATGCACATGCTAAGCAAGGGCATCAGCAAGGGTAAGGGCTGAGACAGAAGCTCTTCATTCCTTCTACTCCCCAGCCTTCCTCAGTGTTTCACCTTCTGGCACAAGCAACATATTTTAAGGTATAAAACAAAAAGGAACTTACATGAGGACATATTTTCTTATGGAATCCCTTCAGTGACCACTTTTCATTTTCTGAATAGTATTCTGGTCCATTCTGGTCCACCAATGAGGTAATTTTGGCAGAAAGTAGGAAGTAAAAAAAAAAAGTTTATGTATTTATTATTATTATTATTATTAGATGCCAGCTCTTTTCCAGGAGAGTAAACACATTACCCATGCAAGAGAATTTAAAAGAGAATCTCACCTCTTTCTAAGAAAGCCTATGTTTCTGAAGTATTCTTTTGCTCCTGGGGCAGAATTAGGATAAAGTTAATAAGATAAAAATCCCTTGACCATCTGTGAATCTACTTTGAATTTACTTTGTAAATCACTTTTAAAACCTCTAAGATAATCATATTTTCTGCTCACTGATGGTTTTCTTTTATATGAGCCACTGGGATGGGCACGCATAAGAATTTTTAATCTCTATTTGTTCTTTTAAAATCAGTACCTTAAGATAACACTAAATTCCTAGCTAGGGTAGAATCTAGCCTGCTTCACAAAAATAGATCAGTTCCACCATTATGGAGGAGTGGGGGACTTGTTCAAGGAACAGACTGCTCAGTACCTAGTCTCCCTTTCTTTCTTTCTTTCTTTCTTTCTTTCTTTCTTTCTTTCTTTCTTTCTTTCTTTCTTTCTTTCTTTCTTTCTTTCTTTCTTTCTTTCTTTCTTTCTTTCTTTCTTTCTTTCGTCTTTCTTTCTTTCCCAAAACTTTCTGCTGCTTCATAGTCCATGATTACCTTTTGCTCTCTTCCTCATGCAGAAGCATGCTTAAAAATCTGAAAGTCATCCTAAAGAAAATATACCCAGTTTAGTTAAATGGAAAAAACTCTTTTACTTTTTCAGTGATCATTGGGCTAGACTTGAGGGCTCCTTCTGAAAATAACTCAACCACAGCATCCCTTCCTAGCCTCCCATAATACTTTCAAACTTTATTACACACCTGTTGGCACCTGATTACATATGGTCTTATTTTCTTTTCCAATTATTTCACATTTATAAGTGCTGTTTCCTTGACAAGATTACAAACACCTTTTTTCTTCCCATAGCATCTAGCACAGTGCTAGGTACTTGATGGGTGTTGTTTGGATTGTATTTGTATATATTCTGTAGGTACTTCATATCTCCCTCAATAGAATATTCTGCTCTCTGCCTTGAAGACAGTAACTGCTAATTTTTGTCTTTGTATCCCTAGGGCTCAGGACAATGCCTGGATTGTAGTGGCTCTTATTAAATTTTTGTTGATAGATTTATTGATTTAAAATTTTTTTGATATAGGCATGTGCAGAATAGTTACTATTTGACAGCTTTATTTGGATCAGAATTAGTAAAGATTCTGAGCCTTAATGGTATATAATGTAGACAAGCCAACATGGTACTACAACATCATTTTTTTTCTTCTTTCCCTCTTTAAGATATGCTGTCATCTGTCTTTTAATTTTAGCACAATCCTTTCTTCTTCTTCTTCTTCTTCTTCTTCTTCTTCTTCTTCTTCTTCTCTTCTTCTTCTTCTTCTTCTTCTTCTTCTTCCCATCCCCTTCCCCTTCTCCTTCTCCTTCTCCTCCTCCTCTTTCTCCTCTTCCTCCTCCTTCTCCTCCTCCTCCTCTTTCTCCTCCACTTCCTTCTCCTTCTTCTCCTTCTTTTCCTTCTTCCTCCTCTCCTTTTCCTTCTTCTTCTTTTTTCTTCCTCCCTCCCTGTCTTATAACTACTACTATTTTGGAAGCCCTGTTGTAACAATGCTAGACATGTAAATACTTGCTGACAAATTGATATGATAGCATAAGTTATGTTCTCTACCCTTGTGTAGTACCCTACATACCATCATAGGATTTAGAGCTGAAAAGATGATTGCCAACCTCCTCATTTTATAAATAATGAAACTGAAGTCCATAGAAGTTAAGCAACTTATTCAAGGTCACATAAGTAATAACACTACCTGCCATTTATATAGGGTATTCAAGTTTGCAAAACACTTTACATGCATCATTTCATTTGAGATAGCAACTAGCAAAGTAAGCAGAAGAACTTAGATCCTCTGAATGAAAAGCCAGCACTCTTTCCCTTCAGACACTCCCAATTTATCCTTTATATAAATTGTATGTGCATGGTTGTTTGCATGTTGTCTTCTCCCATTAGAGGGGGTGCTCTTTGAGAGCAGGGACTTCTTTTTGCCTTTCTTTGAACCCCCAGTTTTAGCACAATACCTGACATACTGTAAATGCTTACTAAATGCTAGTTGACTGACACACTGCCTCTGTTTGCTTTAGTTTACCTCTACCCCATATCCCTTTGTTGTTCTGTCCATTTGCCTTCCTTTCCATGAGTTTCTACCAACACCAGCTCCTTTATATTTCTGTTCTTTCTTGATTCTCCCATCTTTTTCTCCCTAGTACCTGAAACACTCCATTTTTTTAGTCTTTGGGTCACCAACCTGACCAAGCAGAGCACTCATTCAAGCTTCATTTATGGCTATTCTTTTGCCAACTCTCACCTTCAAATCCATTTCCAGTTACTTGAGTCAGATTTTAGATAAGTAGTATAGGCCTATAGTTTAATATTAAAAGTAGCCCTAGAGCTGTCTGGAGTTCTTTTAAGCAGTCCTACCTAGAGGCAGGAGCTATATTTGATGGCCACTTTCCAGTCCTAAGTTTGTATTAAAGGAATCACATTCTAATCCTTGACCTTAAAAAAATGTTTTGTTGATGTCTTTTATTTTTATGTCCAGTCATTTCTATTTATACCTCCTTGCCCTCTCTTCTCCTAACCAGTAAGCCATCCCTTGTAACGATCAGTTAGTGAGCATTTATTAGTTGCCTACTATATGCCAGGCACTGTGCTAAATGTTGAGGATAAAAAGAAAGGCAAAAACAAACAAAAACCAGTTCTTGCTCTCATGGGACTTATGTCAGATGAGAGAGACAACATGCAAATAACTATATACAAACAAGGTATCTTTCTATCTATATGATATATTGGAGACAACTTCAGAGGGAAAGTATTAGCATTAAGGGAGATTGAGAAAGGTAGGATTTTAGCTGGGATAAGAAGGAAGCTAGGAAAGCCAGGAGGCAGAGATGAGGAGGGAGAGCATTCCAAGCATGGGGGACAGCAAGTAAACATTCATGAAGCTGGGAGATGGAGTGTCTTGTGAGAGGACCTTCAGGGAGGCCAAGACCAACTTTCTTGGGGACCTCATCACTGTTTATGCAACACTGTGCACTATAGTATTCTCCTATCCCCAGCTCCCAAGGAAAGGAAAAGTTCATTTTCTCGTTTCTTCTCTAGGTCTATTTTAATTACACAGCATTTCGCTGTCTCTTTCATTAGTTTATTGTAATACGTGGCATTTTTAAAAAGAACACTTGAATAATGTGTTTTACATCCATCTGTAGTTGGACATGTAGTTGCTTTTGATATCAAATAGAGAGCAGTTTGGCTTTCTTTAAAGGCCAAAATCTGAATACCAAGGCCATGATCCAAGTTTAGAAATCTCACTGTGCTAATTTGGGCCATGGCATGCATGCCAGTTACTCAGACAGAAGATCACTCAGTGTTCAAGGTACCAGATTAGAAGCCTCTCCCCTCCTCTCTTTTTTCTGTTCATTTCAGCTATGATAGTAAAACAACTCTCCAAGATATTTCCATAGACCTTAAAGACCTAAAAAAAATATCCTTCATTGACAAGTTTGATTATCTCGCCTGCTGTCCTCTTCTGGGAAAGGCCCTGTGAGCTATCTTTGTGTCATTCCACCAATAAGTCTTCAATACATGATTATTTATTTACTGCTACAACCAATTGCTGTCCGTAGCAGGCTATGGCTGCCAACTCTCTGATGATAGTGCATGTTAAACCTTTCTCCACTTCCTTTCCTTTCAGGTTGGAAAACTGATTCAAGAAGCAGCTGGAAGGAGTAATTTGAAGAGAGTAACTCTGGAGCTTGGAGGGAAGAGTCCAAATATTATTTTTGCAGATGCTGATTGTAAGTCAGCTACAGATCTTACACATTTCCCAGGACAGTTACACATAAGCTCTGTCTCTTCTCCTTTTCTCTCCTCTCCTTTCTTTCTCCTCTTCTCTTTTCTTCTCTTTTCCCCTCCTCTCCTGTTCTCTTCTCCTCTCTTTTCCTCTCCTCTCCTCTTTTCTTCTCCCCTCCCCTCCCCTCTTCTCTATTCTTCTCTCCTCTGTCTACTCCCCTCCCCTCCTATCTTCCGTTTCTTCTCCTCTTCTTTTTGATCTCTATTTTTAAAAAAAAGCTACTAAGAGCCTGGTCTTTGAAGCTAAGCATCCTTAGCTGGATCCCAGTTGTCTTGAAGAAAAAATTATTTTATATTAGAAGTAGAGGAGAGAAACATTATGAATTAACAGGTGAATAAAAAGAGGCCACTTTTAATCCTAGGGATACAGTAATAAACTCTTGTGATGCTTCTGAATCATGTGACATTTAAACTACCCTGGATCACTGAGGGCCCTACTTTTTTTCTAAGCCTCTCCAGGAAAGGAGATTTTCCCCATTTCATCTTTATGCCTCCTCAGAGTTGGAAGGAACCACACACATCATGTATCCTAACTTGTATCAGAACAAGAATCCCCGTGACAGAATCCCCAACGGGTGGTCCCTCAGCTTCTTCTTGATGTCCCATACTGATGAAGGGCTCCCTGATTCCCAAGGTGGCCCATGCTACTTTTAGACAGCCCTCATGGTCGGGGGAATTCCAAACTCTGCCTTTTTTTTCAACTTCTACTAATTGTTCCTAGTTCTCTCCTCTGGGACCAGGAAGAACAGACTGAATCCCTTTTTTCACGTGGTGGCCCCATTTTTTTAATCTTCAGTTTTATCAGTGGGTCGATGATTTTGTAAGTGATGTGGTCATAGGATCACAGATTTAAAGCCAGAAGTTGAGGTGTACTAGAGCCCACTCAAACCGGCTTGTGAGAGTCGATTGTTGTATTTTCAAGGTGAACATTTACACCTTAGAAATCAACAAATGCTACGAACTGGGGCTTGATTTACTGTGTGGTTCATTCCTAGGCTTAAGAAAGTGATGGAGAAAATATTAATGCAGATTATATTTAAATGGGTTGTGCATGCATTTCCCCCCCGTAGAGACATAGTTGTTAAGCATTTACCAGCACGCTGTTAGCCAGAATGGACCTTGAAGGCCAGCAGATCCAACCCTCCCATTTCCCAGATGATGAAACTGAGGCTTAGTAAGATCAATTCAGTCAGATCAAATTTACGTGGCTAATAAATGTCTAAGGGCAGGAGGTAAGCCCAAGTCTTTTTGACTCTTACACCAGTGCCCCCTCTACTATCATGGGCTACCTCTTCTATTCAGCATCTGGCACATATATAAACACCTAGTACATCTTTGCTTACTTGATTTCATCAGAAAGTCCAGTTGTTTAACCTCCCGGTTTGTCCCTTACCTAGCTAAAAATTCACCCTCTCTTTTAATTATTCCCTCTATCAAAAGGATATATCATCCATTTAATAGAAACTTGGATAACATTATTCCTTTAGCAGCTAAAGGAATGAATAAGGACACGAGGAATGAATAAGGACAAAGGTATCATTATTATGAGTGGCATTATATGATATATGTTCATCAGAAGAGTGAAGGGCATATTCTCTTTCCTGTTCCTATTAAAAATAAAAGTTACCCCTTGATACCAGTTGGGCACCAAACACCAATTCCATCGACATCTCACCTCAGTTGCCTTTCCAGCCCATTTCTCTCATGTATAGCATTGCATTGGGTGCTTTGGGGAAAAGACACAGGTGTTGGCTTCACTAGTGGGGAATGTAGTGGATGAGGGCAACACGGAAAAGATGGCGACTTTCATCTTGCAGTGGACTACGCTGTGGAGCAGGCCCACCAGGGAGTGTTCTTCAACCAAGGTCAGTGCTGTACAGCAGGATCCCGCATTTTTGTGGAAGAGTCCATCTATGAGGAGTTTGTTCGAAGAAGCGTGGAGCGTGCCAAGAGGCGAATAGTTGGGAGTCCTTTTGACCCGACCACTGAACAAGGCCCTCAGGTAAGTAATAAGAAATCTTTCATTTCTTTACATAGGCACCTGCATAGAGCCTCTGTGGATTCTAAGGAGGGCCCTCAATGTTAAGTCTCTTTTTCTTTACTTCCTCTCTCCCTACAAACACACAAAGAACTTTGCTTGTTTTCTTGAATGTGACTAGAAATTCAGCCATGGAGGAGTCTTTCCCTTTCAAATTAGCATCTGGATAGCCTTCATTTCTGGCAATTTCTTCAACACTATTTTTGCTTCTGAAAAAAACAAGGATGTCATTCCTTCTAATTATTTTCTTCAACCATTTAGGCAAGGCTTAGGACTTGCTTAAGAGCACCGAGGACTTGTTAGGATGTGAAGTATTGCTTAGGCCTACAAGAGCACCTGGCCCAGTGTCTAGAAAAGAGGAGTGAGTTGCTAGGTGTTCAAATCCTTGATCTATAGGAATGATCTGTACAATCTGGTTCTCAAAGCATAGACTTTACCTGAGTGCTAAGCTTCTGTGCAGCCCTACAGAAGGTAAATGTTAAATCAGTCATGGTTGGAATGTATTGGTAAGCATGTCAACCAAGTCTATTGCAATTTAGAGAATGGTGATAGCATTTTATAGCAAGGGATAGGAATAGGACTGGACCTGAGATTTTGCTGTTATGGAGAATACCCTCTACACTGAAGGTCTGTACATTCTGTGCAACTTATAGAGAGTTGCCCAGAGTCACATAGCCAGCAGATATCAGAGGTACCACTTGAACCTGGGTCTTGCATTGAGCTCCTCAGCATTCCTATCTGACATCTCCTACATAAAATGATTCCTTCAAAGGGTGGGTGGATGGGGGAAGAAAAGTAGAGAAAAGAGGAAATGTCTCTTTTAGAGAATGGAGTTACATCCTTTGACTGTGAGCTCTCTTGTGCTGCTCTGGGAAGTTTTACCAAATGGAGATCTGGTTTTATAGAAGACCCAGAAGTACCTATGAGAATAGGCCAGTTGTCCCGAGAAAACTTCTTATGAGGACCAATGTCACTTTAGGTCTGGACAGATATACTATGTCTTTACTGCAAAAGGGAAATGGAGATCCAGGCATTTATCAGGGCAATTCAAGCAAAAACAAAGAAAATAAAGAAAAAAAACTCAAGTGAAGGAAGGCTTTTATCTGAACTGTTAAGATAAATGACCTGTCATCTTATAAGAACCAGCTTCAACTGACTATGCTGATTAGTGACTAGCCTTTAAAAGTGAGCATTTCATACTTTCCTCTCTAAGTATTACAGGAACTTACAGAAAACATGCCCTTTCCAAGTTGTATATTTGTTTTTCAATAAAAAAAACCCCTACAGTTTAAAAGCATACCACCTTCCAAAAGCCTCGTTCAGACACACAAAGCAATCCTGCCTTGATAATTTCAACAACAATAATAGCACATAGTTAAATAGCACTTTCTAATTTGTAAAGCATCTTACAAGTCTTTGGCCACCTTCACAAGCAGTGCACTTTCCATAAGACTGATTTGATTTTGATTTCTTATTCTTCATGTAAATGACCTAAGTGGGTAAGTTAGCCACCTTTCAATCTAGCAGCCTGCCTCCCTCCTATTTAGGGCCACTACTCATGATTATAAGGGATGTTGCTGGTGGCCGTTATTTTCAAAGCCATACGGTACCTCAGTTCCTAGACATAAAGCCAAGAACTTAAAAAAGTACAAATGAAGGAACTTTTCATAGGATGCCTTTCCTGATCCTCCAGCTGTCAGTATCCCCTCACCTCCCCCCCCCAAATCCTTTGTATTTATCTTGATTATACTTACTGTTTGTATTATAGCCTTGATCCTGCCTCTCCTCCTCCATCCCAAAGGGATCCTAGCTTTATATCCAAATGTACCCAGATCCATTTCTAGTGGACCCAGACTCCAAATAGGGGGTTTTAGGCTCTTTTCTTTGTCATTTTGCTTCCACTGGGAAATAAGGATGAGCTCTTAAATAAAATGCAAATAAAACACAGATTTGACTTGTGAAGGGTCTCCCCAAAAGGGGCAAACAAGGTGTTTTCTAGAGAACTTATTCAACATACAAAGTAGTGAATATCAAGTACAAGGCAGCTATTTATTCTTCCTTCCAAAAAAGAAATGCTTGAAACACACAACTTGTAAGAATTCATTAGCACATAATCAAAATATAAATGATCATCTCTCATTTCTGTTATACTCTCTCTGGAGATAAAAACTCTGGGGAGACTTGTGAAACTGAGGAATAGATATTTCACATTCACTTAAGGTCTGTACTGCTTGAGTGATAATCCTCAAAACACACACATATATGTATACGGATACACACACACACATATATATATATAGATAGATATCTACACATGTATACACAAATGCACATCTGTGCATGTATATTGACACATATAGATATATGTATACACACATACCTATATACATACATATACATACACACAGATACACACACACACACACACACACACACACACACACTTATTTCCTCAATAGAATATAAACTACGTAAGGATAAGGACTGTTTCATTTCTGTCTTTATATCGCTAGCATCCAGCAGAGTATTTAGCACATAGAATGTGCTTAATACATACTTGTCAACTGATTGATTGATACCACACTCATTTATCCATTTCCATCTTCATAGCAGACTTTCTTACTTATGTTGACAAGGTAATTTCTTTTTGCAGATCGACAAGAAACAGTACAACAAGATCCTTGAGCTCATCCAGAGTGGCGTGGCAGAGGGGGCCAAGCTGGAATGTGGAGGCAAAGGCCTAGGCCGAAAAGGCTTTTTCATTGAGCCCACTGTGTTTTCCAATGTTACTGATGACATGCGGATTGCCAAGGAAGAGGTACCCAATATCTCAGTTAAGAGAGTCAGAGATTTCCCTAGGGTTGCATTCTGGAGTGCGTTAGCAGAAAGTCTGAGAAGTTGTATTTCCTGGATTTATTATTTTTTTTTAAATAGCTTAAGTAATACAAATACAAATGCTCTGCCATTCCAAATACAAATAGTTTGGAAACCAAAGAAAAGGAATTAGCTGTGAGATGGGTAGATGAGATAGAATCCCATGGAGCAAACCAAATAATTGTGGTCTTTGTTTTCCATAATAATCTTCTTATGGTAGTTAACTTTTCATAACTCATATTTACATAAACACTTTAAGGTTTGCTACTTTTCCCACAATAACCCTGCCATGATTTGTAATGCAAATGTCAATTTACCCATTTTCATAATAACAGATATGAATATAATGCTTTAATGTTGCAAAATGCTTTGCATATATTATTTGTGCCTTACTATAGTTATTGTTTTCCCTGTATTACAGAAGAAGAAACAGATTTATAGTGTCCATAGTCACAGAGATTCCAAGTATAGATGTGATATATTCTAGGCTCCAAGACTATCATTCTTTCTCATATATCAATCTGCCCTGACATTGTACTAATTTTCCAGCCTATAGGTCAGGAATCAAGGCTCCTCTCTGTGTAGAGAGGGGAAGCAAAGAATGCATCTCCCTGCTCAGGAATGGATCAACCACTTCTTCATTTAGTCCTCTGTTTCTTCTTCAGATATGTAACATGGAGGTTTCCCAGCTTGACAATCCCAGAATTTTCGAGCTGGAGAGGTCCTTAGTACAACGTGAGAGCATGTCTTCTACATACGTGAAGACGTGCGCATACATGCAGAAACACACTTGTGCGTGTGCTAAGGCATACATGCCCTCCAGTGTTCAAGGGAACCAGACTCTGAATGTTATGCAAACATCAGAGTCAATCTATTTATTTGATTTTGTTCTTAGAAAGTTTAGAATATTTTGTTGTACGGTGCTGCTGGAATTAAGTTTTATTAAGGGAATCAATAAAGGGTATTGATTATACCTTTATATTATTGATTACACACACACACATATGCATATGTACAAACATGTATGCAATCTATGTGATACATATACATGTGATACACTATATGTATGTGTGTATATGTGTACACACATATATGCATATGTACAAACATGTATGCAATCTATGTGATACATATACATGTGATACACTATACGTATGTGTGTATATGTGTACACACACACACACACACATATATGAAATCAATAAATGGAGAGGGGTAACAGGCAAAATAGTGGCAAAGCCATCACAAAATCACTTTAAGTGGCTTAATGCAAAACATTTCATCCTTGTTGCAGATTTTTGGGCCAGTTCAGGAAATCCTGAGGTTTAAGACTGTGGACGAAGTTATAGAGCGAGCCAACAATTCTGACCTTGGACTCGTCGCTGCTGTTTTTACAAATGATATCAACAAAGCACTCACAGTGTCAGCAGCGATGCAGGCTGGGACTGTTTGGTGAGTCTTTCCCTTTTTTTCTCTCTCCAAGTCTCTGCTTTAGTGGGTAGAACTGGCACTAACTGCCTGCAGAAATAACCTCGTCATGCCAACACTCTTCAAATGGGATGGAAAGGAAGAAAGGCAATCCAGCACTCTATCTTCTACTTCTGTTCCTTTGTATATCTGGGTGGCTCCTTCATGTCAATGATCTACATCCTTACTCAAAAACCTTCAGTAGCTACCTGTTGCTTCTAGGATAAAGTAACATTCTCAGCATTTCAACCCTTCCACAATCTGGTTCCTACCCACATTTCCATTCCTATTTCATATTACTATCCTTTCATGAATTTTCTATTTCAGTCAAAACGTCCTGTACCTTGTGTTTGCAATTTCATCTAACTCAAGCGTGCACCTCCTACCCAAAGCGTTCCTTAATTCCTCTGGTTGTTAGTACTCTTCTCCCCGTTGAAATTACTTCCTATATACTTATCTATGTACAGGTTGTATGCCCTTAGTAGAATATAAGCTCTCAGAGGGCAGAGATTTTTAAACTTTTGTCTTTTTATCCTCATTTTTGTCCAGTCCTGTCTAATTCTTTGTGAGCCTTTGTGGGATTTTCTTGGCAAAGATACTGGAGTGGTCTGCCATTTCCTTCTCCAGTTCATTTTACAGATGAGGAAATTGAGGCACATAGGGTTAAATGAACTTGTCCAATGCAACAAGTGTTTGAGACCAGATTTGAACTCAGGAAGATGAGTCTTCTTGATTTCATGTCTGGCACTCTATTCAGTGGGCCACCGAGCATCCCCAGTGCTAAGTACTTAGTGTTTGTTAAATTAAATTAAATTGGATTAAATCAGGAAATCTAATTAAATTTAAATCATATCATTTTTCTTTACTTATTAAAAATGCATTTTCTTTTTATAAGAGTAACTAGCCCATTGCCTTTTTTCCCTATTAAGGAGATTCCACTGACGATTTCTCACCTTTTCTTAATTCAGGATCAATTGTTACAACGCCTTAAATGCCCAAAGTCCCTTTGGGGGATTCAAGATGTCTGGAAATGGGCGGGAAATGTAAGTATTTTGCTATTCACTTTCAAAATTTATAAGAAGGTTTTGTGATTATCAGTAGCAAGAAAGTCTTAGCCATTCAAATAATAATTTAATTATCATTCTCATGATCACTTTCATCTTCCATTGTTGTCGTTCAGTCCAGTTGTCTCTCATGATCCTGTCCATGGGGTTTTCTTGGCAAAGATATTGAAGTGGTTTGCCATTTCTTTCCCCAGTGGATTAAGGTAAACAGGGATTAAGTGACTTTCCCAGAGTCACAGAGCAAGCTAGTAAGTGTCTGAGTTCAGATTTGAACTCAGGTCTTCCTGACTCAGGCTCAGGATTGGAATTCTATCCACCGAGTCACCTCACTGCCCCATTCTAGGTCTAGATATATGTCCCAATGTAACTGGGTCACAGAGAATTTAAGTGATTTGCCTAGTCACACAGTTAAGTATCTGAGGGAAGAACCAAACTTAACTTCTTCCTGACTCCAATATCAGCACTCTATCCACTACCATACCTGTGATTCTCAGTGTGGTCCAAAGATTAATGAGCATTCCTGAAACTCTTTCTAGTGAAGCTAATGGATCCAGGAATATTTCTTTTTATTTCTTTTAAATTAATTTATTTTTGATTATCAACAATTACTTCCATAAGCTTTTGAGTTTTAAATTTTTCTCCCCCTCCCTCCCCATCTCCCTCCCCAAGACGGCATGCAATCTGATATAGGCTATACATATACATTTCTATTAAACATATTTTCACATTAGTGATGTTGTAAGTAAGAATTAGAACCATAGAACAATAGGAGGAACTACCAGAAAGAGGAAATAAAACACAATAGAAGAAAAAAAAAGCAAATAGTATGCTTTGATCTGCATTCAAACTCCATAGTTCTTTCTTTGGATGTGGATAGCATTTTCCATCATGAGGCCTTTGGAAATGTCTTAAATCCAGGAATATTTCTAAATGCTTAAAATAAAATATGTAGGATTGGAAATTAAACCAATTATATTGAATACAGTTATCAAAAAAAAAAAAGAAAGAAAGAAATTTACAGACTCCAGGTAGCCTTCTTACGAGGTCATAGCAGCCAGGGTTGTTATCATATCACATCTTACAGTTGAAACCAGTTAATTCAGTAACATAAATAAATAAATAAAGCAGTTGGCTCAGTTTTTTTGGTACCATGTCAACAAAACAACCAGTTAATTGACTAAAATTTTTGTTTTGACATCATGTAGAAACAATCCAAGACTATGTTTACACGAGCCAAATGGAGGGGAAGGTTGAGGCAATTATCCAGATAATTCAACTTTAAAAAAAAATCCAAACCTTGTTCTTAGAGGGAAGTTAGTAGGAATTTTTTTTTCACTGCTGCAGCTTAGATTGTTACGTCTTTTGTTGTGCTCCCATCCCAGCCCTGACCCATACTGGAAAAATGAGCCTGGTTCTACCCGGTGTGGTAGGAAGCACCCAAGAAAGGATTCTATCTGGCCATCTCTCTTAGATGCAACTCCAGAACTGAGCCTATCGCCTCATCTCCAGGACAGAACTGCTATCCTGTTTCCAGCAACTGCCATACATCTGTTGGCCATAACACATCTCTATCTATCTCTAACATGTAACATAGCAATGAACTATAGGATTTAGAGCTGGAAAGGACCTTAGAGGTTATCTAAGCCAACCACTTTATTTGACAGAAGAGGAAACTGAGGTACAGAGAAGTTAAATGGATTGTCCAAGGTCACACAGACAGTGAGTAGAAGTGCTGGGATTCAAACCCCGTCCCTCTGATGCCAAATTCAGCTGTGCTTTCCACCACTCCTGGTTCTCTTGCTTAAAGAACTATTTTACTCCTACACAAGATTAGTGATAGAGAAACAATGAATTCTCCCAACCCAACATAAACCTATTGAGAGTTACCCTCTATAGGTTTCTGATAACGTGGCCCCCAACTTTTGAGGTCTAAATTAGACATCGTTTTCCAGATATGTCGACCTGGCAATTCATTGCCTGAACACCTCTCAACCTTCTTTTACTTCTGTTAACACAGTCTTGGATGCATACTGGAGGAGGAAAATATTGCAGAATTTTTGCCGTAGATTAAAGAGGAGAGAACATCCTAAGAGCATAGAATCTAGGATTGGAAGGAGCCTATATGATGATATATATAATGACCAATAAGTCATCTAGTTCAATGGTGCCAAACTTAAAAGAAACAAGGGCTATTTACCCATACATAAGGATCCCTGTGTGCCTCATATTGACTTAATTTAAAATGTAATTTTAAAAAAATGCTTTATTGTATTTTTTATTTATTTTATTAAGTATTTCCCAATCACATTTTAATCTGATTCAGGCCACATCAGCTACAGGCTGCATGTTTCACACCTCTGATCTAGTCTAAAGCCCTTATTTTGCAGATGAAGAAACTGAGGCTCAGTGGGGTAGAATAACTTGAGGAAAGTCACCTAGGTGACAGAATCAGACTTCAAAACAAGATCTTATGATTCTAACTTTGATGCTTTTTTTTTTTACCCACCATACCATGCTGGAAGTATGTCTTGACAGTTTAAAAACTAATGAGCCACAGTTTGAAAATGAGATGCATTATGAAAGTAATTTTAGTGGAGATAAAACAGAGTGGCAAGTACACACAAAGGGGAATTGGACACTTACTTCAAGTCTATAGTGTGAAAATGGCTTTCTGACAAAATCCTGACTTGGCTTCTGAAAAGCAGTTAAAAAGCAGTTAAATAGAGTTGTATCTACCTAAGTCTCTGGTAACTTAATACCAAGATTGACTCATCATAGCACATACAATCAGGACTGGGGTGAGAAGCAGGACATTTGGGCTCTAAATATAATTTTGGCCTTTGAGTAATCGTGAAGGCCTCCCTATGAAGACTTCCCTTTTGGAGAAGGTCACTAGCCATGTGTTTGCCTTCTCATAGTGATGGACTCCTGCTAGACTTGTATTACCACAGAATTTAACCAGACAGTGAATTTCTCTTAAGGAAACTTTCCCTTAAGAGCAAGGTTTTGGCCAGGAATGGTAGCTCATGCCTGTATTAGGAACTACTTGGGAGCCTGGAACTGGTAGATTCCTTGAAATTAGGATTTTTGAGTTGTAGTAAGAATAAAGTTTATAGGGTGTCCATATTTAGTTTGGCACTAATATGGGGAACCCCCAGGACCTGAGGCCCACAAGGCTGCCTGAGGAGAGCCAAACGAGTTCAGGTTGGAAAAACAGACCATGTTAAAGCTTCTTTGCTGATTAGTATTGGGGCTGGCCATGAGTGGCTACTACAATTTCTGGCCTGGGTAAGATAGAGTCAGTAAAAACAGATAGAGAGAGAGACAGAGAGACAGAGACAGAGACAGGCAGAAACAAACAGAAAGGAGAGAGACAGAGAAATACGGAGAGAAAAAAAGACAGAAACACAGAAGCGAGAGTATGTATTTGGTTAATCTGATTAATTGCCTCAGCCTTCCACTTCATTTAGCTTTTGCAGACACAGTATAGTGCAAAATTTTCTAACTTTTTTTGTGTCCTGGAACCCTTTAACAGTGAAGCCTGTGGACTCCTCAGAATGTTTTTAAATGCATAAAATACATGGAGTTACAAAGAAAACCAATGACATTGAAATACAATTAGCAAAAATAATTTTTTTTTTAAAAACCACAAACTGCAGATTAAGAACCCCTAGACTGTAATGGAACTTGGAGTCAGGAGAACTGGATTAGAATCCTGGCTCTATCACATTATAGCTGTGTGACCTTGGGTAGGTTACTTAATTTTGCTGAGCTTCTGTTTTCTCCACTGTGAAATAGGATAATAAAATATTAGGACTCCTATCTTACAGGAGGTGACCAGGTGGCACTCTAGATAGAGCACTGTACCTGGAGTCAGGAAGATCTGAGTTCAAATCTGTCCATAGACATTTGCTGGTTGTGTGACCCTGTGCAAGTTCCTAACCTCTGTTTGCCTTAATGTCTTCATCTGCAAAATAAGGAGAGTAAAATATGATAATTCTTACTTCAACGACTCTCTATTGTAAGGACAGCGTTTTGTAAACCTTAAAATACTATATAAATACGAGCTTTTATATTATTGTGCCGTGATATCAAAGCCCCCAAACCGTCAATCCAATAGTCATTTTGAACTCTTTCTCTTACCCCTCCCACCGTCTATGGATCAATGAGTTTGCGCCTCTGAAGTCTTCCTCCACCAGACCCTTCTATGGTCCATTATCTCCCAAGTCTGTCCAAGTTCACATTCGTTATTTCTGTGATGCTATTTATCTATCTCATCTTCTGCTGTTCCCTTTTCCTTTTGCCTTCAATTTTTCCCAACATAGGGTCTTTTCCAATATGTCCTGTCTTCTCAGTGTGTGTCCAAAATATTTAAGCTTCAGCTTCAGTATTTGCCTGGGTTCTCAAAAGTTATGCCTATGGTGCACAAGTGCTGTGGCCATTCACGGTTCATTTCAGTTGCAGGAGCCATGGGCATGAGCCACCACTCCTGGCCAAAAACTTACTCTTAAACAGAAAGCTAGAATTCCTTGGGAGAAATTCATTGTCTATTTAAATTCTGTGGCGATTCAAGTCTAGCAAGAATCCATTTCTTCTCAGTTGGAAAGGTTTCAAGTATCGACTGGTCCATTGACAGACTCTGTGTCTTATAGTCAAGGACCTGCCTACTTAAACTCATAGAGGCTCATTACCAGAAAGCTGGCCATAAAGGGATGATTTTTTCCCCCCTTCCTAACAACTCTTGAAAACCGTCAGTTGAGGTTTGGAAGAGTTGCAATGTGTAATGTTGGAGGAAACACCCGTCCCAGTGAAGTCATAGATTCTTGAAATATTAGAATATTGAAGTGGATTTGGAAGATACAGAGCTTAGAACGAAATGAGGAAACCACATAATAAACTAGTCCAAATAATCATGGAATGCTAGAACCATAAGGGACCCTAGACAAAGCTCTGTTTCAATCCCTACATTTTAAGGATAATAGAACTGAAGCCCAGAAAAGTTTACTAACTTCAGTAAGGTCACATAGTTAGAGAATCACATTTCACCTAAGTTTTCTGATTCCTAATCCAGTGCTCCTTCCACTATGCTATGTAAGTTTTTTATTTCAAAACGACCAAATGATTTGGGCAGCTAGGTGGTACAGTGGATAGAGACCGGCCCTGGAATCAGGAGGACCGGCCTTAGACACTTGACACTTACTAGCTGTGTGACCCTGGGCAAATCACTTAACCCCATTGCCAAACAAACGAAAAATCAAATGAGATTAACCTATGTAAAGCTATGTTTTCAGCTTTGCAAAGCTTAAAACATTACATAAATTCTAACTATCTAGCTACAATAATAATAAAATATTATAATTGTTACTAGCATGTATTTGGTTCAGGGATTCTTAACTTTTTTGTGACATAGATCCTTTAACAGTCTGGTGAAGCCTCAGAATAATGGTTTTAAATACATAAAAGAAAAGGGAAACCAATTATTTTGAAATACAACCAACAAAATAGATATTTTTGAAAGTTCACAGACGCTAGGTCAAGAACAGCTGATTCAGACCCACTGTGTGATTCCACTCATATCTAGATACTTGGGCCAGCGATTATTTTAATGTTAGAGATTAGTCTAACCCCTTCTCCAAACAAGACTGTATCTGAAAAACCATGCCAGAGATAACAGCTGTAGGAGCTCTGAAGAACCACAGTGTTGTTTTCTGAGGTGAATGCTTTTTGTTTGGTTTGGGTTTGCTTTGATACAGTTCACATGTGATGGGAATGTAATGGTCAAACTCAAAACCAAATTTCTATCAAGACAAACGGCCTTATTAGCCTCCTTTAGGCTTCATAGAGACTGGATTAAGACACTGACAGAGAGAGGAGAGCACAGTGCAGGGATCTGCCCCAAGTGCGTGCAAAAATCAGGAAATAAGAAGGGAGTGGCCTAGCTCTAAACAGGCACATGATGTCCATGATGGTGAGGCATATTCACAATGGCCTGAGGGCAGGAAAGAGTCCAAACGGAGCCAGAGCTGAGCGCATAATAATCTGTCTCCCAGCCTGGACAGCACTAATGAGCGAGCAGGTTAAGTGAATAAGTCTGCCCTAAATTTTCACTGTCCACTTCTAGGACAATAGATAGTGATGTGCATAAGCAATGCCATTCTGACACAAGTCTTTTCCAGCTCTTTCTTCAGAACAATTCATAGAATACTAGGATGTCAGTCAATTAACGGGCATTTATTAAGCACTTATTACGCCAAGGATTAGAGATACAAATAAGGAAATTAACCCTACTTTCAAGGAAGTTGAGAAAACCTTGGAAATCATCCCATTCAAGACCCTTGTTTTCTGTTGAGGAAACAGAGGCCCAGATAGTTGCCCATGCATGGTCTGATAACCAAGAGGTTCACGTAACTCAGTTATCCTCCATATCCAAAGAATCCAAAGTTTGGATGGGTAATGGATTCCAGTAGAGAGAGTTCAGGTAACATGGCTGCTCACTCAGGTTAGACTGTTTAAAGTAAATGTCCCATTTTAATCAAAATATGAATGAATGAATGAATGAGTGAATGAGTGAATGAATGAATAAATGAGTGAAAAAAACTTATTGTTTTCCATGTGCAAAGCACTGGATATAGTGAATACAAAAGCAAGAGATTCCCTACTGTCCAGGAGATCACATTCTAATGCAGGCTACAACATATATAGGTAGTTGGTATTGGCTACAAGTCAGATAGAAAGGCCCAGTGGTCCTTAGAGGTGCAGCAACAAAGCAGATGGTAGTATCATTTCCACTGATGGAACCATATCTGTTTAAGATGTTGAACCATTTCAAACGGCTGAGGACTTTGGTGTTGAGAATTTTCAGGACTTCAGTAGCTATGGTTGCTGAGGAGATAGGGGCTCCGTCATATAGAAGGGAGAAGGGATGAGCCTTTAAAAGAATATAGAACCACAGATTTAAAGCAAGCAGGGCTCTTAGAGTCCAATCCCCTCATTTTACAATTGAGGAAACTGAGACACAGAGCAGTGAAGTTACTTGCTCAGGGTCATATAGTTAGTATCTGAGGTGAGATTTGAACCCAAGTCTTCTGATTTTGAGTCCAGTGCCCTAAATATTGGGCCATGCTTACCTAAGATAATGAGGAAAGAGAGAGGGGGAAAACAGTGTCAGGACAGTTAGGCAAAAGAAGAAAAAGAGAGAGATACAGCAACCAGTCTTGATGACACACCAAAATATTTCCATATTCTGGTTGCAGCATGTTGCTGCAGGGTACTCAGAAGAATACTTAGTTCTCAGAAGTGAAGGCTGTAACAGTAAATATTCTCATAATGAACTCCTAAGAAGGGCATGTTTTCCTTTCTGGAAAGTTTGTCATCTGCACATCTTCCAGAAATGGTCATCACATGGAGCTAATTGTCTGGGAGAGCTCACCTGATCCTCTCAACTACTAATATCTTTCTTCTCAAACTACCTTGTATTTAACTACTTTGTACATATTTGTCTCTATTAATTTTATATTTATGCTACATATGCATATAGTTACATATACAAAGATATGTAGATGAATGAAATAATCCCTACTCACAAAGAGCTTACATGAGGGAGACAACAGATATCTATTTATCTATCTATCTATCTATCTATCTATCTATCTATCTATCTATCTATCATCTATTTACCTATCATCTATCTATCTATTTATCTATCATCTATCTATCATCTATTTACCTATCATCTATCATCTATCTATCTATTTATCTATCATCTATAAATCTATCATCCATCTGTCTATCTATCTACCATCTATTTACCTTTCATCTATCTATCATCTATCTATATATCACCTATAAACTATCATCTATCTATCTATCTATCTATCTATCTATCTATCTATCTATCTATCTATCTATTTATCTATCATCTATTTACCTATCATCTATCATCTATCTATCTATCATTTGTGGCTATGGATTATTTCATTCTTTGACTTTGTATTCCTAGCATCTAGCATGGGTCCTGGAACGTGTTATTATTCAGTTGTTTCAGTCCTGTCTGACTCTTTGTAACCCCTTTTGGGGTTTTCTTGGAAAAGATATTGGAGTGATTTCTCATTTCCTTCTCCAGCTCATTTTACAGATGAGGAAACTGAGGCAAACAGTGTTAAGTGACTTGCTCTGGGTCACACAGCTAGTAAGTGTCTGAGGCCAGATTTGAACCCAAAGAAGATGAAGCTTCCTGACTCTGGGCCCAGCACTCTTTCTACTGCATCACCAGATAGGAACTTAATTAGTAGGAACTTAATTAGTACTTGTTGATTGATATTAGAGATCTGTATGAACTGGACAGCAGAAAGAAGGGAAAGGAAACCCAGATACTCCCAGGGAGAGAGTTACAATGCTTGTCCCCTTACCTTCTTTTATTTGCTCACTCTTCCTTGATTCCCCAACAGCTCTGTGAGGCTGATGTCTTTTGTTGTTGTTCATTCATTCAGTCATGTCCGACTCTTTGTGACCCCGTGGACCATAGCACACCAGACCCTTCTATGGTCCACTATCTCCCAAGTCTGTCCAAGTTCACATTCGTTATTTCTGTGACACTATTTATCTATCTTATCTTCTGCTTTCCCTTTTCCTTTTGCCTTCAATTTTTCCCAACGTAGGGTCTTTTCCAATACGTACTGTCTTCTCAGTGTGCGTCCAAGATATTTAAGCTCCAGCTTCAGTATTTGCTCTTCCAATGAGTACTGTGAATGAATGAATGAATGAATTAAAGGTTGATGTCTGCTGCCCAATAAACTGAACTTTCAGATGACTTGGGCCTCAAGTTTGTGCTCTTCCAAGCTCTGCCTTCTGATATTCATTCCTATTCCTTTAATCTGTGTAACACTTAAAGTCCTGCTCAGACACCTCATTGTGATATAGAGGTTATTCTTGGGCCTTTGAGGGCTATGCCAATGAATCACAAGCTCTGGTTGGTCATACCAAGCTGGAGAGGCTTCAGCCTGGTAAGATCCAGCAGGTCACTCAGCTGAGAACCAAGAGAACACAGGGCAGAAAGACTTTCACTCAAGTGAGCTACTCATTGACTTTTTTGTGTTTGTTTGACCCCATCAATTAGCAAAATGCAATGGAGTCTTCATCTTCCTCAATGGCAGGAGCACGTACACTGATGAAGTCATCTTTCCAAGCATCCCATTGATCAAATAATTAATAAGTGTTTATTAAGTGCTTACGATGTATCAAGAAAAGGGACGGAGAACTGCTTCTGCTTTGCCAGTCTTGGCTTGGGAACCTCATCCATTTTTTATCAAAAGCACACTTTATACAATACTTGACAGAAGTAGATAAAAATAGCTTTTTGCCATGAAAGATAGGTTTCTCAAGGTATGGAACAACAGAGTGTGGTAAGAGCAGCAGTATTTTAGGTATGAAAAGTGCACTATTATCCACAAAGAAGTATTAGTTAGAACACTGAACTGGATATCTGGAAGTTCAGCATTGACTGATGGGACATTCAGCTAATGATGTCATTTCCCTGGGCCTTAGTCTCTAGGTCTGAGGATAGGAGTTATGTTTCTTGTTACTTTAGTAAAGTGTTAAGATATAAATGATTCTCTAAACTTTTTTTTTTAAATTAAGGAAAGAAACACAATGAAATCATATCTTTGGAGTTGCCTTCAGGGAGAAATTTGGACATTTTTTTGTGTATCATGAGTCTCTTTGGGAGTCTAGTGAAACTTACAGACCCCTTTTCAGGATAATTTTTTTAAATTCATAATTGAAGGAAACAACAAATTCTAGTTAGAGGGTAGTGAAAATAAAGATATTTTTCTCCTTATCTGAGTTCACAAAGTCCCTGAAATCCATTCATGAATCCTTTGAGGAGTTCATAGACCCTATGTTAAGAATGCCTGACTGAGAGGAAAGGTGTGATGATGATGTCTAAGGAACCATCATATAGAAACATCGAGGTTAATGACATATGGGTTTTAGGGAGGATTAGTAAGCTCCTCCCTCGAAGAGAGTAAGAACTGCTGGAATGTCTAGACCCTTAGTATCTGACCTCTCTTTTCTCTTTTCTAGGGGGAGAATGCGGTTTGCGAGAGTACTCAGAAGTCAAGACAGTGACAATAAAGATTCCCCAAAAGAACTCCTAAGAAGGGCGAGGAAGAAAGGGGGCCAACCAGCCTGCGTCAGGCCCTCTCAATGTTCTCTGTGAGGCCCAGCACTCAGGAATACAAAGTGTTACACAGTCTTTATTTAAGAATTTAAATGATAACCTATATGCCAGGCAATTCAATGCATATATAAAGCAAACCAACTGTGCCAGGTTGACTGGCATTCTGTGAGAAACCACTTTAGTATTACCAAATAATGAAGGGAAATACAACAAGGGTTAAGACTTACGGCGTCAAACACATTCAGCTTCCCTTCCTAGAACCTGGGGTCAAGTTGGGGAACTGTTTCATTTGATGTCCAAAGGGCTTTCTTCTTGAGGAATGGTGATCTTTTTCATTTCCTTCATTCTTTTTCTTCTCTTCTCTCCCCCCTCTCTCCCCCCAACTACCTTCCCCTCCCCCAAGAAGAGCTCCTTAGCTGAGCTCATTTGGGGCAGATGTTTGGGCCGGGAACAATTTTCCAAGGTTTTGCAGCCAAATTACCGTTTCATGTTATCCATTTCTTCAAAGTGAAACATGAAATGGTTTTAGTTAGAGCCAGACCAGACTAGAAACGCCAAGAGCTGGTATACTGCAGATGTATTAAGAAGCCAGAAATCATGATATTCCTGACTTTCCCTGGTTTTCTTTCTAACCATCATGCAATAAGAGATAGAAATCAGGGAGATGCCAATCGGGCAGGCAGCATGGGTAGTTCACCAACTTCTGAGCTTCTGGTGTTCTTTTCTTTTCTGTTGTTGAATTTGTTTGCTTAGATGGCTAAGATGTTTTAAGAAAAAAAACATTTTTTTTAAAGCCACACCAAAAATAATAATAACGTGAAGGTGTAGGGGTACAAGAAAAGATATCAGATACTTAGCAGAAATAATTCAGTTCCCTTTTTTGTGTCAATGGTTTTTAAAAATTAATGATCTATAAATTTGGAGTCTACGGGCTCCTCAGCTCCTGTGCCCATCCAACCTGATGCCCATCCAACAAATGGGACTTTGGTCCATTGAAACCTGCCATGATCCAGATTCACTGGAAATAGACAAACCTGGCAAGTTGTGTGGCCAAGCCCTAAAGTTTCCCTTCTGAACATTCCAGCATGCCACCTTCAGCAGCTTATTGTTGCCAATACCACTCCCAATGGGTTTGTGCCCTGGCATTTTCCCCTTGACCTTGCCTTCCAGTAAGGTTTGGGTCTGCAATGTGGGAAGCATTAAAAAGGCTGTGCTCCTATCCCCTCTGAAATACCCATTCCCCTCCTACTTCCTAATGTAACAGCAGGTTCTACGTGGACAGTATTAGCTGCCTTTCCAACCTTTCTTTTCCCCTTCTTCATTACCAGCTGCAAACGTCCATTCCTATCTGTCATCTTGATGAAGAACAACATTTATTTAAAAGTGCCAAGCCTAGCCTAGAATATGTGGAATAATGGGCAGATATATATATATATATATATATATAATATATAATATATATATATATATATATATATATATATATATATATATATATATATATATATATATATATGTATATGTATATCCTTCTATGTAACAGTTTTCAGCTTCCTAACCATACCAGTCTTCTATTTATAACTATCCTCTCTTCGTGGATATTTTCAGGCCATCTGTATTTGCTGTTATTTGCAGATGATGGTGCATTCACAAACCCTGGTCCCAAGACAAAACACCCTGTTTCTGAGTTCTTCAATTGAATGTCATGCTTTCCTACTACTGTAGTGTATGTCTGAGCAAAAACGTCCACTAATCCACTTGTTGTCTTTGAACTGAGATAGAGAATGTGAAAAGGGAGATTTATTTCTTTTAATTTACTTAAAAAGAAAACTTCTGTGCTAGCAATAAAGCATTTATATTGTGTACTCCTTGGGATCATTTGGCTGTGTTTGTGTGCCTGTATGTTATTCTGAGTCGGTTTGGGTCATTGCTTGGTTTCTCAGCTCAGCAGCTGTCTTTGCAATCACCATTAACTAAGGTTGGGAATATATTATTTTTTATAGAAACTTATGAGTGTTGCCAAGATCCTTTCTTTCCTGACTTCATTTTCACAAGTGTGTACATATCTGTATAATACCCATCTATTAGACGTATATGCATATCTATACATACACATATGTGTATATATATATTTGTACAATACACAACTATTATACATATAGGTGTATGTGTGCATATACACATAGCTGTGTATATATCTGTACAATATACATCTATTGTATGCATATGTGTATATATATGTATCTTGATGCATTTGTATATATGAACTTGTGTGTGTGTATATGTATATACACTTTTGTGTATGTACCTTTGTATGTTTGTGTGTGCTTTATGTATATTTATATATGTGTGCATGGGTACTATCTTTGTGTGTTTAAGTGTATATGTTCCTGTGTGCATGGCTATATGTGGCAAACCGATATAACTGTGTGACATATTTCCTATGAAGTTTTCTATCAAAACTCAGCCTCAACTTGAACTATGAATGAAACTAAAATTATCAGTGGGTCAGGCTCTAGCACTGTCAAGTTCCTGTAAACATGGGCTGGGCAGAACGAGCAGAATTGTACTTACGAGGTTGTTTGCACTAGTTTGATTTTTTTAAAAAGTATACCAAAGTGAATGGAGAAAACGGCCAGAGATGCGTTGTAATATTATTGCAGCTGTATGAAGAAATGTGACCATGCTTCTCAGTTAGAGCCGCCTTCTCACTCTGTGGTCTCAAAGCCTAGTTGTTACAGGGGAATTCCTGCCTTTTGGTGCTATAAGACACGTCCTTTCAACCTGCCCCATCCCAATTCAAGTTCTGGTCAAGTGATACAAACATCTGATGACTTGCCCTCTGAGTGGATGACACTGAGTCACTAAGGGGCTAAGTTGCTCGTGGGCGAGTATAGGACTTGAGACAGCACAAAGATGAATAAATCAGGTCCTAAAGAAAGGCACACTAAAGCCTAGACAGATTGGGGCTAGTCTTCATTCTGCCTGTATTCAGAAGACTAAGCTCTCAGAAAGAGGGGGCACATAGCTGCTATTTTGAAGCTCTTCGGAAAATGCCATCATTTAAAATAATGTTTCCTATGTACATCTAATCCATAGACAATGGGATATGTGAAGAGGGAATGAAGGAGTTTGCTGGTTCCTTTTTTAAAGAAGCCACCAGACCCTCTTATTTGTTCAAACCAGTCAAAGATGTATCTTTCCCCCGAGCCCACCAAGATACATATTAGATCTGAGATACTGAGATGTCACTTGACATAAAAGTAATGATGGAAACATTACATAAGTCACTAATGGCTAACACATGAGTACTATTATCACAGCATCTTACTTACTCTTAACCCTCAAAATGTCTATACCTGCACCTTTTCTCTGACAGTCCCAGAGCTTTTTCACGTTGAGGGTGTTTCACTTCTATTCACACAATATTTGCACATCCCTAGAGAATTAAGGGGGGAGAGGATACTTATCCTCCAAACTTTGGCCACGTAGAAATAATAGAACAGAGGAGTTCAATGATTACAAGTGATATTGCAAGGTCGTGACAGACCCAAGCTTTGAACCAACACTTTCCCAGTGTTCTAACCATCAGGACACACTGCCTCTTTGTGTAAACTCTTTGTATTTAAACTTAGCACTCCACATTCCCTAGCCTCTGATCTTTATGATTAGTGTGTGGGGGCTTGGTTCCCCTTAGGCAGGATGAGAGCAAACTCCAGTTATTTTTTCATGGACAAACTGCAGTGCAATTGAAGGGAATGAATACACATTTTCAAATCCTATAGCCAGGCAGAGCCCAAATTTGTCAGCTGCATGGACCATTTATAAATGATACTCAGTCCCAGGATAGTGGGGAATGAAGAGGGGATTAGGAGCAGGTATTGTCACAAACATTCTTTTTAATATTTTTTTAAAGTCATGAACAGACAACTATACCATGCATTATGAATAGTAGAAAACCAAGCAAAAATATACAGGTTAGTCTTACCAAAAATCAAATTAAACTGTTGCTTGAATGTTTAATTTTCTATTGCTCATCTTAAAAAAAAAATAGAACATGGCTCAGTTAGGAGAATATGGAACTATATAGAATAGAGCTATATAGAATGAGCAGTGGATACAGTGCCAGGCCTGGAGTCAGAAAGTCATCTCCCCGAGTTCAAATCTGGCTTCAGACACTTACTAGCTATGTGACCCTGGGCAAGTTATTTAACTCTATTTGCTTCAGTTTCCTCCCCTGCAAAATGAGCTGGAGAAGGAAATGGTGAACCATTCTAGTATCTTTGCCAACAAAACCCCAAGTGGGGACAAGAAGAGTCAGACACAACTGAAACAAATCAACCATAACAAGAATACAGGAGTATGACGTATATAATCCCTGTTCTCAAGCAGAAGACAATTGATTGTATGAAACAGTATCAAATAACACAAGGCATTTTGCAACCCGGTGCTCACTTGTGCTATTGTTGTACGTACCGTGTACATGCCATTGTTGTACTGTTGTTTTTTTGTTGAGTTGAGGAGAAAGAAGAATGAACAAAGAAAGCAGAGAGGATATGGTAAAAGAAAATAAGAGGAGAATTGTATCACAGGAGGCAAGGAAAGAGAGAGGTTTGAGAAAGAGAGACAATATGGTACAATGGAGACAGCACTAGATCTGGCATGAGGAGGACTGGCTCTGTCATTTATTTGCCGCATGACCTTAAACCAGTCACTTTATTTCTCAAAGACTCCATTTTCTCATCTATGTTGGCAAAGCAATAGTTACACTTCCTATTCCATGGGGGATTCTCAGAAGAATTAAATAAAACAATATATGCAAAGTGCATTATAAATCCTAAAGTGTATAGAGGCATAAACTACACATATTAAGGAGGAGGTAACAGAGAAGTTGAAGAGAACGGGGATTATAGGATTGAGCAGAGGTGGAGTCCCTTTTGTCCAGATTGCCCTAGGTGTGAGTAGTCTACCTAAGAAAAAAGTCTCTTTGTCCAAGACTTAAGTGATCAGAGTCAAGTCCCTCAGCCCCTCATTACAATAGGTCCACCTCTCATTATAATATTCATTCTTCTCATTAATTGTTAATCAATCAGAGTCAACTGCCACTGTCAGGAACACCCACTCTTCCAAGAGCATATAAGCAATAAATGGGTCCTATGGGCGAGTCTTTGGCATTTGAGAGTACCACTAACCCCTTTTATTAATTACATGTTAGCATGATTAATAAAATGATTACCCAGAAACTATGTCTCTTGAACTTTTTATACACCACAGGAACATATATTTAGAACAGGAGGGGGCCTTATGGACCATATAGTCAACCATCCTCATTTTACAAATGAGGCGACTCAGGCTCAGAATGCTTGGGTGATTTACCCAGCTGGTAAGGGTCAGGGTAGCATATGAGCCCAAGCCTTGCTGACTCCAATCTGAGCATTCTATCCACTGTGCCACCATCTGCATCCCTAATTGTAACAGAATATAAGCAGAAGAAATCATTCTTCATTGGAGACGTTTACTGGATTCTGAAATTAAATTTTGAGAACTCAGAATTTAAATCTGGACCACTGGCTAAGGGTGGCAATCAGTAGTCATGATGCTTCCCCTGAACTGCACATATTTGTAATATGCTCTTCAATGAATGCTGCTTTAGCTACCACTGTACCTCAGGGGTTAGGAAGGTTACCTCATGGGAACAAACACAAAAACATAAAAGACCAACAGGCAAACACTGAGCCCCTAGTCTGTGCTTAGTACTGTGAAAATACTCTGAGAGATGGAGAAAAGCACAGGACATGATCCTTGACTTCCAAGGGCTTCTCATTTAAATTGAAGTGAAGATTGGTACACATTAAACCGTTGAGATATAAGCAGGGGATACCTGTTTGCCCAGGGCTACACTGAAGCATGCCAGCTGCTTTCTCATCTGGCTGGAGGATGTCTATTTGCCCAAGGCTACTGAAGTATATGGTGCTTCTCAGAGCTGGCAGCAGCAGAGGTTGGCATTTGCCTGCTCCACCACACTGGGCTCAGGATCTCCCACTGGTTTGCTGAGGTAGGGCTTACTACTGGTTTTCTTGGATATTTCCTGTCCTGAACTATGCTCCCTTTTCACCCTAGTGAGATGGACCTTTCTTGCTGCTTTTCCCAGTTTCTTGGGCTAAAAGATTGTTTTACCCTATCTTTTTGCTGGTTTTGTTGTTCCAGGATTTATTTGGGGGCTCTATTTTATGGTTGTTTGGAGGTGAGTATGAGAGAATTATAGCAATTACTGCTTACTCCACCATCTTGGTTCCTGGAAGTCCTGCAATGGATAGAGCTCTAGGCCTAGAGTCTTGAGTTCAAATCTAGCCTTGGACACTTATTTAGCTGTGTGACCTGTGTAACCTCTGTTTGCCTTAATCCACTGAAGAAGGAAATAGCAGGTCACTCTGGTATCTTTACCAAGAAAACCTCATGGATGGTATGGTCCAAGGGGTCACAAAGAATCAGACACAACTGATCGACTGAACAACAAGACCATACTTCTTCTAGATGCTCAGAAAAGTGAGAGATCAGTACGGCCACCTTGAAGCCACAGGTTCACCACCCCTGATAGGCCATCCTAGTTCAGAAATACCAGTACAGAATGGTGACTCCTTTATGTACTTCTACCTAATAAGGTGTCCATCTGTCCTCAGTGGGACAGTGCTATGGTTAATCTCTTAGCTCAAGTATGCTGGGAATTACCAAATCTAGAGCAAAAGAACTAGCTGTCTTCCTTATTATATGAATCTATCTCATTAAAGGAGGGAGTAGAGAGTCCTGTTGTACCCTGTTTTGGTCAGGCCATCCCTGGAGCATTGTGTCCAGTTGTGGATGACACCTTAAAAGACATTGCCAAGCTAGAATGTGTATGGAAGAAAACGACCAGGTTAGTGAGATAACTGAAAAGTATGCCATATAAGGATGAATGGAAAGTGTTAGGGCTGTTTAGCTTGGAGAAGAGAAAACTTAGAGAAGATATAATAGCTTTCAAGTACTTGAAGGGTTGGCATATGGATAAAAATGTTACACTTGATCTTCTTGTTCTCAGGTTACCAAATTGAAATTAAGTTATGGTACAAGTTACAGTGAGGTATATTTCATCTTTATAAAAGGGAAAAAACCACTTTAATGATTGAAGTAGTCCCAAAGTAGCAGGGGCTAACCTTGAAAATGTGAATTCCCTATCGTGGAGCTGTTCAAGTGAAGATTGGATGACCCCTTGTCAGGAAGGCCACAGGAAGGCTTCCTGTTCAGGTATGGATTGTATTCAGTGGCCTAGGAGATCCCTTCTATCTGTGAGATTCTATAATTCTATTGCTCTGTTTATAAGTCTCAATTGTGGAGCAGAAAAGTCAGGAGAGGATTGCTTTGGTTTCCACACAACATCCCCTTTCCCATCATAGACAATAGTGGCAAAAGGGAATGAGTTGGGTGGCAACACAACCCAATGCTTCTAAATTTGACAGACGAGCTGATGGTTTGATGTTGTGCCAATGAGATTATTTGTCTGAAATATTCACTTTCCAATCAGCTATGGTGGCATCTTTTAAACATAAATATCAGATACAGAATCTCAAAACTGAAGGAGAATTCAGAGGCCATCTAGTCCAACTCAAAGCAGAACAGGAACACCAACTATGGCATTCAGTCTCCGTTTGAAGTCCTTCAGGGACAGAAAACATCTAAAATCTTCCCCAAGATGTCCAGGGAGACTTTTACTATTCATTCAATAAACAAGTTGGCGGCACCTTTTTTTTTTTTGGTGCAGAAGACTCTGCTAAGTAGAAGGAAATACAAAATTTAGGTAATAAACAGTTCCCATGCCCGTGGAATTTATAGTCCAACAGGAAGAGAAGATAGATACGACATAGGTAGATATCTGCGCATCGTATGTGTGTACTAGAGAGGAACAGAAGAGTGTTAAGTCCCTCTGAGCAGCCCCTGGCTGTGCTCAAAAACACTTCTCTCAAAAACCCCTGTTTTGTCACTAATTTGATTCTTTCCTGTGACATTTTCAAGTCGAGGTAACTTTAGAAGTTAAAGGGAAGATGTATATGATAGTTCATTATTAGAAAACAACCAAAGGGATAAGGCTGCAGAATGACTAAATGGGCGTGATTCAGTGAAGGGGTCTCTCTGGGTCTTCTTTTCCTCTTGAGGAAGTTGGAGAAGATGATCTCTTAGGTGTCTTCCATTTCTTAAGCTTACGCTTGCCTATCTTGCACCCAGATGCCCCCAGTTTGCCACTGCCATTGCCTTGGGACTGTGCATCTTCTCAGCTAGCCAGAACATCCCAGGGTCTCAAGTTAGCAAATCAGTGTTCATCTTCAAAAGCCTTGACTCCCCCTTCCCTGAGTTCAGTATCCAGACTTTGCCCGGTCCCTCCCTAGAGACCCTCTTGGGGGACTGTATGAGAAAATTGCAGGCTGCTGACAGGCAGTCTGTGCCATGCAGGCTCCCACATACACAACATTTGCACATCAAATGGAACAGGGCTGGTATGAGAGCCTGGGAAAGGCCTGCCTGGAACGGCGTGAAGCCGCTTTCCTAAACACGTACATTTTAGACTTTTCACTTGGTTATTGGCCAGACTGAAAGGCACGCAAGGTTGCCATTTGCCCTTTGAAGTGAAACTGCATGGATAATGTTTCCTTTGGCCATTTATCTATGTAGCAAGAAGGAACCTAAAACCAGGGCAGCCCAGCTCTCTCATCTGAAAGAGCGAAGCCTTCTTAATGCTTTCAAGGTCTTAGCTGGGACTTGTGGCCCGGCCTTGTGATCTTTTTCAAGGGCAAAGTTTAGTCACTGTCCTCCTCCTTTCTCAAGGAATGGGGGTTATTTATCAAGTGGGCGTGTGTCAACTAATTTTTTTATAAGGTTTTCCCAGTTGGTTTGTAGAGGTACACAGCTAGTTTCTTATTTCATACCCACATCAAAACAGAAACCTGCTTATGGGTAGCGTGGAAAATGCATGGACCTTAACATAGGGGCAGAGTTTTGTGAGTTGGGGAGTGAAGAGACAGAGCAGAGACCATTCTGCAACTCTCTCTCCCTCTGTCTCTCTGTCTCTGTCTGTCTCTGTTTCTCTCTCTCTCTCTTACACACACACACACACACACACACACACACACACACACACACACACACACACACACACACGCAGTAACCCTAAGACAATAGGAGAACCTTTTTTCTTTCTGAACTCTGCTTGAAGAGCCCTCAGCAAGTTCTGTTCTTGCCAAGAGCGCTGCTGGGGCAAGAGGAAGGTCTATTTGTTAAACAGTCGAGGTTCCTTTCTCCCATTGACAACTCAGGTTTGTTCATAAACAACACTGCATTCTGGTAAAGTTGAATAAAATCCAGATGCCACTTGTTAAACACAATTAGCTCATTCTCCCTGGTGGCCCTGGGGTAGGTGTAATGCTTACCAACTCTCCCAGGAGCCTGGGGCCATGTCCACCTTGGACTCTGTGTGCTGTATTACATCCTGAGCCTGAGGGTGGGGTAAAGAGGGGCTCAGGACAGTCAAGCAAGAGGTGCCAGGATCTACTCACCCAGGGCTAAGGTCCACTGTATGAAATCCTCAGTACTGACCCTAAAACTCTGATTTAAGAAAGACTTTGAGAAGGAGGCCTTATTATTTGTTTTTGTCTTTATCTATCCAGAGGTAATATTTCATAAGGAGTAAAGAGCTGGCCTCAGGATTGGGAAGATGGTGTTCAAGTCTCACCTCTGACATTTATTGGTTGTGTGATTCCACGAATATTATTTAATCTCTCATGTCCCCAGGCAAATTTCTAAGATTAGAAGCTATAGTACAGTACCTGTTCGCACCAGTAGAGGAAATTCCTCAGAGACAGCTCCCTAAGTTGATAATTAAATTATTTAATACATTTTAAAATTTTATTTTAAGAAATATTTTACTCATTTATTACCACTTCTAAGATACAAAGAAAGCTCCTATAACACTAGAAGGACCAGAATTTAAGAATACTTCAAAGAACCAAGATGTATCTATTGATGCAGTATATGTGTGTGTATATGTATGTGTATATGTGTATGCATGTATATAACACACACACACACACACACACACACACACACACATATATATATCCATAAGGCAAAGAGAATAGACTAGTAAGATGAACATTTTTATTTCTATGTAAAATTACATTTGAGTATGTTCTGAGGATGGATTTTTTTTTTAATACGGTGACGCCCTTCCTTTGATTAGAATTATAAGAATGAATCAGCAAGTTGTAGTATAGAATATATGAACGAATACCATTGTGCTGTAACAAATGATGAAGATTATAGTTTCAGAGAAATTTAGGAAGACTTGTTTTCATCGATACAGAGTAAAGTGAGCTGAACCAGGAGAACAATTTATACAATAACATCAATATTGTAAAGACAAACAACTTTGAAAAGAGCAGTAAGAATTTGTAAGTGATGGCTGAAAGTAAGCTTATATTCACACAAGATGAACCTAAACAAAAATAAACCAAAACCTAAACGGTATTGTGGGATCATAGGATTTAGAGCTGAAAGACTTTAGACAGTGATAGGGGAAAAAAAAAAGGTAACTATTCCAACATTTTATTTAATTGCCTTCTTTTAAAATAAAATTTGCATGGAAACTTATCTTTGTTTTTTAAAAGAATTTTTATTGATTCCTTTTGGTTTTACATCAGTCATTTCTGGATATACTCTGTTCCCCTCTTCACTACAACTCTCATGCATCGGAACTGAACATTGCTGTTTTAATAAGGAAAAACAGTTAAGGAAAAACAATTGATAAGATCAGTGGGCAGCTAGGTGGCACAGTAGATGGAGCACTGGGTTTAGAATCAGGAAGACTCATCTTCCTGAGTTCAAAGCAGGCCTCAGACATTTACTAGCTGTGTGACCCTGGGCAAGTCACTGAACCCTATTTGCTTCAGTTTCCTGAGCTATAATTGTTGTTGTCAGCTATAAAATGAACTGGAGAAGGAAATGGCAAACCACTCCAGGAACTCTGCCAAGAAAACCCCAAATGGGGTTGAGAAGAGTCAGACACAACTGAAATAGTTGCACAACAAGGTGTCCATATCAGAAAAAGTATCAACATTCTGCCTCTGTAGTCCCTATCTCTGTTTTCTTGGAGTAGTATTGACTTTTACAATTATTCAGAGTTCACTTTCCTTTTAGTAGAACCTGTTATGTTTGAAAACTAATGTTGGTAAGTTGGTCCACACAATGATTTGATCACTTTAAGAAGTTCAGAAAAATAAACAGTCGTAATAGATCTTTTCAATCCTGAGGGCTCAGCTTGAGTGTGCAATGACCCTAGATTCTGATTCAATTCTTTTTTTTTTTTTAAAGATAACAAATAAACGAACACACAAAGCAGCATATTGGAAATCCCTGTCATATTTTCCACTGGTCCTACTTGATATCAGGGGCTCTGAAACAAATAAACATGTCAGGAATTCTTTTCAGGAAACTAAGCCATAATTTTGGTCCTTTATAGTCAACACATCATTCAGAAATGTTTTGGTAACCTTTAAAAGCCTGTCCAAAGGAGAGATTCCCATACCCAATTCAATTCTTTCCTATTTGGAAGGTCATTTAGGCTTTGGAAGATAGGCTAATTTACATGGATTTGAGTCATAGGACCATGTCCCCTGCTGGGAGGGGAGGTGCAATAACTCAGGAAACAGGAACGCCACAGTAAGGAAGAGCTGGCTATGTGCAAAGCAGAGGAGTTGGTAGGCTCTAGGGGAGAAACAAATTCGACTCCTTTACAATGTTTTTTTTTCTTTTTTTTTTAATATACTCCTACTGTGCACCAACATGGTACTAGGCACTGAGGATACAAAGGCAAAAGCAATGAATTAATGTCTGCCCACAAAGAGCTTACAGATAATAATACAAAATGAGGGAATGTAAATAAATATAAGGGAATGGGGGAGCAGTGCTAACAACTGTGGGCATTAGGAAATACTATTAGGAAGTGACTTCTGATCTGGGACTTGGAGGAATAGAGGAATTGTAAGAGTTAAGAATGAAGACTTGGAGTCAGGAAGACCTGAGTTCAAATTCTGACTTAGACTTGTGGTAGTTGTATGACCTAGGGCAAGTCACTTAACTTTGTTGGGCCTCAGTTTCCTCGTCTGTAAAATGATGGAGTTGGACTACATGATCACTAAAGTCTTTTCTACACCAAAATCTCAGAAACAAACTGACAAATTGGTCTGTGACTTCAAAGTCACCTGTGGCCTTCTAGGTCCTTGGGTCCTAGACTTCAGGTCCTTTTGACTGAGTCCAAGTTTTACAGAACAAATCCTTTTGTTAAGGGGATTTGTTCCGGGAAGTTTGGATTCAGTCAAAGGGCCACACTTGAGGACCTCAGAGGGCCACATGTGGCCTTGAGGCCACAGGCTCCCCACCCCTGGTGGACTTTGCTCTGTTGGTCTCTGCTCTGTGATCTCTGCAGGGAAAGACTTTCTTTTGAAAGAAAACCAGAGCTAGCAATACAAAGGATAAAGTCTATTTAAAAAAATATATTAATTATCTTTTGTTTTTATGTCACCTTCATTTCCAAATATATCTCTCCTCCTTTCTCTACACCCAAAGCCATCCTTTATAACAACGAATAAAAAGAGATATAAAGGGGGAGGGGAAGCAGTTTAACAAAATTAATGACCATTGTAATGGGGTCTGAGAGTATATACCACATTATGCATCCATACCCACTTTGCAAAGAGAGAGATACATTTTCTCCTTTCTTCTGCAGAGCAAAATGTGGTCATTATAATTATATAGCTATTACAGGCCAAGCCAGAGATTCAGGCTCAGGAATAGAATGCAATGAGACCCTCACAGACCATAAAATGCAATAAAAACAATTTCACTTAGAATAAGATTAGAATGGGTAGAATTTCTAGTTAAAATCAAATAAAATGATACTCCCCTTTGCCTCTTCATTTACCAAGGCAATTAGCTATGCTACCTCAGAAAGTTGTCCCTAGAATTACTTTGACATCAATTACCCACAGGGAGGCTAGGTGGTAAAATAGATAGTGCTGGGCTTGGAGTCAGAAAGACTCATCTTCCTGTGTTCCAATCCAACCTCAGACACTTACTAGCTGTGTGACCCTGGGCAAGTCACTTAACTCTGACTCAGTTTTCGCATCTGCAAAATGAGCTGAAGAAAGACATGGTAAACTACTCCAGTATCTTTACTAAGAAAACCCAAAATGGAGTCACAAAGAGTTGGAAATGACTAAACAAAAAACACATCACCCACAGGCTAAGCCTCTTATACTTTAGGCAGCAAGAAAGCCAAGCCAGAGATGATCACGAGAATGGCCTCCCATCCCCTTAAAGGGGCACTAGCCCAGCTGACAAGAAACAGGTGCTGCTCCTAGCACAATAGTATTCAGTTTTGGTTTGGTTGTTCTTTCTATTTACATTGTTATAATCACTGTGCTTATGTTTTCTTGGTTCTGTTCACTTCGTATCAGTTCATGTAAGTCATGTATAATTCATTTTTTCTCTGAATTCTCCATTATTCACCATTTCTGATGACACAATATTAATCTATTATTTTCATACCCCACAGTATGTTTAGACATTCTCCAACAGATGGGCATCTACTTTGCTTCCATTCTTTGCTATTACAAAAATTGTCACTATCAGTGGCTTGGTATATATAGGTCCTTGCTTTTGTTGACTTCTTTAGGATATAGAATGAGAGGTAGGAACTCTGCATCAAAGAAATTTTTGCCACTGGGATAGACATTTTAGTCATTTTCTTAGCACAATTCCAATTGGGTAAGATATTTTAACTTAATTTAAGTAGATAAAGATTTATTAAAATGCCTACTATGTGAATAACACTGTGTGCTAGTTTAGGGCAGTTATAAAATTTAGAAAAGACACAGTCCTTGCCTTCATGAAACTTGTGATATAGTAGAGGAAAGATACACACATACATATATTTATATGTGTGTGTATGTATATGTATATATATATATATATATATATATATATATATGAAATTAACTATAATATGCAACCATAATAACAATTGGTCACTCATTATGGAGCCATCAATGGCTAGCTCATCAGTGAAGAGGGCTTAGCTGAGTGGAACTAAAAGCTTCTTTGCTAAAATTAGAGATTCTGGGGTGGGGACTTGGCATCATGACAGAAAAAAAAACAGGAAATTGGCAAATTTATGTGGCCCACACCTCCCATCTCTGACCATTTCTTTCTTATCTAAACTTATTTTGGGGAAGGAATTTGCTAAACTTATTCACACTGAGGTGTAAAAGATTGATAATGAATATTTTTTTTAAATAAGGGAAAAGTTTATACCAGAAGAATGAATTTCTAATTATACAAATTCCATGCATCAGCCAACAGTCACAGGATATATCTTTTTTTTTTAAACATACTACATAGGTGGCCACCCACTCAGCCTACTCACCAAGTTAGCACTGGGGAGAGGAGAATAGGAGAGGCAAGAGCGTTCTCCAGGAACTAGGTGCCTGTGTTCCTAATGCGAACAGGGAGGTAGCCAGAGAAGGAAAAATGGAATTAGGAAAGTTGGATTTATACATAAATCTGTAATTATACTTCAATTCTACCACTTTTTAAAAATATGTTTTTAAGCTCATCTCTCAAGTGATTGTTTCCTTTTAGTGACTTCACTTGCAATTATGGTTTATTGCTAGCAAGTTGGTACACCATAATTATAATGTGGATTATTACCACTGAACTCTTAGACTTCAGCAGTAGGAGAGTGAAATTTGTGTGCTTCTTCACTCTAATGTATCTATGTGTTTATATATAAAATAGCTAAACAGAGCAACACTAAATAACATTCATTCTAAATTATATATATTTAATAATAGAATAGCTGGTATATCCATTTGATCTTCACAATTTGTGAGTTAGAGTGAATATGATTGAACCTATGTAACCCTAGACTGCTTGGACCCAGGATCACAATGACTATGGAAGACCTCCCTAGGATGTTAGAGACTTTGGAGGACATTCCAAAGATGGAAAATCTTTGGAACTAAAATATTGGTGGGTATTCAGAAGAGCTGATTTTGTCTGGGGTTCAAGTGGCCTTAAGAAAAGGACTTGTCCCCAAGTTTCGGATCCTATAAAGGAAAAGCAAGAATGAAAGCTGAACAGATGAGAACACAGATGGGAGGGAAGGAGGAGAGAAGGCAAATGTATGGTAGGAATGGCCTTGAGCCAAGATTAGACAGAATTAGACAGTTATGGCAGTTGTGGACCAGAGTTTAGACCAGGTCAAATGGACAGTTATGGTAATTGCTGAGAGCGAAGTCCAGTCAATAGATCCTTCTCTCACCCCTTCTCTTCTCCAGAGCACAGTGCTAAGAAAACTTCCACTGAAAGTTTAAATCACATTCCCTTTCTTCCACTACCCAACTCAGATCCACTGGGAAAAGCATGGAGGAGGGAAGAATGAGGTGACCCTAGCTGTGAACCCCATCACAGCCTTTATACCTTCTTTGAATATTTATCTTTATTTTTGTTACTTGATACTGCTAATAAATTATGCGGCCATTAACCATGATTTTGTCTAAGCCTATAAGTTTGTGGTTTGAAATTGAAGAGGGAAAGTGGACTCATGGGAGAAGAGATTTCCCTGGATTATTTCAGAGTTGAGGCTGAGCTGATTAGAGAAAATTTCTGCAATTTTAATAATTTCTGTTAATATTCTCTGGCATACCCACTAGACTGCTTTTAAACCAGGAGAGAGATAATTAATAAGGAGATAAGCCAGTAGTAGAAATGGGCAGGGGTTGGTATAGCTGGCCTTGACTACACCCTTAATGCATTGTATCTATATACCTATACCTCACAAGTGCTGAATAACAATAATAATTATAATATCTAACATTTATATAGCATTTACCATGAGCCAAGCAGTGTGCTAAGTACATTTATGATCTCATTTGATCCTCACAACATCCCTGGGAGGAAGGTGTTATTATTATTTGTTCCTACTTTACCTGTTAGCAGACTGAGAGGCTCAAAAAATTTAAGTGACACTACTGAGGTCACATACTAAATATCAGAAACAGTTCTTGAACTCAGGTCTTCTGAATCTGAATCCTTTCTACTACACCATAGCTTTAGACAACCCTTAGAAATGTACACTTAGGTAAAATTTGGTATCTTTCTTTTTAATTATTATCAATTATTGTTTAATTATAACTCTAGTTTTCTCATCAGACTCGTTTATAATATTTTTTCTTAAATTTACTCACAACAGTTTCCTTGTCTTCAAACTCTACTTAGTCTTGAATTGTTTTCGTTTGTAAATCTTTGTAACTTTTGAGGTGTTAACTCTGAGTATCCTAGTGAGAATCCTCTATCACAGTTTATCTTACTGAACCAATAGTGTTCATCACTTTCAAAATAACTTCCGAGACTTTTTCAGTCTCTGCTAAGCCCTGGGACATCTGCAGGGGAGAAAAAAAAAACATAGCCTCTTCTCCACACCCCTGTTTAGACCTGTTCCCAACTTTCTTAAGTTCTATGGATTTATAATTAGCGGGGATCTTAGAGGTGATATAATCTGCCTCTTAGTTTTACAAATAAGGGAAGAGAGACCTAGCAAGGTCTAATGGTTTTCCCAATGTAATTCTCAGCTTTCTTCTCAGGCATACCCTCAACCAATGCAACAGTTAACACATGGGCAGGCCTCTTCTCTCTGGAAATGGTTCTCTACCCTCCACAGGACAGGGGGAAATTCTGAAAGAATAATCAAGACTGGGGCAGCTGAGTGGTGCAGTGGATAGAGCACCAGTCCTGGAGTCAGAAGGACCTGAGCTTAAATCCAGCCTCAGACACTTAGTAGCTGTGTGACCATGAGCAAGTCAGTTAACACTGCTTGCCTTAAAAAAATATTGGGGCTCAGAGTACAAAACAGTAGAACCTAGGTCTTTTGATTCCAAGTGCACTTTAATGGCTGTATCCAGAATTACATGGGTCATTGGGTCATTTCACAGTCACAGTCCATACAGAGAAAGGAAGGAAGTAAACTAGCACTTATTAGGCTCCAATTATGTGACTGAACAACATCTAAGATATAGTGTTCTACATTCATCCTTCACAGAAGACTAACCCTGCCCTATGAACCTATTTTCTCCAGTAAAACCATTCTCATTATATTTAAATTCTTCATGAATAGGGAGCCACATCCTTTCTTTTCTAGAGGCAGCCAAGTGGCAAAGTGGACAGAGGACTGGGCCTAGAGTCAGGAAGAATCTGGCCTCAGGCACTTACTACTTCTGTGACCCTTGGCAGGCCACTTAATTTCAGTCTGTCTCAGCTTTCTCAACCGTCAAGTGGGGATAATAATAGCACCTACTTTCCAGAGTTATTGGGAGGATTAAATGATAAGTTTGTAAAAGCACTTAGCACAGTGCTTGGCACATAATTGGAGCCTAATAAGTGCTAGTTTGCTTCCTTCCTTTCTCTGTAGTCTATAAATCTTCCTGTTCCACAGTGTACATAGTTATTTGGCGATGTTAATTTCCCTTACAATTTTTAAAATAATTTTTATTGATATTTTCTCTTTCTTATGTCACCATGGTATCCCATGAAGTTCTCCCTCCCCCTTCCAAAGATCCATTCCAAATGACAAATAATATATATTAGAGAGGAACAAAAAAGTCAGCACAACTGATGAATACATTGAAAAAAGTCTAAAAACAATGTGCATCGTATAACACCTGCGGACCTCCCATTTCCATGAAGGGGTAGGTTGGGGGTGTTCACTCATATCTCTTCAGCTGAATTCCACTTAATTTATGTAATTTTGTTACATTTACTTTTAAATTGTTGTAGTTACCGTGTATGTCATTTTGTTGGCTCTGCTTTTTTCACCTTGTGTTAGTTCATATAGATCTTTCCATGCTTCTCTCTATACATCACGTACATCATTTCTTACAACACAGTAGCACTCCATTACATTCATATGCCACAATATTGTTACTCATTCCCCAATTGATGGGCATCTGCTTTGTTTCCAATTCTTAACACAAAAAGTGCTGCTATAATTATTTTGGCATATATTGGGACTTTTTAAAAATGATCGATAGCTTCCTTGAAGTATAAGTCTAGTAATGGAGTCTCTGGTTCAAAGGGTACAGACATTCTAGTCACTTTATTTATATAAATACAAATTGCTTTCAAAAATGGATGTACTATTTCATAGCTTTACCAACAATGTATTTGTGTGCCTAGCTTTCTACAACCCTTCCAATATTGACTGTTGCCATTTTTTTGTCATTTTTTTTTTTGCCAATTTGCAGGGTATGAGGCAAAACCTCAAAGTTGTTTTGATGTACATTTGTTTTATTATTAGTAATATGAAACATTTTTTCATGTGGTTGTGAATACATTGCAGTTCTTTTTAGGACTGTCTATTCATATCCTTCAGCAGTTATCTATTGAGGAATGACTCTTAGTCATATGTATATGCATATAAATGCACATATTTGCATATCTGCATATATAAGTTAATCATATATCTTAGATGTTGTTCAGTCACTCAACCGTGTCTTACTCTTCATGACTCATGAGTCATAGCATGCCAGGCCCTTCTATCCTTCACTAAGTCTGTCATTGTTTCCATGACACTATCTATCTATCTCATCCTTTGCTATCCCCTTTTCCTTTTGCCTTCACTCTTTCCCAACCTCAGTATCTTTTCCAATGATATGTCTTGGATATCAAACCCTTATCAGAGAAATCTGATATGAAGATTTTTTCCCCCATTTGACCACTTTCCTTCTTATCCTAGATGCATAAATATTGGCTGTGCAGAAGTTTTTCAGTATTAAATAAAGTTATCTATTTTATCTTTTGTAATTGCCTGAAATTCTTGTTTGGTTAAGAACACCTCTTTTACCCATACCTGTGAGAGATACATGATCTGTTTCTCTTCTATTATTTTTATAATATGCCCTCTAATATTAAGATTATGTATCCATTTAGACTATATTGTGGAGTGTGGTGTAAGATGTTGGTTTAAACCTAATTTCTGCCAGACTGATTTCCAGTTTTCCCAGCTGTTTTATCAAATAGAGAGTTTTTCCCTAGGTAATTTGTTTCCTCTTTTTTTTTTATGTTTCCTCCTTTTTAAAAAACTGGGTGGTAACTTACTTTTAAGCTCATATAATCATAACCAAAGGCACTCCGCAAATAATTACCATACTACTATCAAGTACAAGACATTATATTAGGCTGACAAACAACTGAGGTAGTGACAGATTTTATCCCTGCCCACAAAGAACTTATACACAGACAAATATACATTGATATACACATATACATAAAATATAGTACATGCATACATACATACATTACTACTACTGCTACATAGAATTTATATATCTATCTCAACATCTTTTTCAGAAGAGCCCTGAAGAAATAATACACAATCTGGGCATTTGTGTGAGCAGTCTCTCTCATCAAATGGGACATCAGATGAGAAATTCTTTGAGGACAGAAACCTGGTGTCTATATTTTCCTCAATAGCCTCTTTCCAGTGCCTAGAATCAGGCACTGTAATGATTTTGAATACTAACTGACTGAAATCTACTCCTGACCTGGTGATTCTGGTGAGAACAGATTCCCAGATTCAATCCAAATAGGGATAAGATTGGAGAAGATTGAAGATTCCCTTCCCTAGCAGTTAAAATAAGGTTCTTTCTTACTTCATATAAAAAAGGGGCTGTTAGAAAGCAGTAGCTCCAGGTGACACATGTTGAATGGGATTAAGAAACCTCTGAAAGAGTATATTCTAGCTCCCTTATTCTTCAAATGCCTCGTTGGCTTAAGCTTAATGTTCTTTACCAAAATGCTTATTATTTAATACGCAGGCAGCTGATATTTGGCCCTGGCTGCTGGGAATTGGAATGGTCCTTTAAAAGCTCAAGATAAGGGAAATAATTAATATTTTCCTAGGAAATGTTTATAGCCATGGGGATTTTAATGACTAATTCCAAGAATTCTGCAGCCTGGTATAAATAGTATATAAGTATCCTGCCTTTTTTTTTTTAATTAATAACTGACATCGTACTTTCCAGTACACAAAGCATTAACTTTACAACAACTCTGTGAGGTAATGCACTGTAAGTATTAACACCCTCATGTTACAAATGGGGAAACTGAGGTTCAGAGAGTTTAAATGGGCTTCCCAAGCTAGCAAGTGGAAAGATATTACCTGCACTTTAGTTCAGAGGATCAAAGATTGACAGGTGTTAGGTTCCTTAAAGGTCATAGAGCCCAAGCCCTTCATTTTACAGATGATGAAACTGAGGTCAAAGGAGTGAAAATGTCTTGTCTAAGGCCACACAGGTAGTGTTAGAGGTGAGATTTGAACCCTCAGAATCTGGAGCCAGTGACTCTGCATTCTTATAATTTAGGCAGCTGGTGGTGCAGTAGATAGAGGGCTGGACCCGGGGCAGGAAGACCTGACAGGTTCAAATTTGGCCTCAGACACTGCTTAGCTGTCTCCTGAGCATGCCACTTCAACTCTGTTTGCTGTCTCAGTTTCCTCAATTGTAAAATAGGGTTGTTGCAGGGTTGTTATGACAATCAAATTAGATACGATTTTAAAGGTTCTTAGCACAGCCTGGCATATAGCAGACCCTCTCTAAATGCTGCTTCCTTTTTTCCTTGTGATATTAAGTACTCCTTCCACTATGCCATGTTTCTTTTTGAATGGCAAAAACAGGAAGGGGGGGGCGGAGAGGGGAGGAAGGGAGGGATAGTGGGAGAGAAGAGAGAGAGAGAGAGAGAGAGAGGAGAGAGAGAGAGAGAGAGAGAGAGAGAAATTATTGCCATATAAGGTATCTATCTCTGGGTTGAAGTGCAACTTTCTATAATTACTCTCTTCAATCCTAGATTTTCTCACCCCCTGACTGCTTCTCCACCTTTATTTATTTTTGAGTTTCTTTTCTTTTTTTCTTTTCTTTCTTTCTTTCTTTTTTTCTTTCTTTCTTTCTTTCCTTTTTTTGGCTAGGCAATGGGGTTAAGTGACTTGCACAGGGTCACACAGCTAGTAAATGTTATATGTCTGAGGCCAGACTTGAACTCAGGTCCTCTTGAATCCAGGGCTGGTTCTCTATCCACTGTGCCACCTAGCTGCCCCTTTCAGTTTCTTTTTTCAAAGGGTTTTAAGCTAACCCTCTCCAATCTGATCAAAGCCTTACCTAGGTCTATGGTATATTGAAATTTCCATCCGATTCCCTTAAGCTAGCAGTCTAGTTAAGGATCCAATTCAGGCTTACTTCTTATCAAGATTTTACAGTGACAAAAATCTCAGTTTATATTATACATTGTTTTCAAACAGGTCCCCTACCAGCTCCAGATCACATAATTTAAGAGTATGATATTAATACAATACTTAATAAAAATTTTATGCATAGCTTCTCAATGTTTTCCTTGGAAAAGAAGAGTGGCTATAGAAATCATACGATCCCAGACTGATAGAAAGAACCTTACAGGTAATCTATTCCCACCTCCTCACGTTATAGATGAGGAAACTTGTGTCTAGAGGTTATTTGTCCAAGGTCATACAAGTAATAGCTACTAAAGTTGTTCCAAAACCCTGGCCCTCTGACTCCTAAACTAGTTCAATCTTTCCTTCCTTCCTGAAGAGGTGAGTCAAAGAGGAGCTTTTTGGAAATGATTGTGATATAAATGCAAAATCTATCAACAAAACACATATATGGCTATATAGAAAAATACATTTGTACATATATATTTATACAGAAACATATATGTGGGCTTATATAAAAATATATTGTGTAAAACATATATGTAGGTATATATGGGTAAAACATGTATGTGTATTTTATTGATAGAACTTGCATTTATATAGAGATATATTTAGATATGTGGCTATATATAAATACATACATATATGTTTTGATAGATTTTACATTTATATCACATATATTTTATATATATATATATATATATATATATATTATATATATTATATTATATATATATATATATATATATAATATATATATAATATATATTATTATATATATATATATATATGCTATATACAGTGTCTCTCTACACATATCTGTGTATTGAAATTATTGATTTAGGGGACTTCTGCTTCCAGAAGCCAAGATGGCAGGGTGAAAAGGTAGTCACTCTCACTCTCCCTTATCATCCTGTGAAAACCCAGAAAGTATCACCCCAGAAAAATAAAAAAACCCTGGAACAGCTGAACTAGAAGAAAGACAGGGAGCAGCAGTGCAGCAGCCTAGCAAACGGGTTTCCCAGTGCCTCAGCAAAAATAAGGGAAGCAGCACTAAAAAAGGCCCCAGGAGGATAAGCACCCTGCAGCATTCATCTGAAAAGAGCTGAAGAAAGCAACCTAAAGACCAAGCCTTGCTGATTCCTGCCCAACAAGAGGTAAACTGCCAGAACCCTACAGCCTCCAATTGCCAACATAAGAGGCCCCAGCACACAAAGCCAGTAACCAAGACCTAGGCTCCCAACACAAGAAGCTTGGGTCAGTGCCATCTGTTCCCCAGCAGGAGAGCTCAATCTCTTCAAAGGCCAGGAAATAAAGAAACACCGTGAGTAAAAGGAAACGTACCATAGATTCATATTATGAGAAGAGTGAAGATCAAGACAGAAATTCTGAAGAGGACAACATTGTCAACAAACTCACATCTGTAACATCAAAAGGGAATATGAACTGCTCTGAAGCCCAAAAAACCTTCTTAGAAGAGCTCAAGAAGGATTTTAATAGTCAAATGAGAGAGGTAGAAGAGTCCTTCAAAAATACAATTGGCCAATTGGAAAAAAAATACACTGAAGAAAACAAGTCCCTAAAAAACACAATTGGCCAATTGAAGAAGGAAGTACAAAAACTAACAGAAGAAAACAATCTGTTAAAAACTAGAATTGGACAAATGGAAACTAATGTCTCTATGAGAGAGCAAGAATCAGTCAAACAGAAACAAAAAATGAAAAAAATAGATGAAAACGTAAAATACCTCATTGGTAAAACAAGACCTGGAAAATGATTCAGGAGAGACAATTTAAAAATTATTGGACTACCTGAAAATCATGATGAAAAAAAGAGCCTGGACAGTATCTTTCAGGAAATCATAAAGGAAAACTGCCCTGAAGTCCTAGAACCAGAAGGAAAATAACCATAGAAAGAATCACCATCACCACCTGAAAGAGATCCCAAATTGACAATGCCAAGAATATAATAGCAAAATTCCAAAATTACCAGATGAAAGAGAAGGTGCTGCAAGCAGCCAGAAAGAAACAATTTAAATATCATGGAACCACAGTCAGGATAACACAGTACCTTGCAGCTTCTACATTAAAAGACCGCAGGGCGTGGAACATGATATTCCGTAAGGCAAAGGATTAACTACCCAGCAAAAATGAGCATCATTTTTCAAGGGAGGAGATAGATATTCAACAAAATAGGGGACTTCCAAACTTTCCTGATAAAAAGACCAGAGCTCAACAAAAAATTTGATCTTCAAGTACAGGACTCAAGAAGGACATAAAAAGGTAAATGGGACAGAAAGATACAATATGTTGTTAATAAGGGGGCTGTTTAAACCCCTACAAGGGAATATGACACTTGCAACCCTTGAGAACTGTATTGTTATTACACCATGTTAAAGGAGTATACATAAAGAGGGTGGATATTAGTTGACTTTGATGTAATGATAAAAAAAAATCTAATCAAGTGGGTTAAATGGATCCAAATAAGTGGATCAATCTGATCTTAGAAAATGTACTGAGAAAGGAGGAGGCAGACAAGGGTAAATTACATTACAGGAAAAGACACAAAATCCTATTACAGCAGAGGGAAAGAAGGGGGGGAGCATTGTTTGAACCTTACTCTCATCAGATTTGGCTCAAGAAGGGCATAACATAATCAGTTAGGTATAGAAATCTAACTTGCCCTATAGGCAGTAGGAGGGAAAAGGGGAAAGAAAAGGGAGGGAAGAAGGGAGGGAAGAAGCAGTAAGACTAAAGGGGAAGAAAAGGGAAAGGGATAATAAAAGGGAGGAGGGACTGAAGGAGGCGGTGGTCAAAAGCAAAACACTAGTGAAGGGGAAAGGAAAAAGGAGAAAGAAAAGCATAAAGGAAAAAAGGATGGAGAAAAAGACACAGATAGTAATCATAACTGTGAATGTGAATGGGATGAACTCTCCCATAAAACGGAAATGGATTGCAGAATGGATTAAAAACCATAATCCTACAATATGTTGTTTACAGGAAACACATTTGAAAAAGAGTGACACATACAGGGTAAAGGTAAAAGGCTGGAGCAGAATATATTATGTCAGCTGAAGTAAAAAAAGCAGGGGTAGCAATCCTGATCTCAGACAAAGCAAAAGCAAAAATAGATCTAATCAAAAGAGATAAGGAAGGAAACTACATCCTGCTAAAAGGCACCATAGACAATGAAGTAATATCATTACTAAACATATATGCACCAAATGGTATAGCATCCAAATTCTTACAGGAGAAGTTCAGGGAGTTACAGGAAGAAATAGACAGCAAAACTATACTGGGGGACCTGAACCTCCCCTCTCGCACTAGATAAATCTAACCACAAAATAAACAAGAAAGAAGTTAAGGAGGTGAATAGAACATTAGAAAAGTTAGGTATGATAGACTTCTGGAGAAAACTGAATGGGGATAGAAAGGAATATACTTTTTTCTCAGCAGTACATGGCACATACACAAAAATTGACCATGTACTAGGGCATAAAAACCTCACAATCCAATGCAGAAAGGCAGAAATATTAAATGCATCCTTTTCAGATCATGATGCAATAAAAATTATATGTAATAAAGGGCCATGGAAAGATAGACTAAAAAATAATTGGAAACTAAATAATCTAATCCTAAAAAATGATTGGGTCAAACAACAAATCATAGAAACAATCAATAATTTCATTCAAGAGAATGACAATAATGAGAACTATGGGATGCAGAAAGCAGTTCTTAGGGGAAGTTTTATATCTCTAAATGCTTACATAAATAAAATAGAAAAAGAGGAGATTAATGAATTGGGCATACAACTAAAAAAACTAGAAAAAGAACAAATTAAAAATCCTCAACTAAACACCAAATTAGAAATATTGAAAACCAAAGGAAAAATTAATAAAATTGAAATTAAGAAAACTATTGAACTAATAAATAAAACTAAGAGCTGGTTTTATGAAAAAACCAATAAAATAGATAAACCTTTGGTTAATTTAATTAAAAAAAGAAAGAAGAAAACCAAATTACTAGTATCAAGAATGAAAAGGTGAAGCTACCACCAAGGAAGAGGAAATTAAAACAATAATTAGGAATTATTTTGCCCAACTATATGCCAACAAATTTGACAATCTTAGTGAAATGGATACATATTTACAAAAATATAAATTGCCCAGATTAAACAAAGAGGAAGTAAAATACTTAAATAACCCCATCTCAGAAAAAGAAATTGAACAAGCCATTGATGAACTCCCTAGGAAAAAATCTCCAGGGCCAGATGGATTTACATGTGAATTCTATCAAACATTTAAAGAACAATTAATTCCAATACTATATAGACTATTTGGGAAAATAGGTGAAGAAGGAGTCTTACCAAATTCTTTTTATGATACAAATATGTGTTGATACCTAAACCAGGAAGAGTCAAAATAGAGAAAGAAAATTATAGACCAATTTCTCTAATGAATATAGATGCAAAAATTTTAAACAAAATACTAGCAAATAGATTGCAGCAACTTATCACAAGAATAATACACTATGACCAGGTAGGATTTATACCAGGAATGCAGGGTTGGTTCAATATTAGGAAAACTATCAGCATAATTGAGCATATCAACACCAAAACCAACAGAAACCACATGATCATCTCAATAGATGCAGCCATTCCTATTAAAAACACTAGAAAGCATAGGTATAAATGGAGTCTTCCTTAAAATAATAAATAGCATATATCTAAAACCTTCAGCAAGCATTATATGTAATGGGGACAGGCTAGAAGCATTTCCAATAAGATGGGGTGAAACAAGGATGTCCATTATCACCACTGTTATTCAATATTGTACTGGAAACTTAGCTTTAGCAATAAGAGAAGAAAAAGAAATTGAAGGCATTAGAATAGGCAAAGAAGAAACAAAGCTATCACTCTTTGCAGATGACATGATGATATACTTAGAGAATCCTAGAGAATCAAGTAAAAAACTACTTGAAATAATAAACAACTTTAGCAAAGTTGCAGGCTATAAAATAAACCCACATAAATCATCAGCATTTCTATATATTACCAACAAAGCCCAACAGCAAGAGATAGAAAGAGAAATCCCATTTAAACTTACTGTAGACATTATAAAATATTTAGGAGTCTACCTGAAACAAACCCAGGAACTCTATGAACACAATTACAAAACACTTTTCACACAAATAAAATCAGATCTAAATAATTGGAAAAACATCAGTTGCTCATGGGTAGGCCGAGCTAATATAATAAAAATGACAATCCTACCTAAGCTAATTTACTTATTCAGTGCCATACCAATCAAACTACCAAAAAATTATTTTATAGAGTTAGAAAAAATAATAACAAGATTCATTTGGAAAAACAAAAGGTCCAGAATATCAAAGGAACTAATGAAAAGAAATGCAGGGGAAGGTGGCCTAGCAATTCCAGATCTTAAATTGTATTATAAAGCAGCAATCATCAAAACTGCTTGGTACTGGCTAAGAAATAGAGGTGGATCAGTGGAATAGGTTAAATATGCAAGACACAGTAGTCAATGACTATAGTAATCTATTATTTGATAAACCCAAAGACCCCAGCTTCTGGGATAAGAACCCACTCTTTGAAAAAAACTGCTGGGAAAACTGGAAAAGAGTATGGCAGAAACTAGGCATAGACCCAAATCTCACACCATATACCAAAATAAAGTCAAAATGGGTTCATGACTTAGATATAAAGGCTGATATAAGTAAACTGGGAGAACAAGGAATAGTTTACCTATCAGATCTATGGAGAACAGAAGAATTCATGACCAAACAGGAGATAGAGAACATTATGAAAAGCAAAATGGATAATTTTGATTACATTAAATTGAAAAGTTTTTGCACAAACAAAGCCAATGCAACTAAGATTAGAAGGAAGGTAGAAAATTGGGAAAGAATTTTTACAACCAGTCTCTCTGATAAAGGCCTCATTTCTAAAATATATAGAGAATTAAGACAAATTTATAAGAACACAAGCCATTCCCCAATTGATAAATGGTCAAAGGATATGAACAGACAGTTCTCAGATGAAGAAATTAAAGCCATCTATAGTCATATGAAAAAATGCTCTAAATCATTATTGATTAGAGAAATGCAAATCAAAACAACTCTGAGGTACCACATCACACCTATCAGATTGGCCAACATGACAAAACAGGAAAATGATAAATGTTGGAGAAGATGTGGGAAAATTGGAACACTAATGCATTGTTGGTGGAGTTGTGAAATGATCCAACCATTTTGGAGAACAATTTGGAACTATGCCCAAAGGGCTACAAAAATGTGCATACCCTTTGATCCAGCAATAGCACTTCTAGGGCTATATCCCAAAGAGATCAACAAATGGGAAAAGGACCCACATGTACAAAAATATTCATAGCAGCTCTTTTTGTGGTGGCAAAGAATTGGAAATTGAGAGGATGCCCATCAATTGGGGAATGGCTGAGCAAGTTGTGGTATATGAATGTAATGGAATACTGTTGTGCTATAAGAAATGATGAACAGGCTGACTTCAGAAAAACCTGGAAAGACTTATGGTCTGATGCTGAGTGAAGTGAGCAGAACCAAGAGAGAACTTTGTACACAATAACAGCCATTGTGCGATGACTAATATTGATAAACTTAACCCTTCTCAGCATACAAGGATCTAAGACATCTCCAGAGGCCTCTGATGGAAAATGCTATCCACATCCAAAGAAAGAACTATGGAAGTTGAATCGCTATCATTTTTTTCTCTTCTGTTGAGTTTTGTTTCTCTTTCTGATGGTTCCTCCTATTGGTTTTAATTTTTACTTACAACTTCACTAATGTGAAAATATGTTTAATAGGAATGTAAATGTATAGCCTATATGACATTGTATGCCATCTTGAGGAGGTTGGTTGGGAGGAAGGGGGAGAAAAATTTTAAACTCAAAATCATATGGAAATGATTGTTGATTCATGAAAATAAATTAATAAAATTTTTTAAAAAGAGAGAAAAAAATAAATTATTAATTTATTTATTCATTCAAGAATTCCACATACTTGTTGGAATTCTTGACTGAATGAATAAGCACATGATTTCAAGTGTCACTTGAATGCTGGGGTGGGGGTGGGGGTGTAAGAGGGAGGATGCTGTGGTCTTTCCAGTCTCTTGACAGTGATATCTTTTCCACCTGTGTCACCTCATTCCCTTTCCCCTTACAATTCGTTGTAGCATCTTACAGTAAAATGTAGACAGAGTTGATGCAGGAACTTTCTGGCATGGTCGGGTAGTTTCATACTTAGGAAAATCTATCCCTAAAAAGCTGGAAATTCTTTAGAAGGTAAAAACAACAACAAATCAAGTCTCATTTTTTTTTATATTTTAGTCAGTAACAACCTCAAAACCTTAGACTATAGATCCCAGCAATTCTTCCTTTCTACATGTTAATACTCTTGGCTAATAAATAATATAATGAAGCTTTACCAGGATTCTGATTTTGGACAAATTACCTTTTCAACACTTGGATCAATTTACTTCCTCACTCAGTCATTTCTGGCTTCTCAGCCTTCTATTGGTTTGTGTCATGGTTGAAAATGATGGTGTGCTTTTTGTATGTGATCACACACACACACACACACACACACACACATAATTACTTTTTATTCCCTAAATTCTTACCTTCTTCATTTAAGATCCATCATGGGAGAAAGCATAGAGTTACAGTAGAGAAAGACCACTGGCATGATTACATTATAGCAAACATCTACATATTGTTTTATCATTGGATAGTAAAGAGAACAAAGGTACTCTTAGGGCCAGATGTTTTACTAACTAGCTGTGTGACCTTGGCCCAAGGCACTTAACCTTTCTGGGCCCCATTCTTGTCACCTGTAAAATGAGGGGATTGGACTGGATGATCTCAAAGGCCTATTACAGCTCTAATATTTCACGATCCCTTTGCTGCCAATAACCTTGTTAAGTATGTGACCCTTTCCATAACTCTGTGGAATATTTGCCCAGTCTATAATCAAAACGAAACTCTTTCTTTATGGCAAATTTACAGTATTTCAAAACAGCAGATTTGGACTAACCTTTCAAGACCGGACATGCAGATTTTCATGGGATGGGGTTGGAGGGAGGCTGTATGTGTGAAGGGATTAATGGCAAATTATGGTTCTCTTCCCCTGCCCCAACCCCACATAAATCTTCATGCTATCCTCTGAAGAGGAGCCTAACTCTGCTTTTTTGAAATATTGTCTTTTTCACATAAAGGAAGAGCTAAGCCCCATCTTCCCTTTGCTTTCCCAGAAATGAATCTGTGCTACAGAAAAAAATAGAAAACTTCCATATAAACATGATGTGCCATTCCATCTCTGGACTTATAGAAAGGATTTTCAGTTTCAAAGTGGACATCACTCTGGATTGCAACACAGCTGATCCAGGTCTCATCATACCTGAGGATTTAAAGAGTATGACATACGGAGGTATCCAAGAGGAAGTGCCCAATAACACGGGGAGACTTATAGATTTTGCCAAAGTTCTTGCTACTCAGTCCTTCATTTCAGCAAGATGTTACTGGGAAGTGCAGGTGCCAAATAACACTGGCTGGTGTGTTGGCATCTGTAAAAATCCTCAAGATTTCTTTATGCTTATGACTGTACAGAAGCATAACCACTACCATCTCTATGCCATAGCCCAGCACAATCTTTATTCCCAAGTCCATAAAAAATACTGCCAGATTAGTGTGCCCAACTTAAAGGTTGGCATTTTCCTTGACTATGAATGTGGAGAGATATCATTTTATCATGTGAAAAACAGATGCTAATGTACACTTTCCCTACCACTTCCTTCTCAGAACGACTCACACCATCCTTCTGTGTTTCCAAGAAAGTCCTGACAAATGATTGCTCTCTCATGATCTGTCCTAATTGAGAGAGATCAAAGAATACGTATTCAATGGCTAGATGGACTTGGTGCCTCTTAGTACTTACTTCTAACCCTCTGTCCTCATTACACTCACTCTTTTACTCTCCTCTCCTCCTTCTCTAGTTTTAGACTTCTGCCTTCTCCCTTCACTCACACTCTCTTCATCACACTCATACTCTTCCTTTGCCACTCCTTCCCTCCTAGTCCCTTTCATGGTGTATTTATGCAAGGCCCTCTACTCTGCCTCCAAAGCCTACCTCCACTCTCGCTTATGTCAAATTTGTTTGCTGGTGTTTTTAATTTATTTTTAATTTTTTTTTCCCTCGGACAGATTCCAGCCTTCTTAAGCACTAAGTGCAAGGTGGCTAACCTCCAAAAGTATTTAAAGACTTGGAGAAATGGTTCTTATGCAATTGAACTATAAACATTGAGTCCATTGTTTGAAGCTCACTGGCACAATAACAAATGAATGGATCATCTTGAGGAAATGGTTCATTGGTTCTTTCAAACCCACCACATCGATGGGGAGCTTTAGCTTTCCAACAAAGAAACCCAGAGGAGGGAGATAAGTGCAGATGCTTCAGAAATATCACCAATGAAACCTAGACCAGAAAAGCCAAGGAAACCACAAAATGCTTGTCCATCAACCAAGGTCTAATCCATCTGGCAACCTACTGGAGAAGAAATGAGAGCTTGAGTAATGGTTGAAGCAGTCAGGCTGTATTCCTTCTTATGGCCTACAATTCTAGGTACCTGAGATAGACAAAATGAAAGACAGCCCTTGCCCTCAAGAGGCTTACATTTCTACTGAGAAGATAACAACCTATACAAAAGATAGGTAAATTTGGAGAGCCAGCATAGATTAGTAGTTAGCCAGCCTTGAGGACAGGAAGACTTTAGAATCACAGATTTAGATCTGGAAGGAGTAACAGATTCCATCTAGTCCAACCTTTTCATTTTACAGATGAAGAAAATGAGGTCTAGGGAAATTAAGTGATTTTTCCAAAGTCACACAGATAGTGAACCTCAAGTATGGAGTTGAACCTAGCTCCTCTGACTCCAGAGACCATTCTTTCTGTTGCAATCTAGGGGTGCTGGGAACCCCAAAATTCAAAGGCAAAAGACATGGGTCATGCCTTGAAAGAATTCAACTCAAGTCTTCCTTCAGTCAGGGACAATTTTATTAAAACACTGGTTGAGGTGGGTGAAATTTTAAGAATCCGTGTTATTGGCCAGATTTTAAGAATCTGAGCAATTTAATGGAGGCAAGATGGATCTTTTACACAGAAAGATTATGGGAAGATCTGGATGTGATCTAGGAGTAGCCCAGTAGTCTGGGGTGAACAGAGAAGGGGTCTAGATGGAATTAAAGGTGGGAAGTGACCAGGGCGATACGGAGGTAACAGAGAATTGGAGATTGAGGCATGGTCAAAGCCACAAAGCAAGGACAGTTGAGGGAATTATTAACTGGGAAGAGCCAGGTGCCCCAGGTGAATGCCAGGGACCTGGGCCATGTGGAAAGTCCAGGGCTTTCTAGGAATCCATCATTAATGCCTCATCATATTTCCACTGCACCATGTTACTCTGGGTTTAAGTCCTGGTTCTAAGACACACTGACTGTGTGACTTTGGGCAAGTCAATTAACCTCTCAGTGCTCTTAGTATTCCCAGGGAAGGTTGAAGCTGGTAGATTGCTTGAATTTGAAAGTTCTGAACTGTGGTAGGGCTAAAGTTAATTGAGTGTCTACATTAGCTCTGGTACCACTTTGGTGAGCTTCTGAGAGTGGGTGAGGAGGGACAAATATCATGATGCCTAAGGAGGAGAGAACTAGTTTAGGGTGCAAATGGAGAAGATCAAAATTTCTGTGCTTAGTGGGATTTGGCCCATAAGTGGCCCCTACACTTTCAGCCTGAGCAAAATATGGGGACCAGGTATAAAAAAAATCAGCTTAGGAAACAAAATTTCTCATTCAGTGTGTTCCTGAATCACTTTATTCAACATAGTGTCAATAATAGTCAATCCGAGGGTATATTCTAGGGCCTCAATTACATAGTATCTACCTCCAGAGACTCCCTCACTGACCATAGGCTTATAGATTCAGATCTGAAGGGACCTTAAAGGTCATGTAGTCCAGCCCTCTTATTTTAAAGATGAGGAGACTGAGATTTATAGAGGTCAAGTCAATTGCCCAAGGTTGTACAGGTAAGGTAGTAGAGAATCAGGATTCAGACTAAGTCACTTGACTCCAAAGATGTTTCAATAATATTAGAAATTCATCCACTCATTGAGGATTGGGGTTCAGTTAACTTAGAAGACGTTACTAAGTGTCCAAAAGACACTGTAGCTATTTCCAATTCTCGTATTACAGGCTTTTTTCTTCAAAGATTACATACTTGTCAACAATATATGTAAATGAAGAATAATGGTCCTTATCAGCAGTCCTGCTAGTCCTGAGCTTGTTAAGCTGGGGTCCATGAATTTATGTGTTCAATATTTTCAAAACAATACTTTAATATAATTGATTTCTTTCATAATCCTATGCATTTTGTTTTAGGTATTTGAAAGCATTAGTCTGAGAAATGGTCCCGAAGTTTTCAAAAGACTGCCAAAGAGGTCCAGGGACACACAAGAGAGAGGTTAAAAATCCTTGCTCTAGTCTATGGGATTGTAAAGCAGAGTCAGGCTCTTAACCTTTCTATAAAATTACACGTTTTCAAGAATCAGTCAATCAATTAACATTTATTAAACACCCACTATGTGGCGGGCACCGTGCTAGGGATACAAAAAGAGGCAAAAAGTCCCTGCCCTCAAGGAGCTCACAATCTAATGGGTAAATGAAGGAAGGAAACATTCTAACTGACAGTATCTCAAAATACCATGGACTGTCCCACCAAGTGTCTGGGTGTGCGGTTGGGTAGAGCTGGATGACCATTTGATTAGAGTGTTATCAGATTGTAAAGATCAGGGGACAATCTCTTGTCTCTTTATGTATCCCCCAACACTTAACACAGTGCCTGGCTCTTAATGAATTTATATTGACTGGCTGCTTAATTGTTGTCTTGTCCAGGTGGGTTGAATTACATGACTCCTGAGGTCCATTTCAATGCTGTGATTCTGTGAACAGTACTGTAGGGAATGGCATAGGCCCGGGTGAGGAAAATACTGGAGATATCTCTAAGGCTAGAGGAGCAGGAGAAAGAAATGAAGTTGGCATTCCCAAAGTCTTGAGAGGTAAGTTCCTGGTTATAGGCATCCACTCCTAATGAGGTAGGAATGCTATGGGAGAAGGAAATCCTTATTTAGGCAGCAGGAAAGAGCTCCTGTTGAGGAATATTTTAATGAAGTCCAACTACCTGAGGGTAAGACAGGTGGCCATGTGCAAAATGTAAATACTACATCAAAGTAATGCAAATGAAAGGCCTGGCTGCTCAGATGAAACACCAGCCTGAGAAGTGCTTCTGCTCTGGAGGAAGCTGCTTTGAAGATGACGAATGGAGCATGTCTGAATAGGCAGGATCTCTAGGTCACCAAACTTTCTAATTTTCAACCTCTTCTGGAATGTTAGCTTAGCTTTCCCCCATTGTGAGTTTTGGAGGGGATTTCTGGGAGGGCTTAAGCTCTCATTAAAATGTCTGGGCAAAAAATATATATATATGGCTGCTGCACCATGGCCCAGTGCATCTATGATGTATGAGGCAGGCTGAATACCATTATGACCTTATACATGCATAGCACTTCACAGTTTACAAGGCACTTTCACATGCATTAAGTCGTAAGATCCTCCCAGCAACCCTGTGACATAGGCAGGGGAGAGAGCATTTATTATTTCTACTATCTCTAGTTGAATCCTCCCTCATTGGATTACAAGCTCTATAAAAGCAGGATCTGTGTCATATCTACTTGTGGGCCTCCCACATTGTCTCCCACGGTGCTTTGAATGCTATTGAGACACTTAGATAAAATATGTGTATGTATATATGTGTGTGTGTGTGTGTTAACATTAAAAACAGTTGTTTTTTTCACTATTAGAATTTTCAAATCTAAGGTGTAAAGCAACCCTAGTACAAGACTATATCAGTAATAGATTGGAAGGCATATGGGAACAGCTCAACACAGTGAAAAAAGGACCAACTTTAGAGTCTAAAGACCTGCATTCAAATGTCACCTCTGATGCTTATTATCTGTGTGACCACAAATCACTTCACCTCTCTAGACCTCAGTTTCCTCATCTGTAAAAAGGGATGGATTAGATCACCTCTGAGGACTCTTCTACCATTTGGGGTAATATCTGTAAAGCACTTAGCACAGGACCTGGCACATAGTAGGTGCTTAAGAAATGCTTCCCTTCCACCTCTAGATCTATGATTCCAGGTTCTTAGTACAGAAGTTTCCACTACTAATGCAGATCACAACTCTTTATAACTTAGAGTCCTAAAGAGTTGCCAGAATCTTGGTGAATTTAAGTGGCTTGCCCATGATCATATAGCAAGATAAGAAGTGTCAGAGGTAGGATTTGAAACCAGACCTCCAAAACTAACCTTCTCTTTCCTATGTAATTTTCTTATCAATATGATATTAATAATCAATATAATAATATCTACCATTTACCAATCAATTAACAAACGTTTATTAAGCACTTTCTTTGTTCCAGGTTCTGAGCTGATCACTAGTGACTCAAACTAAAAAATGAAAACAGCCTCTACCTTCAAGGAGCTTATGTTCTAATGGAGAAAACAGCATACGTACATAGATGTGTACCAGATACATATAAGTGTAACACAAAGTAATCCTTGGTGCAGCTAAGTGGCACAGTGGAGAGACCCTTTAGGGTTGGAATCAAGAAGACATCTTACTGAGTTTAAATCTGGCCTCAGACACTTAGTAGCTGTGTGACCCTGGACAAGTCACTCAACATTGTTTACCTTATTCCCTCATCTGTAAAATGAGTTGGAAAAGGAAATGGCAAACCACTCCAGCATCTCTGCCAAGAAAACCCCCAATGGGGTCACAAAGAGTTGGACACAGCTGAATACCAACAACAACAATCCTTGAGGGGAAGGTACTAACAGGACTTTTTTTTTTTAATTTAACCATGCCATAGAAACCTCTTTATGCCAGGAATTCACTCTGCCCCTGGACATTGGAAGGACCTTTTGCTCCCATGGCCTCTCCCTCTGATTGGCTGGTTCCTCAACAAACCTCTATTGTAAGGAGGAGACTTAGGCCAACTATGTCTTCATTCCCCCGCTACTGTATCCATTTTAAGCTCCCTTTTATGTTTTCTCCATCAAAAGTGTAAGCTCCTTGAGGACAGGGACTATTTACCTGTCTGCTTGTATTTATATCCCCAGGGCTTAGAACTGTGCCTGACACACAGTAAGTGCTTAACAAATGCTTGTTGACTCACAAACTAACATGGGAGCATTGGGAAAAGGTTGCCTGCAGAAGGTGGCTTTTGAGCTGTCTTAAAGGAATCCCAGGCTTCTAAGATGTGGCGCTAAGGGACCAGGCCATTCCTGGCATGGGGGACAAGCAGCTAGTACAAAGCCACGGAGGTGGGCGATGGGAGGTTGTTATGTGAGAAACAGCAAGTAGGCCAGTGTGTAGCTAAGCCTTAGCAAACTGAGGCCCAGAGAGAGATTAAGGTCATAGCCTAAGGTCATACGGGTAGCAGGTGATAGATAGGTGACATTTATTCAGTCCATCACTCCTGCCCTCCTCATCACACATTTCCATTTTGTTTGAAATAGGAGTCCTACTTAAAAGAGACAGAATGAAAATAGTTCTGAAGCTTCAGAACTGCCTGAATACATATTACAAGTCATGTCAAATGAACAGGACTGACGCTTGAACTGATTTCTATTGTCTAGGAGGAGTTAGCTCCAATAAACCAGCCTCTATTTTCCAACCCTTGGCATTGAATAATGAGACACACATTCATTTACTTAAAAGCTACAATTATTCAGGAATTTACTTTTTTTCCATGTGGAGGCTCCTTCCTCTAACACAGCTCCTGTACAGGTTCAGGAGTTGATCTTTGAGAGTGACTATGTCTGAAGAATGTATCATTTTGTGTCCAATCCATAAGTGAAACCCTCTAAACTTAACCAGGCTAGTTTTGAGCCCACAGATGTACCAATCATCACTAGACCTATCCTAAAAAAACCCCTTTAATTTGGTAGGACTGGCCCAAGCTGATTTTCTGTTGGCATAGCCTTCTGGGTCCTTAGGGACACCTCCATCATAGGATGAGGTTTGGGAGCCCTCAGTATAGGGCAACATATGTCAGTTACAGTATCTTGGAATAAAAGGACACTATCTTCCTGAAAAGGCCCCTGATAGGTTTGAAATACTAATTAGCAGATTGTAGTAAGAAGGAAATGATTAAAAATCAACAACAGAAAAATGACATTTGTTGATGAAACAAATGCTTTCCACATGTTTGAGAACACGCACTTCATTGACAAAGTTCCTTCATTATGAAAAGTGACATTGGCTGTTGGAAAGAGCACTGGATTTAGAATCAGGATCTGTGGATCCGAAGGCTCCGCCACTTATTAGGCATGTGACCATGGGCAAGTCACACACACACACACACACACACACACACACACACACACACACACACACACAGAGCACAGAATCTCAGATTTAGAAGGAATGTCAGATGTTGTCCAGTTCAAAACATATTTGAAGAGAACTCTTCTCTACATTAATCAATCCATCAACACTTCTTAAACAACTATTACACACCAGGCTCTTGTGCTAGATGCTGGGGATACAAAGACAAAAATAAAATCATTCTAGCCCCAAGGAGGTTACATTCTAAAGGCTGAGACAGCAAACACATATAACTATATAAAAAACATACAAACATATGAGGTGGAAACAACACAAAGACATACACATATATGCACCTATACTGTATAGATAAATATATATGTATACAGAAAACATACAAAGAAGACACAAGGTCACTTTGGCACGGTAGCATTCACCAGTAGCTGGGAGAACCAGGAAAGTCTTCTGCAGAAGTGCCAGTCCTGCACTTGACCTGAGTCCTGAGGAAAGCTGGGGATTTCAAGAGGCAAAGGTGAGGAGGGGAGGCATTCCTGGCATGGGGAATAGTATAGAGTAGTATAGAGATGCAAAGATGAGAGATGGATAGCTTCATTTGAGGATCATCAAGGAGACCAGTTTGACGGGGCCACCGAGTGAATGGAACGGAAAAATATATAATAAATAATGAGAGCAAGGAATAGCAAATTGTGTACAATAGATTTGCACTTTTATGTGCAGTGTTTTTTTTTTATTATACTATGTTAAGGAAATGCATGTTTTATTTCATAAATTAAAAATTAAAAAAAAATGAGGTCACCCAGCCTTTGTTTGAAGACTTCAGTAAATGGGGTGGATCTATTACCACTTGAAGCACACTATGCTACTTAAAAAGAGTTCTAGTAGCTAAAAAAGTTTTCCCTTATATCCATTCTTTTTTTTTTTTTGGTGAGGTGATCAGGGTTAAGTGACTTGCCCAAGGTCACACAGTTAGTAAGTGTTAAGTGTCTGAGGCTGGATTTGAACTCAGGTCCTCCTGACTCCAAGACCAGAGCTCTATTCACTGAGCTACCTAGCTGCCCCCTTATATCCATTCTTAATCTACTTCTCTGGTGCGAATTCTTCTGGCTCCAAGCAGAATAAGTCTAATATCTCTTTTACACCATGCACCTTCCATATATTTGAAGAGAACCATCATATCTCCCCTAAACCTTTTCTTCTACAGACTGAACAACCACAATTCCTTCAACTGTGGCATGGTGTCCAGTCACCTCTACCATTTTTGCATCTAGTAATTCCCTGAGCTCCAAATCCAAAAGAACTCTAGCATCCTTCGGTCTACATCTCTGCTTTCCCACACAGTAGCCTTTGTCAAATACTTTGCTAAAATGCAAGTATATTAAGTCTAAAGCTTCCTCCTGATTTGCCAGTCTGGTAACTGTCAAAAAAGCAAACGAGGTCAGTCTGTCATGACCTGTATGTGAAGAGGTCACACATTTAACTTTTCTGAGTCTTGGTTTCCTCACCTGTAGAACAGGAACAAATAATATATGCACTAGTCACCTAATAAGGTTGTTGCTGGGGAAAGAAAGCACTCTCTATATGAATGAGAGTCATTATTCTTCAGGACAGTCAGGATATTGTTCACCAAGCAAAGTAGATTATCATAGGCAAATCACTCAATAAAGAACAGAAAAGAACTTAAAAACAGAGTGTAATAAGCCCAGAGGTAAACATTGTACTTGATGAGAACATAACAGGGAAGAATCTTCAAGGCTGAGTGTACATCAAAATGTGCAAATAATAAGAGGCTGTAAGAAAAGCTAATAAATTGTGGAAAGATCCAAATTTCAATTGGAACGACTACTCAATTTTGAAATTTAACTGTTCCTCAGGCAATGTGATAAATCCAGGCAGGCAGAGATTGAGTCTTATTCTTCTTGTAGTGGAGAGCTTATTGGACCAGGAGTCAGAAGACCTAGTTCAAATCCCTGTTCCGTCACACGTTATCTGAACGGCCTCGAATCACTTGACTTCCCTGGGCTTCAATTTTCTCATCTGTCAAGTGAGGGTATTGGATGGAATTACTCCTAAGTTTATGTAAAGCTCAACATTTATGATCTTATGACCTTTCAGCGCCCTTAGACAGTTCTCTAAACTAAGTTACAGATAAAATGCCAACTTTCTTTGGGGAAAGGAGTTTCCACACTGAGAATTCCCTCACACCAATGAAATCAGAGGTCAGGACCAAAATCAGGAAAGAAATCATGTACTGGACTTAATGGAGTACCTTATACATAAGTAAGGCACACTCACTCTACTTTGCCATCTGCTGCTCTGCCTGGTTTCAACTCCAGGGAACAAGATACAGCTGCCCCACTACTCCCTAGTTTTCCCTCCCCCTTTTCCTTCCTTCTTTTATTTGTTGTCTTCCCCTTTAGGTTACAAGCTCTTTGAGGGTAGGTACTGTCTTTCTTTCTTTAAAATTGTGTTCTCAGTACTTAGCACAGTGCCTGCCACATAGTAGGTGCTAAATAAATGTTGATTGAATTAGATAATAGGAATTCAGCAAATATTTGTTAAGTGAACAATTACTCTGTTAATATTTTACCTGGAATTTTGTTTTTTCTTCACTCTAAGGAATAGCATATGATGATTATCTGTGTTTGTGTCAACCTGTATTTTATTCAAATGGAAGCTCCATGGGGACAGGTGCTATATTTAATTTAAAATTTGTACTCTCCCCCACCATGCCTGATACAATATCTCTCATACAATATGCTTAGTAAATATTTATTGAATTGGAATTTTGAGTGAATAAACAACTGAATGAATGAATAGCATACAATTTTGCTGCATGAGAAGAAACCTAGAAGGCCCTAAGATCATGCAGTTGCTGTCTTCATTTCATGCACCTGGTGCCAAAGGCATCAGGGCCCCAGGAAGAAATTGCAAAAGAAAAAATTCCTTAACACCCACTTTGTAACAGCTGTTCTAAGAAAAGCAGGAAGAAACAAACTAACTTTCCCTTGAGATATGCAATGGAACTCTGGAGTGGGCTGTGTTTGAGGGCTGCAGGGGGAGATGGGCTGATCCAGTTGTAATGTGCAAACAAAAAGGTGACCAAAGAGAGGAGACCAACACAGCCAGCATCCTCAATGTTGGGCCAAAGGGAAATGTGGAACATGTGCAGACTTTCCTAAGCCCTTGAAAACTAAACTGCTGGGAAATTAGTTGTTTTTTTTTAACTGAAATTCCTGAATGTTGGGAAGAACCATCTAAAAATTTGTAAATAGAAATAGATGATGCCAAGTTATTTTGTAGGATGAAAAAACTAATGGGATAATCATTATTTCTAAGGTATTTGGGAGTGGGCTATATATCTAGATCTAGATCTCAGAACTCAGTATCTCATTCAGTAATTATTACTGAAAAAGATCCACGTATGGCAGAGTCATAGAATGCCAGAGCTAGAAGGTAACATAGAAATCATCTTGTCTAATCCCTCAATTCAATTTAATTCAATTGTTAAAAGCATATATTAAGCATATATTCTATGTTAGACATTGTGTTAGGCATTGGGGATGGGGAAAGTTTACAAAATCAAACTCAAAAATATTCCCTGCCCTCAAGAAGCTTACATTCTACTTTGGTAGAGGTGGGGAGTCAGGGGAAGGAAGGGCTTATTCTCCTAGAAACATCATTCCAGATGAGGAAACTGAGGTTCAGAGAAGGAAAATGTACAGCCTTTGTGAGTTAGCAGCAGATCTGACATCTAGATATTAGTTTTCCTTACTCCTGGCCTTTCTTCCTTCCTTTCTTCCGTCCTTCATTTCTTTCTTCCTCTCCCCCCCCTCTTTCTTTCCTTTGTTCCTTTCCAGATTATGAATAAAAAGGATGAAGAAAATAGAGAATGAGTTTGTTTCTTAACTCTTCATTTAAATTTTCTGTAATGACTTGGCTAAAATAATTTACTAAGAATGACAACCTTTGATATATTTCCCATTTGTAACAAAAATACTTCTAAAAACCCACTTAATTTTCTTTTTTAATTATTACACATTTCTTGATGAAGGAAAGAGTCCTAAATGCATAGCATTTTGTATTTAGCTAAATAAGACAATATAAATGTTCATTTTGGGCATGATGGATATTGTCTCCATAATACATCAAATATCCAAAATATCATAGGACTTTATAATGAGCAAGACCTATGTAAGTCACCCAGAGTCTACCAACCCCCTCATCTTACAGATGAGCAAACTGAAGTTCAAAGAAGGGAAAGTGATTTTCACAAGGTAGTTCAATAGAAGAGCTGGAATCAGTGGTTAAGCCATTTGACTAGAGGTGACTCACCAATAAGTTTCTGCTTCATTTGACTTCGGGAAGTCGAAAAACAACAACAACTCTCAGTCAGCTTTCTGACAACAAACCCGTGGAGTTTAGGACAAAGACCTTCAATAGTGTGAACTCCAACCCTCAGGGTAAAGAATAGAACTGAGGTCTCTTTCCCTGACACTCCATTAAAAGGGATACAGCCATCTAGAGTAGGACAGTGCCAGGTCTGTACCAGATGGAGACATTGTGACTCTTAGGTGCAAGAGTTGTTTATTTGAAAAAGAGAATTGATTTCCTTCATCCTCTTCCGGCCAGAATGGAGGTTTTTAGGATTTGGGCCTTTCAAATTCGTGAGAGTAGAGCATTCAGAGGGATGGTTTTACTTATGTCATTCCACAACACTTGCACAATAGAATAACTTTGGAGTAATCTGTAACAAATCAGTTATATACACAAAGTCCAATGCCTACCCATGAATGCCAAACCCAAGTTTTAAGAGTGGCAAACACATTTTTTCAAGCTCATGAACCTGCCAGGAGAACGCTATCACTCCTGAGTGATGCGTTGACTTTAGCCACAAATTGGCCACACACATTTGTAGGTCAATAGAGATTATTTCCATTAAAGACATGACAACTATGTGACTCTAAGACATCTCTGGTTTAGGGTCCTGATGTCCATGTTCATAGTGTCATTGATATATCTGAGAAAGGGGTGGGGTGTGGCTAGCACTCCCAAAATAAGGGGAAGCTGTCTCAAATGGAAATTTACTAAAAGACAAACTTATTCACTACTACCTGGTAGTACTGCCTTTATACTGTTACTCAACCAGTTTCTTGTTGGCTCCTCCATACTTATGATCTTCAGTCGATTCTTTGATCTCAAATGGGCCATCTCTAGTCATCCTGATTTATATCTTGCTGCAGGACCCAGATGGCTTTGGAGGAGAAAATGAGTCAGGTGACTTACCATAGCCCTCCCGTATGTAAATCTAATTCATTTGCAAGTCATGACATCACCTTCCTGTTGCCATGGTCCTCTTTGAGAACGAAGGACAAACAACAACAACTCCTGTCTAGGCTGCTGGATTTTTTTATATTGGTGAACTCTAGTAGTTCAATTATTCTTTTCCTCTCACTGGTAACTACCTTTAATTACTATTGTGGTCCTGCTAGAGGGCAAGGAGCTAAATCTTTCTTAATGCTCTGTCTGAAATTTTTCATTCTCTCTTTCCATTATTATCTTCATGACATCATGCTTCTATTTTTCACTTTCCACCTCCCGCCTGGCACTCTAGCTCCAATCCTGGAACTCTGCTCACCATATATAGACCTTACCTATATCTATCACACTGCTGCTCCCAACCATCTTTTTGCCGTACTCTGAGAATATACCCTTCACCCCCTTCCCTTTCCACCTCTAGCTCTGAGAACAGTAATCAAACCAACACATTGTTCCTAGAAATGATATGCCAATCAGTTGCCATTCCACTCACCATCCCTAGCCTTTCTGGCTACCAAGCCCTATACGTATTTCTTCCCCTACTGGAATAGGGTAGAATGAGGGTAGAATCCACTTTTTGCATTTGCATCTCCAGTGCTAAGCAAAATGCCTGGCACATAAGAAGCACTTAGATGGTTTTTGTTATTATTATGGTTATCATTAATTTCATCACTGGTATCATTAGTGATAGTGATAGTCCAGGCCTCTGATTTGATTTCATTAATGAAGGAAGCTCCTGAACGTGGAAACTGTCTCCACCAAAGCAGATCTCCACCTCTATCATTCAAAGTCTTAGACAGTTATCTGAGGGCATTGAAAGGTTAAGTGACTTGCTCATGATTAACATATGTGTGGGTATGACAGAAGTAAGACCTGAATCCAGGTCTTCCTGATTCCAGGGTCTTTTCTCCATCTCTCTACTCACTACACCACCACACTACCCCTCTGCATATGTGCATGCAAATATTATCTCTATATACATACATGTTGTATGTACATATAATTTACATACATATACACCCCTCTTTCATCTGATATTCTGTAAATTTCCTTATATAATAATTATACATTGGCAATATTTTAAGGATGAGGCATCCTAACAAAGTCATGCAAGATTCTTTCAGTGAAAAAAGAACAGAAATCTCAAGTCAGCAGGCAGAATTTCTACCTCCCTTCAATGGAGAAGTTAGCCCCAAACCTGGTTTTTCTTCTGGGGAGATGTGATTTCATCCTTCCAACCTCAGCCATTTTCTTTGTACCCATGAGAATAGCTGGATAAGGGTGGAGGAAGTCTGTTCCACTACATTAAAAGCTGGCAGAGACTTTGTTCAAACATTGCACTGAACCAAAACGCTTTACCAAGTTTTTTAAGGGTTCAGTAAAATTGTTTGTTTGTTTGTTTGCCTTTAGATGTTTCACATACCACTCTGAATTCCCTCCCCCGCTCAGCCAGGGTAGGAAGTAGATATACCACATTACCAAGCAAAGAATGCAAGTCCTACATGGTCTTTCAATAATCACAAGAGGTTGGAAAACTTGAGGAAATTCTTCTGGGGGTAGAGACAAGAGAAAATGTTGAGAACAAAGATACAGAAAAGACACTAGCATTTAAAGTATATTGCCAAACTAAGCCATCGATATTTAAGTACTAAAGGTACTGAGAGACTTTTTTTCCCATTTCAATTCAGTTTAATTTGTTGCAATTCAATAAATATTTATGAAGGACCTACTGTGTACAGAGCCCTGTGCTTGGCCTGGGAAAAATAAAGGATTAAATAAAAGATAGTCCTTTCCTTTTGGAGCTATTAGTCCAGCTGGGAAATAGGATAATAACTACAATACAAATAATATATAAGTGCATATAAAAGGTGAAAGCGCAGAACTATGTGAAGTCTGATGGAAGAAAATTTCATTACTGACTGGGGAGAGGGTCAGTGAAGGTTTTATGGAGGTGTTGGTATTTGAGTTGGTATTTAAAGAATTATTAGGAATTTAGCAGTCAGGAAGAAGGTCATTTCAGGCAGGGGAAATAATATGAACAAAGACGATGATGAAGGATAGTTATGCTAGGCCCTTCTTCCAGAAGGTAAAGGCCAAATCACAGATAGTGATAAATATCTAATAGTATAGCCCTTGCCTCCAAAGGAATTCTTCCACCCTCTGTTCAGCCTTATCTGACTCACTCATGATTGGTGCATTTGTAGGAATTGGTGCATTGTAAGAAGAAACAGATCCTTTTGTCTACCTTAGCATAAAATTTTAGAAACCACTAATATCTCTGGTCCATCCAGTGATCAAGCCATGCCTGGATAAAATCAACTTCTTGGGAACTAAAAAAGACAAAGGCCAATACTTGAACATATCAGTGAGCCAGAATGCACATGTTCCTTTATTCCATTCATTTGCTTTACTCATGCACAGTGAGTAAGTTGATTTGATTTATATTATTTAGTAAGGTAAAGTTTTCTGTTGCTTGAAATCTGGCACCTGACTAGCATAAGTACAGAGCATGTAGAAAGGAGACTAAGTAGTCTGGTTTGGGTTAAAAATAGGCAAATAATATAGGTCTATTGCTCAAAAAAGATATCTGCTAAAAGGCTTCTGATTGGACTATTACCTCTATTATAAGATGAATATAACTGTTGAACTGGTTATTGTTATTAATGCTCATAAATAAGAATGACTTGCTGTAAACACTTTCAAATGTTAGCTAATTAACATCCACTTGTTACGTGTACTTGCAGGAGGGTGTTGTTAAAAGGACTCTGAGTCAGGTGTTTTGGGTTTGCTTTCTGATCCTGCTTTTTATCCTTTGTATAACCCTGGAAAAATCTCTGAATATTTACTACCTTTAGTTTCTTCTTTATAAAATGATGTGAATAACATCTTTGCTTTTTCTTTATTTGCTGCTTTGAGAAGACAATGTGCTCGGTAGACTTTAGATCTACTTTATATGAACTACTGTTCAACATCCCTAATGGACTTATATAAGGAGACCAAGGGCCATGTATGTTGTGGCCTGCAGGAATGCAACAGAAGACTCACTGCTTCTGTTATTTCCTTTTTTAAATTATTTTTTATTTTATTGGCAATTGGGGTTAAGTGACTTGCCCAGGGTCACACAGCTAGTAAGTGTCAAGTGTTTGGTCTGAGACTGGATTTGAACTCAGGTCCTCGCCAGTGCTCTATCCACCGCTCCACGTAGCTGCCCCTACTTCCGTTATTTCCACACCAGCAGTGGGCATCTCCCTGAGGCTTAGCAAAGTTTCAAAAACATTTGCTTGGCACAGTATGACTGAAATCAAAGGACCAGCAAGGAGGCATGAATGTCTTTATCTTTCCTCCCCAAAAAATGCAGTCATAAGCACAGCTTGCTCTTGAGGTGGGAAAAGGCAAAAGAACCTTACTCACCCTAATCCAGATAGAAGTCAGGGCTGGAGACCTCTCTGCAGAGGAGTGAGGAAGTGTCTTATAACAATTATCTCAGGGTAGCTAGGTGGTGCAGTGGATAGAGCACTGGCCCTGGAGTCAGGAGGACCTGAGCTCAAATCTTGCCTCAGACATATAACACTTATTAGCTGTGTGACCCTGGGCAAGTCACTTAACCCTAACTGCTCACCAGGGGAAAAAAAAAGCAATTATCTCAGGAGTCCTTTTGGCAATCGCTTAGGTAGAAATATTCATTGAAGTTTCTCATAAGAAACTGCTTAAGGGACCACTTTGGCACCACCTAGATTGATCTGTGAAGCATGGGGAAAAGGCAGTCTAAAGAAAGTATTGATGGGGGGCAGCTAGGTGGCACAGTGGATAGCATACCAGCCTTGGAGTCAGGCAGACCTGAGTTCAAGTCCAGCCTCAGATACATGATACTCAATAGCTGTGTGAACCCCAATTGCCTCACACACAAAAAAAGGGATATATTGGTCTTTTCAAAGACAGTGTAACTATTTACATCTTAAGCACCAGTATGACAATGTTTAAATTTCTCCTGAATCCTCCAATACATAATTTGTTATTCTTTAGAGAAAAAAAAACTGTTTGAATTATGTAAGACACTTTGGAATTATTTTAGTTTATTTTTTTTCTAATCATTAGTGATTTTGAATTTTTTCTGGAAATTAAAATTTTGTGGGGTTTTTTTATATTTTTAAAAAATGTTTTGCCTAGCTCCCAGATCATGGGATCCAGATGGTCCTTATAATAGCAAATTCTAAAGGAACTTTAACAATGTCCTCAGAAATCATACCCTTTAGGGAGGCAAGGAAGGGGCACAGTTTTCTTTTGTTTTATGAAGAGTTAAGAATGGTTTTATTGCAAGGATTTTTCAGTAAATTCTGTTTCATTAGCATGATCTTACAGGATGAGAGACAGGGATGTGCTGGAGTCACATGAGCTGATTGTTAAATTGTCATTGTGAGCATTTCTACTTCAGACATTGTCGCATGTTTCGATGAGGGCTTGACTTATTGGTTTGTTGATTGTCTAGACTTAAGAAAGTGATGGAGAGAATGTAAAAATGCAGATTAAACTTACAAGTGTATTGTGTGTTTCCCGAGAGTTAGCTGGTTTTTAAATGTTTGCCGGCAAATGTTTGCCTGATTAGAGATCTAGGGAAGGGATCTTAGAGACCATCTAGTGTAATCCTCTCATTTCACAAATGAGGCTTGGGGAAGTTAATTGGCTGACCCAAGGCCACGTAGTAAGTATAAAAGGAACGATTTGAACTCCAGTCTTCTGACTTTTGAGTGAGTGAATTAAATGCTTTACTATTTAATTTCTGGTGATTCGTCTGGTCTATGAGTAGAGCTTGCTCTGGATAGAAACTACCCTTCCCTGAATATTTAGACCAAGCTTCAGCATGACAAACTTCATTCTGGAGTGGAATACTCTTGTTGCCACAGTGAAAGGTAGAAATATGCATTACTTAAGAACCACTCAACCTATGCACTGTTTTCTGTATTTAGTAGAAAAGTATAGGTGCAATAGAATAAATGTACAAAGACAAATATCCCATCAGTTTGGCATACTAGGTGTGGAATATAGAGGGCAGATTCCTATCTTAGTCATGTTCTTTAGAGTACTTTTGTATTGTTGGTGACATAATCTGTTTTAGCAGTCGAGAACCTAAGACAGCTATGATTCAACAAGCAACTATTTTTGAGCCTCTCTTCTGTGCAAGGCATTGTGCTAGGTATTGAGGGGGAAGAATAAGATATTATCGCTAACTCTATAGACTATACCACCAGAAGGAGAATTAGGACAGGTACACAAATAATTATGATATGAAAGAGAATGTGAAAATTAGTGAGAAGGTCATCTGGGGACTTCCTGGCATCTTCCTGGCAGCTCTGGGCTCTGATGTGCCCATGAACTAGTGTGTTTGTGTACAAATGAAAGGGACCAACCATTGCATTTTAAAAGCCATGTGGTTCTCCCACTTAGCAGCTGGAAACAAATTTGATTCCTTGGCACACAGAGAAGCATGATTCTAGTCCCTACTTTAAATTCCCCTTCCACCCAACATTGCTTTCCCAACATTAAACTCCAAAGCCACTGCTCTTATTGTGAGCACTTTCTTTTTTGGGGGGAGGTAGAAAATATTTGCACATTATTGGGGAGGAGATGGGGAGAACAACTTAAAGTACTCGGAAAGGAAAAGTACTTCAATTCTGTGGAGTGGGGTGGAATAAATGTTTGGCTGAGCAGCTTGAAGCCCAGCTGGGAAAAGGCCAAGACTAATTTAACCTTTGGTCAAATGGTTGGGAGTTAGCTAGTTTCCTTTTTCCTCTTACATCACTCTCAGAGATTCAGACAAAAATAATATGGTCCCGATTACATGACATTACAAGCTCTGAAAATACACAAGGGAGGATAGTGTTGAAACCCCTCAGAGACAAATTAATCCTAGGAAAGCAACAGCTGTAAGATTGATATAAACAGGGAAAACAATGGCAATATTGGCTCCAGGTTCATTTTAAAGATGTTTTAAATCCAAGTAACAAAAAGGGTTAAAAGGATTAATTTGGGAACAATAGCATTATTTTATAATGGCCCTTTAAAAATACCCATCAATCCTTGAGCTGCTGTCTGCCATTTGGCATACTCTTGGCCATAATCCTTTTTTTCTCTTTAAAGCTGAAATAGATTTGAAAGTATCAATGAATTTATCTCCATTGAGTGTGAGCTCAGACATCATACTACCTGTTCAACTCTCATCATCATTTCTCTTGGCCATTGTCAACTCCCAACTCAAGCAGTCAGGTGCTGGGCACCTGCTCTCCTTCCAGCACCATCTGCAGCCATAGAGGATGCTTTAGCATTTCCTGGAAGCACAGCCTGTGGCCTCTGGAGAACAATCTGCAAAACTTATACGCACCATTTACAATCCAAAATCAAAATGTTTCCTCTGTCCAGGACACAGCCCTGCTTCCTCCTTCTTTCCCCACCTCCCCCAACCACCAACCCTATTCCTAGTTGCTTTCAACTTGAGTTCTCCTTGGAGTCCCAGATTGAACCCAACCCCTGTAATCACAACTTCAGTTGAGCTAAATGGAGAGTAAGGCACCTTTTAGTGATATCCATATGTAAAGTGGGCTTAGCAAATTGTGCGTCTGGGATCTGAAAGATAATAGAACTTCTTAATGTTACCCCCAAATTTTGTGTCTGGTCCTTCCTTCCATTCAAAGAAACAATAGGGTATTAAAGCTGGAAAGTCATCTTTGATATCATCTAGTCCAACCATTTAATTTTTCAGATCATGAGACCTAGCCCCAGAGAAGCAAAGTAACTTGCCCAAGATCATGAGCCCCACTAAAGGAAAAACTAAAATGGGAACTTACTGGTTCCCTGTTCTGTGCTGACTCTTCAACTCTACAAATTTCTGAATTTCAGACTTTGTGGGAAAGAAACTTAGGAATTAGTAAGATCACAACGTGTCATTTGTAAAATCAGGAAAAGTGTCTCCCAGGGTTAGGGAACAGAGTAATCACTGCCAGGGCTGCTGGGTTGTTTGGGGAGATCCTGTTCCCTCAATGGAAGATGCTATTCTGCCTTGTCTTTCAAGGATTTTCCTTTCTTTCCCTTAAATTTTTTTCCATGTGATTACATTTGAGAATGAGGGATAGCAATTTTTAGGATAATCATTTCAATGCTATTCAACAACCAAGATTATTAACCAATTATTAAGCATGTACAGGCATGGATTAGTTGGTAATAATACAAAAACCAAAAAAATCGTGAAATAGTTCCTCTCAAGGAGCTTACTTTCTTTTAGATTCAGTTCAGCCAATGTTGCTTCTCCATGGAAACCAACTCAGCAGGCCTAGATCTGCTCTGGCCAACTACTTGGAAGAAGACTCAGCAAAGGAGATTGAAAAAGGAGAGGTAAGATAGGTAGGAATAGAATCAGTAGAATAGAGCCATGGAAACCTAGACACAAGAGAATATTGAGTGTAAGAGAGTGACAGCAATGTCAAAGGCTGCAGAGAGGTCAAGGATGAGGATTTTTAATTAATTAGTCAATTAAGAGATCATAGGTAACTTTGGAGAAAGAAATTTCAGTAAATGATGAAGCCAAAAGGCAGATTGTAGAGTTAAGAAGAGAATGAGAGGAAAAGAAATGAAGTCATTGTGTGTAATTTGCCCTCTCAAGGAGTTTGGCCACAAATGGGAGGAGAGATGTAGGATGATAGCTAGCTAGGATGGATAGAGCAAGCAAGAGATTTCTGAGGAAGGAGTGACATGGTCATATTTGTAGGCAGTAGGGAAATAGTCAATAGAGAAAAATTAAAGATAAGTGAAAGTTGAGATGGCAGAGGCGACAATCTTTTGGGGAAGATGGATGGAACAGGATCATTTGTGCATATAGAGGGGTTGGCATTGGCAAGAAGAATGGCCAATTCTTCACATGAGACAGAGGTGAAGGAGGAGATAGTTGCAGAAGACATCAGAATGGTGAGAGATGAAGAAGAAAGATAAGAGGGAATTCTTGGTAAGACAGTCCCATTTTTTTTTTCAGTGAAATATGAGGCAAAATTTTCAGCTGAAAGAACTCGGGGAGGATATTGGCAGGGTATGGGAGGCTTGAGGAGGAATGAAAAAGTTTGGAAAAACTGGTGTGGTGAGTGAGACAGTGAGTTAACTAGGGAAGTGTAAAAGAATTGCCTTGCAGCAATGAAGGACCATTTGAGATTATACAATATATATATTCATATGATTTGCAGATCCCATGTGCATGGAATATGCAGATTTCATGATTTTCTTCAGCTTTGTTCAGCAGCTTGTGAATAGAATGAAGACAGTAGATGGTGGAAGTAGAGGCTGAGGGCTAGTAGAGCAAGATCTTCAACAGGATAAAGGGGCAAAGGACCAGAGAAAAGAGGACAGTGTAGAGTTGAACTAGTTCACCAAAGGGTCAAGATGGAGAAGGGAGAAAAGTATAGTCAATATACGGATGGTGTGGCCTATTAAAGAACTGAGGTTTGAGGGATTGAGGGATGGTCACAGTGAGGATGAATAACAGGGTTTGGGGTTACAAAGCAGAGGGAGAGGTGAGATAACAACAGATGTGATTAGAGAAGGACATTTCAGAGTTCAAGAGAAGTAGAATATATGTGGCTGGTCTTGGGATATGTAGCTAAGGTGGGGTGGAAATGTAGGTCATGGGAAATGAGTAAGTTGAGGAATTTGGAGGTTAATGTGTTTGAAGGAGTGTCAGTATGTATGTTGAAATCCTCTACTCTGAGGGTAGGAGTTGGAGGGGAGAGAAAACTGAGCCAGACCCAACTCATTGAGCAAAGAAGGCAATAGACAATAGCTACCAGAATTTTGATTGGATGGTAGATATGGACTGAGTGAACTTTAAAAGAGGAGAAGTGGAAGAGGGGGAGTTTGGAAGTGGTAGTGGGAAGCAAGAAGTATTTCAGCTCCCCCATGAGTTCAACTCCCCCATGAGATCAACTCCACCAATGAATCAGGGGAAATTAGTAAAAGTACAACCAGTGCTAGAAAGGGTGGTCAGGGAGACTGTGTGTCATCAGGAAGGAGCCAAGTCTCAGAGAGAGTCAGAAGATGGAAAGAGTGAGAAAGGAAAAGATCAATGAGTCAACACTTATTAAACACCTACTATGTGCCAAAAAGACAGTCCCTGCCTTCGAGGAGTTTACAATCTAATGATGTCCTTAATGACTTTTAAGGGGTTCAGAGTCACTGTGATGGTGAAGGTGTGACTGGCTGGGATTTTGTTAATGATTGACAAATTACTTCATGAGGGCTATCAACATCCCTAGGGGTTTGGCCTTTCAGGAAAGGTATAAAGCAATTGAGGCATGGTAATAGAAATTAATGGAATGGTGTTCCTCTCCTTTTCCTGCAGGCAGATCAGGCCAGAAGACTGGCAGAGAGAGAATGATGAAATGGTATCTCTCTCTTCCCTGCAGTCAGGAAGATTTCAGGTTTTACATGATTCTGATGCATTAATATTCACATTAGGAAATATCTTCCTTGAAGCTGATAGATTTTGCTAAGACCCCCCGTAGTATGATTCTATTTAACCAGCTTTCTTATATGAATTGATGCATAGTAAAATGATTATAACTAGGAAAGCAATTTATACAATAATAAATACATAGTAAAGACAAAACTGTGACTTAAGAACACCAACAGTGCAATGACCATCCACAGTTCAGGAGTCTTAAGATGAATCATGCTACTCACCTCCCAAAAGAGAAGTGATAGTCTTAAGATAAAGAATCAGACATATAGAGGTTATCCTCAAAGTCTTAGTGCAGTTTCAGCTATTAAAGCTTAAAACTGCACAAAGATTTTGCAACACTTTGTATTTTTGGACATGGCTAATGAAGGAATTTGTTTTGGTTGATCATGCATATTTGTTATAAGAGTTTTGCTTTTCTTTTTTCTTTTCAATTGAGGGTGCGGTGGGAGGGTGAGAAAAATAAATACTTATTAATTGACAAAAGGGTATTCTTGTGTGTGTGTGTGTGTGTGTGTGTGTGTGTGTGTGTGTGTTTAAAGAATCTAGGGGTATCTCCTTGCCATGGTGTGACATTTGAATAGGACTTTAGCTTATATTTTTTTCCAGGAACCTGTGATTTCATTGGCATAGGAAACTCCAAGTAAGGAAAACCCTTCTACCAATTTATATCAGTGTCTTCTCTACAACTTAAGTTCTTAGAGAGTTGTCCAGAGGACTGAAAAGTCAAATGACTTAACCATGGTCGCACAGACAGCATGTGCCATCAGTGGGACTTAAACCTAGGTCTCTCTGACTCTGAAGCTGATTTTCTTTCCACTATACACTTCAGAGTTCATAAAGCACTTTTCACACAACTCTATGAGATAGAAAATTTGTACAGTCATTTTATAAATTATATAAATGACCTCACTGTAACTAAGTTGCATACTCAGTTTTTGGTGGGGGTGGGGTTACAGAAAGAGCCTTATTTAATTCTAGAACCACTAGATAGTACTCTGAATATGTCCAAAAACTAGAAGGTTAGCAAAAGATATATTATGACAAGAAAAGCCAAGCCATGGAAATATTGCCCAGTGGACATTGAGATCCAAATCTATCTGTGATTGACCCCTAACCTCTCCAAGATTCAGAGAGTTGGTGAGACTGTACTTCACATCCCATCCAACCATCCACCTAGGACATCTGCTGTGCCCACCTCATACATACTTCTTCCCTTCAGTTCTGGTCACAGTAATCCAATAAATTCTAACATTTTTAATCAACCAGCGATATGAGTAGGGATTTTTTTTCACTTGCCCCCCAAACATTTATAGAGTGTGTGTCAGGAGTGGGAGGGATGGTGTTGGGAGTAGCAATAGCACAAAGTAGTTCTGTTTCGAATGCAGTTGAACCCAGAGAGAGGGTGGGAGTCAGGACCAAGAGAAGAGTTCTTGGAAAGGGTATGTCGTCAGCTGCTCTATGAAGCAATTCATCATCCCTATGATTCTCCAGACCAAAACTCCTTTGTTCAGTCATTTACAGTCATGTCCAACTCTTTGTGACCCCATTTGAGGTTTTCTTGGCAAAGATACTGATGTGGTTTGCCATTTCCTTCTCCAACTCGTTTTACAGATGAAGAAACTAAGGCAAACAAGGTTAAGTGACTTGCCCAGGATCACACAGCTAAATAGTATCTGAGGCCAGATTTAAACTCAAAAAGATGAGACTTCTTACTCCAGGCCTAGCACTCTAGCCACTGCACTACCTAGCTCCCCTCAAATTCCTTTACCTGGCCACCATTCCTCTATACAGATTGCCTCAATTTTGTATTTGTATGTCAAGCACTTATTACAGCACCTGGCATTTAGTCAGCACTCATTAAATGTTTTTACATTCATCAATCTGTTAATTCTCAGTTTGGGGGTAAACCATTCTTTTAACTGCTTCCTTAGGGGAATTCAAAAACAGACTTCAAATGGTACTACCTCTAGGTAAACCCAGTGGCTTCTCCCCTCGGCACAGCTAAGTGAAGATCTTCCTCCTGCCTGAGCCCTTCTCCGCAGGATCTCTGGGTTGCTTTCAGTTTTTTGAAGTAAGTGGTTCTCATTTCCCCATCGGCATCCTCTCTGAAGTGGGATGTCTGGGAATGTTACATAAGAGCCCTTCCTTGACTCTTGCCCTGAGACACATATTTATTTTTGCCTGTGGATTCTGCCTCCCCAACAGGATGGGTGTGTAGCAAGTGACCATATCAGATTCAGCAAAATGAACCTTCCAAGTACCTGCCTTTGCACTGGGGGCAAATCTGGACTTGGTTCCCTTTAATGGAGCATGGACTTCAAAAGCTAAGAAAGGAATTTGGGGCACTGAAATCCTCCTCCTCCCCAAAGGTTCAGATTTTTGTGGATTCGGCCGCAATAGACTCTTATAAGTTTTAGAGGTAAGAGAACCTCTGAGAGCAATGAGGAAAAACATGAAAGAAAATCAGCAAAATGCTTTCCTTATTAATGCTAAATAAACTCTGCCTTAACCTAGTTGTGGTCCTTTGGCTCATAATCACAATCCTTTATCTTTTTTCCTTTTTCTCCCATACATGATTCCATCCTTGTGTGGTTCTTTGCTTATTATTCTTTTGTCCTTTTCTTCTGACTTCTTAGATTTTCATTTCTCCGTTGTTTTCTTATAATTTCTTGGTTTGGTTTCTCTGTTTTGCAGCTGGAGTCTTTAGGTTCTGGTTGCTACATTTTTTCTCTCCCCTCTCTCCTCTCCTCACTTTGTTTCTCTCCTTGTCACCATTTGTTCTCCATCACCCTCCTTCTTGGCTGGCTGATGTCGGAAACATTTCAGGAATTTTTAATTGGAAATACCATGAGGACTCTTATCACCACTGTTTCATTGGGGAGACAGCAAATGCCTTGGAGAAGATGGTGGGTGATCCCCAGGGTGGGTGTAGTTCAATATCTCACCCAGGTTAACTGGGGCAGCTGGGATCTTCAAACCTAGGCCTTGGGGTGGAATGTGAGAAATGAAGTGTGGTCTGTGGGGAGAAAGGGTGTGTTGAGAAATCAAAAATTCCTCTAATGACTGTGAAGGTGGGGGCAAAGCACAGGATGGAGATGCGATAAAAGAAAGAAAACAAGCAGGGTTTTGACTGTATACTTCTCCCTTTAACAAATTACCTCTGTGAGAGAAACTAGCTGTAGTCTGGAACCCAGAGAGAAATCAGTAATACCCCTTTCTCAGGGTCACCTGCCCTTCCGATACTTTTTACTTGTCATGGTTGAATTTTCTGGACAACTGGACAAAACTGATTTATTTAGATCTCATTTTCTGGGACATGACCACTCCCCCCCCCTTTTTTTTAAATTAAAGCTTAAACTATATGCAAGAGAATAGAAACATAACCAATTTTTTTTTTCATTGTGAAACATATATTTGATCTTTCCCTTGCTAACCCATCCTGGCACATATTCTTTTCTTTCCCTAAAATTCATCCTTCTGTCTAAATTTCACATACAAATTCTCAAAATCCTCATCTCCTATGCATATTAATTTCCTCCTCAAAGCCTTCTGTCCCAATTTTCTTTTTCATCAAACTTCTTATATTCTTTTTCTTTCTTCTTTTGACAGTAATGCTCTTCCAGTGATATTGTATGATTATGAGTCACAGAATACCACAATGTCCCAAAGAGTAGAAGCTGAGCATCACACAAAGGGCAATGGAAAAGGGTGTGGTGGCTGTGAGTAAGCAATTACAAACAAGGGACTGTGTAAAGGAAGTGATCACATTAACATATGCCTAGAAAATAGAGGGTCTGGTTATTACCAAGAGTGAGGAACAACCAGTAGACTACTAGTGTGCTCCTTTGATATTCACACAACATTGAGAAATCTACACAATGGCCTTCACCATATTTAGTGGATCTTCTGTGGCAGAAAAGTAGGAAGACACAAATAAGAGTCAACTTTTGTTGGGATGGGTTGGGAAAGTATGAATGGTTTATTTATTATCTGCATGCATTAGGGGTGAAGGGAAGTACCCACGTATAGATCCATCAGAATATTGGTGTACTGGACCTATTTCTTAGGTCTAGCTCACAGACAGCCTTCATATCTACAATGATCCCAAGGAATCTAACGGAAGACAGATTTCAGTAGAGTTGCAAAGGGAAGCACTAGTAGGCCTAATCTTTTATTCTATAGTTATTATTTTGTGGTTAAGTGGCCAAAGTTCTAAGTAACTTTTGTGGAACAGGAGGATCAGAATTTCATGGCAAAGGTATATGAAGAAGCAATTACTTATCTTTGTCACTTCCTCTTTCTCTGAAGGTTAGTCAAGTGGCCATGGCAGAACAAGGGGAGGGGCTTTGCCAAGGACAGGACCATGGCTTCATGGAGCTACTTATACTCCTCCCTTCCTCATAATCCCTAGATCCATTCACAGGAGGAACAACAGGTAGAGCTGATCAAGACATTGTCACAAACATAACAACCTCTCTGTGTATTACTGTCCGCTGGAGAATATGAGGCTCCTTGACACAGGAATTGACTTATTACAAACTAAATACATGCATGACTAGGAGAGAAATTTTTTTGGCATATATAAATATACACATATGTGTATAGACATACATATTTACATGTATATATACGTATATGTATAAATATGCATATTAAAGTAGAGATAGGAATCAAAGCTATAATTTCATTGCTATAGGAAACCCCCACATGAGGAAATTCCCTCTGCAACTTACAGTCTTAGTTGTCTACAGCCGACATGCCAAATGGGCAACTCACAATACTGACAAGTGTCATAGAAAACAGATTAAAATGTAATTGGGAAATATTTAACTAACTAAATAAAAATACAATAGAACATAGACAATGTTACTCTGTGGTTTTCTAAGTCAATATGCTACCTACAGGGATCCTTATGTAAGGTTTAGTGGCCTCATTTCTATTTGAGTTTGACACCACTAGCCTAGAACCCTGAAAGTTGAAATGACTTGCTGAGGGTCCCATAACCAGGAGGTGGGAAAGGCAGGATCAATTTTTCCTAGTCCTGGAGCTGGTTCTCTATCCACTATTCTATGATGCTCCTATTTTGTAAATTACAATATTAAAAATCAACTGTGTTGTATCCTTAATTGAGTTATGAGAAGGGAATAGGCAGACCTCAACAAACAATATTCTATAACAGACCACATGGTTAATCATACGAAAAGTGCAAAGAATATAAGATTCCACTAGGCTTATGGGTTGCATTCTATATTTTTTTCAATTAATTACAATACAAAATTCCCTTAAGCAAAATATCTCCAAGGCAAATATCAGAATCATGGAAGATTCCTCAGCAGATACAGCAACAGAGATAACTTCACTTAAGAACCCTTTGATTATTAATATCAAGCGAGGCAGGCAACATAGAAACATATACTCATCAAAAATGTTTGCCAAACTAACGGAGGATGTCCCATGCAGGTACAAATAGAAAATCTGGTTCCTTTTATAGATGATGAAGTCTTCCACCTGCTGCTGTTTGCAGTTCTTGAAACCTTTTGTGTTTGTAGGGTAAGATAAATTCTACACCCAATTTTGTGTGTGTGTTATTCCCTTCTTAAACCAAATCCAATGAGAATAAAGTTCACTCACTCCTCACCTCTCCCCTCTTCCTCTCCACTATAAAATCTTTTTCTTTTCTCTTTTATGTGATATAATTGACCCCATTCTACCTCTCCCTTTCTCTTTTCCCCCAGTACATTCCTCTCTCACCCCTTAATTTTATTTTTTAGATATCATCCCTTCATATTCAACTCACATCTGTATGTTCTGTCTTTATATAGTCCTTCTAACTACCCTAATAATGAGAAAGGTCTTATAAGTTACAAATACCATGTAAACAGTTTAACTTCAGTAAGTCCCTTATGATTTCTCTTTCCTGTTTACCTTTTCATGCTTCTCTTGCGTCTTATATTTGAAAGTGAAATTTTCTATTTAGCTCTGGTCTTTTTTTAAGAATGCATGAAATTTCCCTATCTCATTGAATATCCATTTTCCCCCTCATGGATTATGCTCAGTTTTGCTGGGTGGGTGATTCTTGGTTGTAATCCTAGTTCCTTTGCCCTCTGAAATATCATATTCCCAGCCCTCTGATCCTGTAATGTAGAAGTTGCTAAATCTTGTGTTATCCTGACTGTAACTCCACAGTACTTGAATTATTTCTTTCTGATGCTTGCAACATTTTCTCCTTAACCTGGTAACTCTAGAATTTGGCCATAATTTTCCTGGCAGTTTTCATTTTGGGATATATTTCAAGAGGCGGTTAGGGGATTCTTTCAATTTCTATTTTACCCTATGTACCAGAGCAGTTTTCCTTGATAATTTCTTAAAAGATGATGTCTAAGTTCTTTTTTTTTTTTGATCCCGGTTTTCAAGTAGTCCAAGAATTTTAAAATTATCTCTCCTGGATCTATTTTCCAGGTCAGTTGTTTTTCCAATGAGATATTTCACATTGTCTTCTATTTTTTCATTCTTTTATTTTGTTTTATGATTTCTTGATTTTTCATAAAGTCATTAGCTTCCATTTGCTCCATTCTAATTTTTAAGGAATTATTTTCTTCAGTGAGCTTTAGGATCTCCTTTTTCATTTGTCCAATTCTGGCTTTTTAAGGCATTCTTCTCCTCATTGGCTTTTTGGATCTCTTCTACCATTTAGTCTAGTCTATTTTTTAAGGTGTTACTTTCTTAAATATTTTTTGGGTCTCCTTTAGCAAACTGCTGACTCTTTTTTCATGATTTTCTTTCATCATTCTCATTTCTCTTCCCAATTTTTCCTCTGCTTCTCTTACTTGCTTTTCAAAATCCTTTTTGAGCTCTTCCGTGGCCTGAGACCAATTCATATTTTTCTTGGAGGCTTTGGATGTAGGTGCTTTGACTTGGTTGTCTTCTGACTGTGTGTTTGATCTTCCTTGTCACCAAAGTAAGTTTCTATAGTCAGAGTCAGCAAAGTTAGTTTCTATACAGAGTTTTTTTCCATTGTTTGCTTATTTTCCTAGCCTATTACTTGATTTTTTAACTCTTTGTTAAAGTAGGGCTCTGCTTCCAGTGTGGAGGGCAAACCGTCCCAAGCTTCGGGGGTTTGTGCAGCTGTTTTCAGAGATACTTCTAGGGACCTGTAAGTTTCGAGTGATCACAAGCACTCTTTTCTGCCCTGGAACTGCGAGGAGGGTCCCCTATCACTACTGCCCCAAGCTCTGCTCTAGTCCTCCTCCTGGCCCTGAGACTGCCATCCACGAATGTGATCCAGATCCACGTATGGGCAGAACAACAGAGTCCTGTCTCAGTGCTAGCAAAGAGATCCCTGTAAACTCCTTCTGACCAGTTGTTTGATTCCCTTACTCTCCACGGACTGAGAGCTCTAGACACAGCCACTCCACTGCCTCTGCTGCTGCTGATTCCATCACTCTTAAGGCCTGTTTCTGGTTTGCTGGGCCCGGGGCTGTGCTGGCGTGCCTGCGCTGGACTGCAGTCCTCTTCCACCCACGTCTGACAGACCTTTCCTGCTGACATTCTACACTGTCTTTGGCAGCTTAGGGCTGAGAAGTCTGGAAGCCACTACTGCTACCAGGGATTCAGTCCCCTGAGGCTACTGGAGCTTTGCTGGGCTTCAGTCTGCACTGGCACGGCCTGTGCTGGACTGTGCTCCTCTTTTAGCCTGGTGCAACAGACCTTTCCTGTTGACCTTCCAGGTTGTCTTGGGCTGGAAATTTGTTTTACTCTGTCTTTTCATGCGTTCTATTGCTCTAGAATTTGTTTAGAATCATTTTAAAAGGTATTTGGAGGGGTTTGGGGGAGAGCTCAGGTGAGTCCCTGCCTTTACTCTGCCATCTTGGCTCCACCTCCTGAAGAATCTTTTAAATGAAATCCTTGCTCACTCAAAATGATTCAGATTAACTAGCCACGGTGGAAAAATCAAGTGGATGAAGAACATTTATTGTCTAAACTATGATATGCAGTTGGATGGACAACCCAAAGACCTGGTCCACTGTGTGCATATGTAAACATGTATGTATATATTTGACATATATGCATATACACACACAATGTATGTATGTGTATGTGTGTGTATTCACATTTATATGTATATATACACAGTGAATGAGTTCTCTGTATGTGTATATATATATGTACATATACATATTAGACAGTATGTCTATGTGTACAACAAGCTAGATATAGAATTGAACAGAAAGATAGTGGGCTGGATTGTCTTTAGGAAATTGTGCAACCTTCTCCCTAAAACAAAGATCCATCTTTTTAAAATTAATATTCTGGTGATACAAATTAGCTACAAATCATTAGCTACAGCACAGTCTCTAAGAATTGAAGCTTCAGGTCACCCAAAAGGCAATGGAGAGGGGTATGGTGACCTACAAGAAGGCAATAACATATCACCAGTGAGGCAGAGTCTAGGAGAAACAGTATAAAGGACATCAGGGAAAGGTGTGATCAGAAATAGGAGTAGACCAGTCATATTGTGAAAGTGAAGGATAGGCAATAGATAGAATGCATATTCACTGGTATCCATGCAATGTCAAGAGACCTAGTGGGAGGCCACTAGCATGTTGGATAGACCTCTTGTGGAATATTTATGAGGCAACATACACAACTGTCACTTAGGATGAAAAGCCATGGAGAGTTTGGAACTATACCATTGGAGGAAGTACTCAATGAGATCACAGATCCTTTGAAGTCGGCAGTATCAAAGTCACCCAGCGTAACCCTAAGCATGGAACATCCTGTTTAGTTCCGCACTTTGCCTACTCTTAGTCTCAGATCTAACACCAGAAAACCTGTCCCTCATCTCTGATGCAATTCAGCTAGAAGGTGTATTTTCCCAGGACCAAGTCACAGAACAAAGGCCAAGCAAAATAAATCACATCGTTATATATGTTCCATAGAAATATAGAAAGCACCACTACCAATTTGCACGTAGCTGAGGTGATTCACAAAACTGCCTCGAGTACTTCATGGTTTATCTAAATCTACATGTAGAAAATCCTTGTTCTTAGAGCAAGCAAAATCTGCTAGTACTTTGCCTGGAAATCTGCACGTTTAACACATCCCAGCATTGAACCAGCATCTAGGCTGAGGCCCGTTACAGCCTTTCTTTCATATTGTTCTAAAGGCTTTACAAAGCTCAGAGTGTGTCTTCTCACATTATTCTAGGGAAATATTTTATGGAAATGGAGTAAAATTAGGGACCATGAAGTTGGCCTATTAGTATTGACTGAGCCAGCTTCTGCTGGGTGTTGAAGCCACTTAATGATATTTGAGTTGAGTATTTTCAGATATATCTCCTGTAATTTATTTTTTCTCATTACTTATTAAGTATAAGGACTGGGTCTGCGATTTTGCTGATATAAGAAACTCCCAGAGATGTGAATTGACTTTCCTAAGGCAGGTCAGGACCTTCTGTGCCATTGAGAACATTGGAGCATTGCCTAGGGCATGGAGAGGCTCTCTGATCTGTCCAAGGTCATGCAGTCAGAACAGGTCAAGGCAGGACTTGAACCTGGACCTTTCTAACTTCAAGTCCAACACGCTTTCGTTTACCACATGCTGCTTCTTATTAAATAAGAGAAAAGCAGAGAGGAAATGAATGAAAAATTGAGGAAAAAAGGAAAACCCAAAAAGAAAGTCATATAGAACAGGGCGCAGCAAGAAAATTAAAATTCCAATAATAAGGATATTGTTTAGTCTATAAAACCAGGCCTAATCCCATCAATGGCCTTCCAATCAATCCAAAGACCTCAGGATGGAACCTTATGGAGTTAACGCTCTGCCTAGAACACTTGGTGAAAACTGGGCCAGCATTACCTCTTCACTACATCAGCTCTAACCTAGTGCGTCACATGGGTTACTATGCTAACACATGGTGTTTTCTTTTTCCTGAAACAAAATATCATCACCTGATCTTAGTTAAGTAACTGTGAACTTGTAAAAGTCTGTTTCTTGCTCCCCAGAGAACCATTTGAATGGGTTTTCAGATGAACTTACACATACAAACACTTTGCAATGTTTGCTTAATTATTTCTCACAGCCTCGTTGTGAGGGATATTCATAGTTTCCTCTACCTATTTTACAGGTGGGTAAACTGATACCTGAAGAGTGGGTCATTGCCAAGTCTTCCTAGCACCTCAATATGGGTGATGAAAATAAAATCTGTTCCTCTACAATCCAGGTTACCTTCAGCCTAATGTCTCATAGATAGTTTATAAACGGGAAGCATATGCAGTATTCAGAGATTTAAAGTTTCAACCTAAGCCCAAGCCATTAGATGCTGAGGTTCATTTGTCTTTGGCCAGAGAGCAATATCCCATTGAGGTCCATGAAGTAATCTTGCTTTTAAAAAAAAGGCACACAGTTTCAGCATCTGGACCACCTGCAAATTTCAGGTATTTAGAAGTATGGAGCTAGTAGAGTCAGAATCATAACTAGCATGGGCCAAAAAAAAAATTGCTCCAGGGTACAAATATTTTGCAAGGCCAAGATTTGGGGAGGGGAAAAAGATGTCTTGTGCTTCCTTCTCAGTGTCCCACCACTGGACACCCTTTCTCTTCAAGAGGACTCATTCCTTCGCTTTGGTGACTACCAAACTCTTACTCTAGGATTCTCCCCTGTGGTTGCTACCACATGGCACCCATCTTTTGGGCCTGCCTCTCACTCTCTGTCCTGATACAACTGCATTCACGGTAGAACTACTTTGTGCTGCAGTTATCACTAATCCCATCTCCCTCAACTCTCTCTCTCTCTCTCTCTCTCTCTCTCTCTCTCTCTCTCTCTCTCTCTCTCTCTCTCTCTCTCTCTCTCTCTCTCCCCCCACTGTTTTTTGTCCCAAGTGAAAAAAATCCCTAGTCATGTTCCTGAATTGATTAAAAAGAAGAATATTGTGTTCCTAGGGAAGGATTTGAAAATTTTGCAATTACAATGAAAAACTCTCTAGAAATAAAAATGCATTCTATGTTTACCTCAGAAAAGCTGAAAAACTATTCAGGACTTTTCCTTATTTCTAATGAGGTTTATTCTAACTCAGGGCGTTAAAAATACAAGTAAGAAGTACTGGTAAGTTTGTTCACTTGACGGAGGGAAGCAGAAAACCTGTCCATCTTCCCCATGGTTAAGTGGCAGGCCTTAGAATCAATGGAGAAATAGTCTTGCTACATTTATATTTTAACCCCATTTTGCAGGTGGAGGAGCTAGAGTAGAGAGTCATAAAAGAGAGCATCCAGGGACAAGAGGCTCTCAAAGGCAAGAAATAGCTTATGAAGGGAGTTTCTCCTGGCAAGAAGGAAATAAGGACGGGAGCTGCTAAAAAAAAAGTAATGGATAAAATTCAGTGAAAAACTAGAACCCAAGGCAAAGGAAAAGAAGAAAGAAAGAAAAGAAATAAGTCAAGGAAAGGAAAGGAAAAGGAAGGGAAAGGAAAGGAAAGGAAGAGAAGGGGTGGGAAAGGAAAGGAATGTGAAGGAAGTATAACTCTTTGGGGGATGGGTGCATGATGCAGTGTTTTTCAAAAGCTCTCAGGGGCAACTCTGTCAATCCCCACCCCTCTCTGTTACTGGTTCATCTCCTTATTCATTCTTCCTTTCTAGGTTCAAAGGCAGTCTAGTGGGCATACTCTGGAATATTATCAGTACCTTACGAGAACTGCAAAAACTCTTGCTCTAATTTGCTTAGCCCTGACACTGGAATAACACAAAGGTAATGTTTTCTCTCGTGGGATATCTTCTTCTCTCACAATGTTAAACTGCAAACTTATAGGCTTAGGGTAAATTACTACTAATGACTGTATAATTTATTAGCAGTATCAAATAACATAAAAACAGATAAATATTCAAATATCTTCTCAACTAGTCTGAGAGGTGGAGGTGGGGTTTGAAGAAATTTAGATTTAAACTCAGAAAAGCAGGAGGAAGAAAGGAGATATTGGAGGACCTTTACTCAGAAAAAAAAAAGGAAAGAGAAAGGGGAAAGGGGAAGGAGATGGGGAATTCTTTCCTAGCATCAGCTGTTCCAAACCTTCTCTTCTATTTTTAAGTGCTTCACACCTCCCTCTCCCACCTTTCCCCCAATAGGAATCAGAATTTTCTCCTCCCAATTCTCTTTTTCCCTACTCCATACCTCAAAAAGAATCAAGGAACAGACTTTCCTTTCAAACTCAAGGTCTCCAAGGTCTCTTCTATCTCTAAATTTATGAACCTGTAAGACTTCCCTTCCCTTCATTTTCTTCTTTCCTTCCTTCCTTTCTTCCAAAAAACTTATACCTTCTACTTACAGAGGTCACCTTGACCATGTTGTACCTTTTCCCTATCCCCTCCTTTTTTTTTCTCAGAGTTTTACCAATTGATCATTTTCTATTTTTTTATTCTCTCTTTACCTAGGACCTTTTTTGTAGTCTATAAACATTCTCAGGTCAACCCCATTCTTCAAAAATTTCCACTTGCTTTTGCCATCCTCAATAGTTAAATAAAACACTGTGTTTTAAGTGGCAAAATACAGATAAGCTGTGTTGCAGAAATTTAGGAGGAGCGAGTATGATGAACTAAAGCAGTTGGGAGATATTTCATGAAGAATACAGCTTGACCTGGGCTTTCCCACAATCCATCCCTTGCACTGGGCATGCATGCTAGGCTGCAACAGCTCTGCATGATGCAGTGATAGTATCTGTCCCCACACCCATAAAATTGACAAAAATGAAAAAAGCAACAAACTTCGTGATGGTGCAGTTGAGGAGAAACAGATACACTCTTTCACTGCTGATGGAGTTTAAACCAGTAGGGTCTTTTTGGAGACCAGCCTGGTAGAATATAGCAAAAGTTACAAAGATAATTATATTGTATGACTCAGTGATTCCATTTTTTGGAAATATACCCTGAAATTGTTATAAAAAAACCCCAAAATCTCTCTTTTCAAAAATGTCTCATATAGTCTCATTTGTAATTGCACAAAATTAGAAGCAACTTCAGTATTCTATAATGGGAATGAATAAATAGTATATTAATGAAAAAGAATATTATTATTTAATTGATATTGAGTATAGGCATACAAAAATATAGAAATACTTTTATTAAATAATGCAGAATGGAAAAAAAAAGGTAGAATCAGAAAAACAGAGCCCACACTATCTACAACAATATAAGGAAAAGTGAACGAGAATGAAAAAATGCAAGAATCCTCGTGAAAACTTATAGACAGTGGCTAAAAAATAATGATGACATTTTATGCTTCAGAATTAATTTATTAAATGAAAAATTGCTTCAAAGAAAGCTTAACTGATTATGTGAACACTAACATTGTTTCTGTCAGTTTTAAAAAGGAGATTGAGTGCTAGCCATGGAGTCAGGAAGACCTAAGTTCAAATCCAGTCTCATACACTTAATAGCTGTGTAACCCTGGGCAATTCACTTAAACTGCCTCTGTTTCCTCAATTGCAAAATGCAGATAATCATAAAACCTACATCATAGGGGTGTTGTGAGGATCATATAAGATAATATAAAGCACTTAGCACAGTGCCTGGCACATAGTAGGTGCCTAATAAATACTTGTTCCTTTTCCCCCTCAATAGTGAAAGGTTACTTTAACATGTTTCATCGTACTTCTAAATTAGATTTTCCCAACAAGTTAGTGACGCATAAAGTCACCAAGGGCCCTTGCCCTGGAGGGCGGCTTCCCCCTATGGTTGCTATCCTTTTTTTCTTTCTTCCCCTGGACCCTTCATCTTGCCTGCTGTGACAACTTGAAGCAGTTCACTCACACAGTTTCCCTGTCTTTCCCATCCCTGTTCCTCACCCGGGTCTTGCCTGGGTGGACTCTGCAGTGTTCAGCAGGGTGGAGCTACTTTTGGCATAGGCCTCTCTAGTTGTTTTGCACATCTCACTTCAAACGAACTCCTGCTGGCTTTAATTAGGCCTTAGGAGTGTCCCTCGGGGCTGGCCCTCATGAAATGAGGTGACCCTGCTCACCAGGTCTGTTCCCCTGGGTCCTCTCAGCTCTGTGCCTAGCACAACAATTTCTGTTTCCCATTTCCCATTTTCTGCAGTGGACTACAGCCTGCTCTTGAAAATAGTCTTTGCAAGCACAAGAACTTCAGCTATTGGAATGTCACTCAGAGGGATCAGCTCTACCAAATATTCCCAAAATCCAGACTCAGCCTCATTGCAGGGGAACCTCACATTTTGGTAGCAAATGACGATGGCTCTTGGGCAAGTCAACCCAGAGCATAACTGTGAAGTCAGGAAACTTTGTCTTTGACAATTAACTTGTTTCCCTTTCCAAGAGTTGATGCCTAGCAGCCACCCCTCTCCAGGGTCCCATTCTCTTGCTCTTATTGGCCTATTAAACTAATCCCCAACTAAAATATTAGCCGATAAGAACTTATGGCCTTTGTCCTCCCAGAGATGTTTCCATTTTAACAGGGGTCTGATAAAGACCCAAAAAGGTTCAAGATTTAAAGGAATGGACTTTTCATGAGAGGATTGTAGGCATCAGTGACAAATGGTTAGGGAGATACTCTGGGGAAATGGGCCAGGGCAGGGGGAGGTGCTTCCTGAGGCCAGGAATGTAATGTGAAGACATTACATGACACAGGCAAGTGACTTCTATGACCACTGTTAAGACCTGTTCTGTTTTCATGAGTCTATAGGTAGGCACCTCACCTACAGCACAGGTCTGAATTGGCTAGTTGGAGAGGTCAGTCACAAATTTGAGATAACTAAGTAGTCATTTGATCATAAAACAATGAGAAAGAACTGCAAAACATGTTAAAGATTTCTAAGTAGTATGAGAGTTCAGGAAAGGGAAAAGAGAAATCTGTAATGGAATTGTTGAGAAGGCCTCCTGGACTTGATTTAGGTTGTTATATTTGGATAGGGGGAGGGAAGAAGGAGAAAATTCCAGGTTGGGCTAAGGTGGGGATAGCACAGGCAAAGTCAAATCTGCAAAGAACATGGAATGTTGAGATAATGAGGAAACTAACTTGACCAACAGAAACCTCTTCTGAGCTCACCTTAGGGATTCTACTTCTTTATTTGACAAGGGATTCTCAAGATTTTTTTTTCAGATTAGTCCCAAGTATCCTATAGATGCCATCCAGGTGACCTCAAACTGGAGCATGTTTTCTGCAGGGGTGGCAGGATGAATCTTATATCTTGACACTTTTATGAATATCTGATTGAATATCCCTTAGCGGTGAACTGGAGCTGGCTTATACTGACTAGAGATTACAGAATTACAGTTCGGAAATCAGCTAATAATACAAACCAGGGCTTGATTTATTGTTTTGATTGTTGAGATTTTAGAAAGTGATGGAAAATGTGTTAATAATTCATATTAAACCTAAAAATGTGCCTCATATATATGTTTAATTTTATATGTGTGTTTAATTTTACATGTACACACACATATATGTGTGTGTGTATGTATATATACATATACATATATGTATATGTGTGTCTGTGTCTGTGTGTGTATGAGAAAGCCGGTTGTTAGACATTGACCAGTACACTCTTGGTACTCCCTCCATTGGTGTAAATCACAATCCATCCATACTTTACCTTCAGATTTCTTCAATGCACTGGTGCCTTCCCTCTGAGTCTTTTAATATTTCATGGATAACAATATAGCTAGCACATGTGTTATCATTTCTCTCCCTTGCTGCATGACCAGACATTTTACCAGCTATATACAATTTTCTGATCATACATGTCAACGCTGATATCTTTTACTTCTCATCCTGTGTATGTCATCATTCAAAGTCTATTGTTTTCTTCTTTTTTGTGTGGCCATCAAGTATCTTTCTATTGTCATTTGGGTCATTCACAAATTTAGATTTTCTCGTAATGGTGGTGGGCCATTGTTCTTAGCCATTAACATTATGAATTTCCCTACCAGGAGTTCCCTAAGCCAATGAAAAGACAGGTATGGTTTAAAAAAAAAGTGTAAGGTGCTATGCTAGATGCCAGTGGTACAAAGACAAAAATGAAAGAGTCTTTGCCCCCATAAAGCTTTATTTTACTAGATGCCACATGGTCCCTGCCTTCAAAGAGTTTACAATCTAGTAGGAAGACTTCACATATACAGATATCTATGCTATAAAATGGGGGCAGCTAGATGCTACAGTGGATATAGTGCTGGGCCTGAAGTCAAGAAGATTCACTTTCCTGAGTTCAAATTTGACCTCGACACTAGCTGTGTGATCCTGGGCAAGTCACATAACTTGTTTGCCTCAGTTTCCTTATTTGTAAAATGAGCTGGAGAAGGAAATAACAAACCACTCCAATATCTTTGCCAAGAAAACCCCAAATGGGGTCATGAAGAGTTGGACATGACTGAATGACTAAACCAAAGACATACTGCAGAAAAATGCTCTGTGATGTCCAAAGGAGGGGAAATATTATTGGCTGATCAGAAAGCTGGGAAATCTTTATGGAGAAAGCAGTATTTGCATTAGAGACTCCATGACCAACTGCCACTACTGAGGGTGGGAGCTGTGGATTTTGCAAACCTCTCAAGAGTTTGGAGTGGCAGCTGATAGATTTAACCTTCTAAAAGCAGCTATTTAGCATGTGGTGAGCTGGCTTGCACCATCTTACAAAAGGACCATCTACACACCTGTTTTCACTAAATATTTCAGCTAGAAAAGTATCTGGATGTTTCCAGCAGATTTATGCCAAGATATCTTTAAACACTTGGATCCCCATGATAAATAGACTGCCTGGCAGAACTCGACTCAAACTTAACCAAGTTTTTTTTTTTTGGTTTGTTTGCTTGTTTTTAAAGTTTCAGTGCAATTTGATTTTAAATGCCATTCTAAAGTAGAGTCAATGGATTTTAACATTGATGATTTGCGTCATTTCTAAAGTAGATTCAGCATGAGAAACTTGACAAATGGACTTTGACTCTCTGTTATACCTCCCCAAGTGCTTGTCCCTCTGATGTCTCTATATCCTCTTTCTCTTGAAGAATTTATCCACTGATATGGCTTTAGCTTCTGCCTAGCTTAATAAGTGTTTGTTTTCTTCCTTCCCTCCTCCTTAGGTCAAACTCTCTATTTCTGCTTTTTACCTTTCATCCAGAAGCCAGCTTTGTATTTCTAGTTTTCTTCAGGAAATCTCCATTTGGATGTCCCGTTCTCCCTTAAGACCCGACATATTGTACATGAACTCGTTTTCTTTCCCAAAACAACTCTGCCTCCCTGTGCCTGTTAACGGCACCATTATTTCCTAGCCATCCAAGCTCTAGTTATTGGAATAATAAAGCATATTCTTTTTTCCCCTCTTCCCTCTTTATCCCCATTAGCTAATCTGTCATTGTCTTTCCATTTCGTCCTTTGCAATATATCTTATATTCATCAGGTTCTCCCTTTTATTCACCATACAGCTTGGTCATCACCTCACATCTGGACTCTAATAATAGTCTCTTACCTCATCTCTCTAATTCTGGTTTTCTCTGAAATCCAACCTGCACACTCCTGTCCCAATAATTTGCTTAGTTTGACTAGATTGCCTACACTTGCCTAGTCAGGAACAAAGAGTGCTATAACTACCACATGAAAAAATGCTCCAAATAATTAATAAGAGAAATTGACATCAAAACAACCCTGCGGTCTCACTTTATGCCCAGAGAATTGACAAAGATAACAAAAGATGGTCAATGTTGGAGATGTTGTGGAAAGACAAGTATTGTAATCCACTCTTGGTGGAGTGATAAATCTGTGTAATTTGGCCTGAATCGGTATAATCATCCTGCAAAGTCATTTGGAATTATGCAAATAAAGTGGCTAATATGTTCATATCCCTGATCTAGAGATTCTGCTGCTAGGCACATACCTCAAGGAGGTTGTTATTTAAAAAAAAAAAAGGAGCCACTTATACCACAATATATAGATTGTAGCACTTTTGTGATTGCAATGAACAAGAAACAATGTAGATGCCCATTGACTGAGGAATGGCTTAAACAAATTGTGATATACAAACTAACAAACTATTACTTTGGGGTAAGAAACTATAAAATTGATGAAAACAGAAAGGCATGGAAAGACCTACCTGAACTGATTCAAAGTGAAATAAAAAGAGGAAAGAAGGAAGGAAATCAATATTTATTGCGTACCTAGAATGAGCAAGTTTCTCTGCTAAGCATTTTACAAATATTTTCTCATCTGAGCCTCAAACAGCCCTGGGAGGTAGTTTTATCCCCATTTTACAGTTGAGGAAACTGAGACAAATGGAAATTAAGTGACTTGCCCAGAGTCACCCAGCTGGTCAGAGTCTAAGGTCACATTTGAACTCAGGTCTTCCTGACCATCTAGCTGCGGAGCCAGGAAAATAATACACAAAATAACAATAACAATATAAATGGAAAAAATAATAACTTCACATCAATCAAAAATGAATGTTGTAAAATAATAAAGAACAAGCTTGGCTCCAAAGAAGAGAAATGAGTCTCCTGACTCTTTTGCAGGGTTGGGGGAGTATGGGGACCTATGGATGTGAAATATTACATGCACTATAAAATTCTTTTAAATATATTGATCAGTTTTGGAGATTTCCCTCCCTTCCTTCTCTTTTTCCTTAAAAAAAGTCCTTTGTTACAAGAGATTTTTCTCTGAGATGGGAGAGAGGGAGGAATAAAAGGGGATATCTAGGTAATATGAAAACAAAGATATCAACTAAAATCTATTAAAACGGACAAAAATTAACTCCCTATTTCCTCTTGGACCAAATCCAAATTCCCCATTCTAACATCCAAAGCTCTCATGATCGAATCATCTAAATTCCGTCTTATCTTTCACATCTCTCTATTTCATATGGTCCACCTATTCTCCTCTGAGTATTCCCTGCTTATTCCCATGACAAAGCCTTTGCATATCATCTTCCTGTTAACTATTATATCTGTCTCCCAACCCTCCATCTATTCAAATTCTCTTCCTTCTTGAAGACTCACTTCATGTTCTCCTCCATGAAACTTTATACAGCCACTCTAGCCAGCATTGATTTCTCCCCTTCCACACCACCCATAGTGCTTACTGGTTGTAGCATGCACTCCGGCACTTAATTATAGATTGACTTTTATTATACTCCATTTCCTTGTGCTTGAGCTCCAGCTCCCCAACAGGATTGTAAGCTCTCCTAGGTCAGGGACAAGGTTTTATATTTCACTTATACTCCTCAATGCTTAACACAGGGTTGGGCTACGTGCCCAACAATATAAATTACTCACTAAATTGGGGTTGGATTGATGGCCTAGTTGACAGAGCACTGAATTCAGAATCAAGGGAGCTCAGGGCCCCATTCTTGCTTCCAACTAGCTGACTGATCACTGTCAAGTAACTTTTCAGAGGAAAAGTTTCTTGAGACTCAGTTTCCTTAACTGTAAAAGAAGTATCATATAGTTTCTAAGGGCCCGGGATCTAATATGCTATGATTCTGTGAGTTAAACTGAAAATCCATTCAATTCAATTCACAAGCCACATAGGAGAATAGAATCATAGATTTAGAATTGGCAGTGACCTCTAGTCCAATGCCCTCATTTTACAGAAGTGGAAACTGAGGCCCAGGGAGATTAAGTGAGTTATCCAGGGTCACAAAGGAATAGAGGTATGCTCAGGTAAATTAATACAAATTGTATACAGAGCATTGCAAAGGAATCTCCAGGCAGAGCACTTACAACCTGAAGGAATCTAGGCTTCTGCTAGGCAGTCACCACCTGAGTTGTGCTTTGAAGGAAGCACATATCTGTCACATCCACCCTTTTTTCCTTTGAAATAACTCAAATGATACACTTGACATGAACTGCTTTTTTGAAGTGAACTACTAAAAGATATGTTTTTTTTTTTATCAGTATGAGTTGCAGAGCAGCTGCCTATCTGCCATGGTAAAGGGATTTTCCTCATCAGGAGTTCCCCTTACCAATGCAATTATAGGTCCCATCCCCCCCCATAATTTTCCTTGTTTTGAATGAATCTACTGGTATTACATTTCCAAGTAAAGTTGCTTTGTGCCCAAAGTCATTCAGACAATTTAATGTCCAGAAAAAAATCTCATCTCAGATACCTAAATCTCCAGCTGAGAGTGGTGACAGCCATTTCCTTGATATATGTCTCTGTCCTCTAATTTCAAACAAACAAACAAAAAACAACCAAAAAAACAAAACCAAGATTATAGAATTTTCTTATTAGACTTCATCTCTAGGGGTTCTTACTACTGAAAACTAAAGACAACAACCTCATTGCCTAAAAATGAGAAAAAACGATCCAAGAATCACAGACAACCTGGATAAGTAACAAACTTCCTCTCCTTCTCCCCTTTACTTAACTTAGACTATATCATGGCAGATGCTGACTGAATTGAGTTAAACACAGTAACAGAGTACACTCAGATCTCCATTTGTCTGGCCTCAGTAGCATATTTTGATGGTAGAGTAGAAGTTGCTGGATTAAAGCATTCTTCTAAGACATTTCTAATTGTCTGTCTTCGCTTTATTTCCTCATGAAAAGAAGACTTGTAAACAACATCTTTCCATAGTTTCAGAGTGTTTGCAAGGCCATAAAGGAACGTACACGCAGGGTAGACCCAGACCAATTGTGAAGCAGGCAAGATCTGTCTACGGGAGCCACCCTGTGTCCTTCTTAGGGGGACCTCCTCTTTTTCTGCTCTCCTCTCTGCTTTTAGGACCCTAGTGCCTTTGTGCTGATAACAGGGGTTTTTTGTATGGTTTGTTTTTTGCTGCTAAACTTAACCTAGATCTTCTTTTTTCCATGCATCTCTGCTGTATAGTTTTTTTTTCTCAACCTTTGTCTTTCTTTTGTCCTTTTTCTTCAGGATTCTGATCTCTTTTACCTATTCCAATAAATTAATCTACGCTGATGCTGATCTCTCCCAAGAAACGTATTTGCTTATTAACCAGTAGTTTCTGGAGTCAGAATGTTTTATTTTAAGGAAAGTATTTAACTGATTGTGATTTCAGCCTCTTGGTAAACTGCTAGATGAGATATTTAAAGAAGGTAGGATTTGTGGCACTTCAAATTATACCATTGAAATGTATTTAACACTAGACACCTTGCTTATCCTAGTCAGGATTAAATGGATCAATTCAAATATTGCTCCAATAAGCATTTATTAAGCACCTATTGTGTGCTGGCCACTGTGCTAAGAACTCATATTCCTTACAACAACCAACCCCGGAAAGTAGGTGCTATTATTATCCTTGTCCTATTCCAATAGATCATAATGGACTATTTGTGCCTGGCCTATGGTAGAGCCTTCTTAGCTTGTATTGGTATGATCAGTTACAGTCAGATACACTGTACATTGACCCCTACAAAGTGATGTCATTTTGGTCCTCTTCAAATACAAAGGACAACAGCCACCCTCATTTGACAGCTGAGGAAGCTGAGGCAAACAGAGATTAAGTGACTTGCCCAGGGTCACATAGTTAGCACAGTCTGATGCTAGATATGAACTCTATCCACTGCTGCCTTGCTGCCTGCACCACCTAAGCTAGCCCTGATGTAAAGGCTATTTCATGTCTTGTCCTCTGCCCTCTTTCTTCCATCTCCTTTGCCTTTCTTCTACTCCTGTTTCTTCCTACCCTCTCTCCAACTATGGAGAGGCAAATCCTCTTGCCTTACTGAAAAGACAGATATCAGGTATTCCTTCCATTTCCACTTCTAAATTTCTCTTTTTGCTCTGGGTGTAGCAGTCCATGCCTGTATTGCCTTCTGCTAGAGGAAGCTGACTGGTGCATTACTCTGAGTTTTAGTAGGGCTAAATTGATAGACACTCAGGCCAGCACCAGGATCAGGGGTCCACCAAACTGTCTAAGGATAGGTGAACCACAGAGCATCTCAAAGCTTCTGTGTGGATCGGCAGTGGGCCCATGAGTGGCTGGCTGGTACATTTCTGGTTAGGGCAGGATAGGAAGACCCAACCCCCCCTTCAAAACAAACAACAAACAAACAAAAAAACCCCATTATCATGTCTGCATTCACTCTTTACTTTTCCTTCCTAAATCAGAGGAATAGGACTTCTTCCTTTTTCTGAAGTTGATCCTTCTATCTGCATACTTGATTGCATCCCCAGTTTGATTCCTCCAGGGGCTTGTTCTTACAATTATTCCTTTGCTCTCCTGTCTTTAATCTCCACTAGCTTCTTTCCCTCTGCCTCTAGCTATCTCAAATTTTACCTACTTAAAAACAAAACAAAACAAAAACACAAGCCTTCATTTGGCTTTCCTGCCCCTGTAGCTACTAACCTATTTCTCCCCTTGCTTTCACTGACAGATTTCTTGCGTAAGTGACCTAAAGTTGCTGCGTCCATTTCAGTAACCACGGTCTTCTTAAGTCAGGGGTGTGCTGAAGCTAGCTAGTGAGCATTTACACTTTGTAAATTGGCAAACGGCACAAATCAGAACATAATGATTTATTGTCTTGTTGATTTCTAGACTTCAATGATGGAGAAAATGTTAATACTGTAAATTAAGCATAAAAATGTGATGTGCATTTTCAGGAAGCAGATTGTTCAACATTTACCAGCATACTCCTCCCTTTAATCTTGTAGATCTGTTGCCAATCCCTTCAATCTACTGAAATGACACTCTTGTCCCACAATTTGTGATTCATCGAAAGACCTTTCCTCAGTCTTCATTATCCTTGACCTCTCTGCAATTTATGACATGGATCTTTTCACCCTACTTGAAACCAGCTTTTTGGCTGGTAGGGAATCTCCCCAGAAAAGTTTGTAGCAGATTTGTGGGAATATGCATGTAGGCTTGGGCACATGAACTGTATACTCCAACACCTTATCTCATCAAACTGGGTACTCCTTCCAAAGATGCATATAGCAGAATCTCCTCCATTTTCTCCCTTAAATCTTCTGTGGAAGACCTATCCAACATGCTGTCTGTTGACTTATTGTTGACTGACTAAAGGCTTTCTTCTAAATCTTTTTACTCTTTCTTCAGGACTAGTACAGTGCTTGGAATGCACAAGGATTTTTCTTTACTTTCACTACACAAATGTTCTACCTCTTTCTCTGACCCTTTATTTGCTGGATAATATTTTTATAGGCCACTTTTTGCACATAGGCTGTCATTGGCAAAATGCTGTAGCCTACTTAAACCTTCCATAGAACTCTCCATTGCCCTGTAGGTCCTTTATTTAATCTTCTTACTCTTACTTCCCTCCATGCACTTCATAATTCAGCAGTCCAACATGGCTGGACCTGCTTTTAAAGAAGATCACTTTGACAGCAGAGTAGAGGATAGATTGGCATGGATAGAGATGAAAAGCTAGGTCATGCCAAGCGTACACAGAATACATTTCTGCAATTGGGAACAAAATTTTGGTAAAACCTGGCTTTTCAAAGGCAGCTAGGTGGTGTGGTGGATATGTATATGCATGTGTATATGCATATGTATATATATGTGCATATACTTATATACACATATGTGGGTATATACACATGTATTTGTGTGTATGTATGTGTGTATGTATGTATTCCTGGCTTGCAGGATCTCATTGAATTCTTCATAGATTTTTTCCCTACCTCTTTCTCCTTTGCAGCAGATGTTGGCCCATAACCTGCAATTATCTTCACAGTGGTCTATTTGTTTATGTCCATCCTGAGTGCTACAAGGCAAGATGACCAAATGTCCCATGAAATGATGTTTCTTGTTGCCTCTTGGCTCACAATGAAATCAATTCTGCCAACTCTTTTTATTTGTCTCTCCATAAAGAATCTGTGAAGCATCCTGTCACTTAACTGTAATTTCCTTATGTTTTCTGCTTCATTTGTAATAAGAATGTCAATTTCCTCTAGTAGTATGTTAGCTTGATGACCCTTGGACAAGATCTTACATGTAGAGTCTGGAATGGATCACTGATTTCATCCTTGCACCAATGTATATCTACAACCTGTCTGCAGTTTATAGTCAGAGTTGTTTGGAATATTGAGAAATTAAGTGATTTGCTGGTGGTTATACATTGAGTATGTGTCTGGAGCAGGTCTTGAACCTATGTCTTCTTAACTCTGTGGCAAGCCCTCTGTCCACCAAATCAGGCTACCTTCCCCATTCTGAGTACTAACAGTTAAATTTATGTGTATGGATAGTCTAAAAATGTGACTTAGAACTCTCTGGTTCCTTTACAGGCACTGCCACTGTCACTGTAGAGCATAAGACTGAAAACTTTTTTCCTTTGTTTTGGGGGTTGCCTTGGCTAAATAATTCATCATTCTGTGGTCACATTTCTTCATTTTAACGAGGATAATCCTTGGACAGCAGGCAGTTTGTCACCAGGACCATACTCAAAGACATTCCAGCTTGATAGAGCCCACGAGAGCTTGTAATTTGCTTGTGAAACCTTTGAAAACCAGGCTCACATCATTCCACGATTAGACATTATATTAAGATTTTTCTAAAGGTTTGGGGTGGAAAGAAGGAGGAAGTATGTTCAATGATGGATGTATAACACAACAGGCTTAAGCCACGTCATTTTCAGAATAATACAAAGATCATAAGATGATTGATTTATAGTCAGAGGGGACTTCAAAGTAATCTAGTCCAATATCCTCATTTATATTTGAGAAAACTGAGGGCCAGAGAGGTTAAATAATTTGCCCAAGTTCACCTCAAACTCTCTATACCTCAGTTTCCTTATCTTTAAAATTGGGATAACATTTGCTCTAACTACCTCATTCTATTGTTGTGAAGACCAATATGTGTGAATGCCCCTTGTAAATTATAAGTCTTTATAGAAAAGTAAAGTATTATTGTAATGTTGTAAAACAGAAGAAAAAGACTGTGTTTAAATACATAATAATTCTTAATAGGTTTGCTTTTAGACAGGTACATTTTTCTCTCCAACTTCTGACAGCATCTAAAAAAAAAAAGCTCCCATCTGGTCCTTAGCTTTGCACAAACCACTCATTGACTTGGTTTAAAGCCCAGGATAGATTTCACTAGCGCACTCTCTGTCGACAGGAGGAAGTATATCAGAGTATATGAAGTACGCTACCTCAGGAGAGATAGGATTGGTAATCCTTAAACTCACTGAGATAGGCTTGTGGTAAATCAGGCTGAGGACAAAAGAGGTATGCAATGGAGGAAGTTAGAAGGTCCCTGTTGACATTCAGCTCTCCAGTGCTTTCACTGGAGAATTAGGTGAACTCATTATATGCATAATTATACCCTACTATTTATGGTTACAGCTGGGTCCCTATTAGTGTTAATTATTAATCCTGCAAAGTAGTAGCATTATTTGAATCTGCACTGCCTATTTCCCTTGAGTTGGAACCAATGATTATATATTACATAATTATATTAATTTCAAATAGCGCAAATTTGAATATATGCAATCCACATCATAGGATTCATTATTTGTACTAATCAGTACCTAGCTTTATGATATCCATATACTTTAATGCTTCAGTGGATATTCAGTGACATTTGATGTAGAAGGCAGGGGGAGGTAGGAAGGAGAGAAAATAGATCTGAGTTAATTGAAAAAAAATCTAACGTTAAGTAAAGCCTAAAATTATGCATAGGTAGATAGATAGGTGGGTTGATTGATGGACAGATATGATAGACGGATGGATGGATGGATGGATGGTGTTTATTGACTAACTGAAGAAAGTCATACAAGATGGACAGATGGATTGCTGCCTTCACTGTTGCAGGGCATATCCACATTCATGAAATTACAGATCCAGTGGAGAATTGGGGTATTCATTAGGTAAATCTCCACGGGTGACAAATCATGGAATACAATAATTCCAAAGAAGCAAAACTATAGGTAGCCCAAAGGCCAATAAAGAAATCCATGGTAGGGTTTAGTGAGTTATTATGAGTAATATTAACAATAAGAGCTCGTCTGCAAAAAGTTACATAAAAGATATCATCCAGGAAACACATGATCAGAAAGGGAGATGGAATCACTTCTGTCCTTAAAAAGCAATCATTCGGAGACAAAGGATTCCATCAAATGTCTTCTCAAAGTCCCTATCCAGCTCAAGGGTTTTATGAAAGACAAAGCTACAATAGCTTTTATAGAGCATGGAAAAATAGAACACGTAGAGCGGCCATTTGCACCTGCTCTTCCGCATGTCTGTCTGATAAATGGGGAGAACACATTTGAGATTTCAGGGAAATTGCCTGATGGTTTTTCTTTTAATGTCTGTTCTGCATCCAGGCTGTGTTTAGTAGGGAAGGGGGTGGGGTGCCAGCAGCTCAGGTTTCACAAAGAAGGTCTCAAGGAGGCAGGAAGCTCCAGGGGCTAAAATCCTTCCACTCCCTCTCCAGCCTGCACTCTGCAAATCTCCTTCCTCCTTTCCCTTTTGGATTTCCCTTCCCCTGGATGCTGGCATAATAAAAGCTTGGCAGGCCCTGAAGTCAAGTTTACTTGGGCTGAGTAAACAGTTAAATGAGGTTTTATTTTTTGTTGCTGCTCTGACTGGGAGGGGAGAGAGGTTAAAGTACTAAGCCTCATCTCTGGGGAGGCTATTACACAATTCCGCTATCCCTCCTGGAGAATTTCTTATAAATATCCCGTATTTACAATATCCTTAAAGAAATTGCCAATATGCTGAGAAAAATCAGGAGGTCAATTCATACAAAAGAGGTGAACAAATTGAATGAAATGTGCCTGGGGGCTGAATTTGGAGAAGGACAGATCCCTGTTTTTCTAAAGCCAAGTCTGCTGAGCAGGGGTCTGCCTGGGTCTGCCTGTTTTTTTTGGTTCCTTATCCTAAATAGAAATGCTGTCTTGGAGGAGAGCAGTTAGGCTGAAGAGTAGATTCTCACAAGTTAAGGAGGTTATTATCTCTCCAAAACGATGTCCGAGAAAGAAAAGCCTGAGAAGATGCCTCCATGTAAAGATGTGCTTGTCAAGAATCCCCTTCAAGAAACAACCCTAAAATACCAAGGTTTTCTGAAGGGATTATCTGGGCCAGTAGTGTCTAATTCAAATAGAAATGTTGTTCAGCTGTGTCTGACTCTCCATGACCTCGTTTGGGGTTTTCTGGGCAAAGATATTGATGTGGTTTGCCATTTCCTTCTCCAGCTCATTTTATAGATGAGAAAACTGAGGCAAAAAGGGTTAAGTGACTTGCCTAGGGTCACATAGCTAGTAAGTGCCTGAGGCTGGATTTGAACTCAGGTCTTCCTGACTCTAGGCCTGACACTCTATCTAACTATCACCCAGCTTACTACTAAATTGTACATAAGGAGCCTTGAAGGGCCCATATTGATTTAGAAAAGCACCTATTATCATCATATTATCTCTGTTCTATTGTATTTTTATTTATTTTGTTAAATATTTCCTAATTACCTTTTTGTCTGGTTCCTATGGCATTCTGAAGTGTGTGTGATGCCCTTGATGGTACATTGATTTCAGTTGTGTGTTGCAGAGGGGGAAGGAAACAAGCATTTGATTAAGAAGCCTACTATGTGCCAGGCCCTGTGCTAGGAGCTTTACAAATGCTTTCTTGTTTGATCCTCACAACACTCTGGGGAGGTAGATGCTACTACTCTTCTCATTTTCCAGGTAAGGAAAGTGAAGTAGACAGAGGTCATGTTACCGGCTTATTTAAGACCTTCAGTTAGATAGGAAACTTCTTTAGGCAGCCAGGTGGTATAATGGAGAGAGTGTTTGCCTTAGGCTTAGGGATGACCTGAGTTCAAATCCTTTCAGAGACTACCTACCTTGAGGAAGTTACTTAACCTCTGCTTCCTCGTCTGTTAGACGGCCGTAATAATAGAACCTAGTTCACCAAGTGCTTTTGAGGACTAAATGAGCTAATACAAGGAAAGTGTTGTACTGACCTTAAAGCACTATATAGATCCAGCAGTCATTGTTAGCCAGCGGCTCCTGAAGTCAAAAGGGTGTTTTCACCTGGAAGAAAGAGTTAAGATTAGTGGGAATCATGATGGGAAAGGAGAAAAGATAGTTGGAAAGAGTATGGGGAATAAATCTACACAGGGTTGGAAGGAGGGGAAGTTCCTACTCTCTCTTGCTTTCCTTCTCACCTTACCTCTTTCCCATCCAAAAAATAAACTTGGAAACTCTTCCAGGGCTTTCTGCCCCTTGGACATTGAGCCAGATCAGTGGAGGAGGGCATATACCTCCCCTTAACCACCCCTGCGTACAGGCAAGAGAACAGTCCTGCAAAATGGGCTTTTCTAGTAATGGCCTCTGTTTGCTACGTATGAGAAGTCCTGAGTTGGGTAACAGCAGTCCAGATCAGAAATGTTCTATAACAGCACCTCTTCTCGGAAGAAACAATGACCACCTAGAGGAGAATCCTATAACTGGATGAAGAAAGTCCGAGCCAGTATCTCTTCAGCAGCCCCACAAAGCAGTCTTTACTGCTCAGTGCAGTATAATAAGTGATGAGTTATTATATTTTTTCTTTATACTTCTGTATACTGTATATCATTTTGTTAATGTATGCTTATGAGCTTTCTTTCGTGCATCTTAATCACCTAGGAAGTTAGAATTGGGGCTGACTCCAGAAGACTTGAATTCAAATACTGCCTCAGACACTTACTATGGGTATGACCTCGGGCAAGTCATTTAATCTCTTTGTCCCTCAGTTTCCTCAACTATAAGATAGAGATAATAATAGCCCTACCTCACAAAGCTATTGTGAAGATTGAATAAGTTAACTTGGAAAGTGCTTTGCAAATCTCAACATTCTAGGGAAGGCTTTTGATATTCAGTCTTTTCTGACTCTTCATGATCCTATTTGGGATTTTCTTGGCAAGAGTGATTTGCCATTTCCTTCTCCAAGCTCATTTTACATATGAGGAAACAGAGGCAAATAGGATAAAGTGACTTGCCCGGGGTCACATAGCTAAATAAGTGTCCAAGGCTAGATTTGGACTCAGGTGTTCTTGACTCTAGGCCTAGAACTCTATCCATTGAGCCACCTAGTTGCTCTTGCTTATAGTGGGTACATATTAAATGCATGTTGAATTGAATTGTATAGTTTTAATTGAAAGAGAATTGGAAAATAATTAAAAAGATGCATGCACAGCTATGAGGGCCAAGTAAGATGAGACTGGTGAAATGGGAGGACATGGAATTTAAAGCATATTGGTATATATATTTAATACACCATGAAAGAAAGGGGGGGGTGGAGAGAGAGGGGGAGGGGAGGGGAGGAAAGGGGAGAGGAGAGGAGGAGGGAGGAAGGAGAGGAAGGAAGAAAGAAGGAAAAAAGAAAGAAAGGAGGAAAGAAAGAAAGAAAGAAGGAAAGAAAGAAAGAAGCTGGACAAGGAGTCAGAAGAAAGACCTAGATTCTAATTCCAGTTCTGCTATTAATTAGCTTTGTGACTTTGGACTAGTCACGTTAAGTCTCAATATTTCAGGCCACTTCAGTATAAACTGAAAGTATTACATCAGATCAGGTTCCTTCCAACTCTAACATTCTGTGAACTATATGGGAAACTGAGGTATAAGCATTTTCTTATAGAAGAAACAAGTGAGATAAATCAACTATTAACTCATCAGATAAACTTCCTCCATCTGTTGGAGAGTAAGCTTCAAAAACACTCCATTATCTCTGTGGACCTAGAAAGAAACAAATGGCATTTCCCCCTCCTTTTTTGGTTTTCAGTCCCAAATGTCTCCAGAGTCCTATGCAGAATGCTCTATTAATGTTTCCTCACTCGTGGCTGATAATAATGATGGTAATGATAATGATAATGTAATTATCTTAGTTTATTGATGTCAAGTGCACACTGATTACAAATGGGACAGGAAGTCTGTACTTGAGCCTTGCTCTTCCAAGTCTGTTGTGAAATAGGAGTCCAGCTTTGGAGCAAGCACACAGCCTGCACCTTTCATAATGGTAATGGAGTCCAGATGTGGCTGCGTCCCATGGAGCCATGTGATGAAAGCAGTAAATAGGTCCCATGCATAAGCTCTTTGCCCAGGTGGAACCCACTTCTAATTCCCACTCTTGGAGCCAATATTGTTTTGCATTTTCTCCAAATTACTTAGATGATGTAAAAAGTTTAAAATGTGCCCTCTGGCTTCTCAGTACAATGCCTTGCACATAGTAGGAGCTCAATAAATTTCTATTAATTGATCATCAGAACTGTAACAAGGAATTGTTTGTTACTGAGGCTGGAGACAGAAAGGGTCTGGAAGGGATCTTTGAGCCCATCTCGTCTTGTACCCTCACTTAACAGAGGCTCAGGGAGGTTAGGAAAGTTTCTTCTAGTCCCGCAGGAAATGAGGAACAAAACCGGGATTTGAACACAGATCCTCTGAATCCAAAATCCAGTAGTCTTTCCAGCATACCAAGATGCACCTATAGACATCTGAAGTTTAGGTGGGGAAAGCTGGGCAGAAGACACAGAACCCAAGACACAACCCCAGTGCTGAGTGGCATAGCTCACCCCACGGATCATCTGTTTATTTCTAACGTAACATAATCCAGCCCAACTCAACCAGCATTTAGTGAACTTTGCTTAAATTTAAAGCACTACACTGAGCACTAAAGATACAAAGACAAAATGGAAAATAGCTCCTGTCCTCCAGAAACGCAGACTCTACTTGGAAGAGGAGGTAGAGAATACAGTATGTAAATAGATAAACATGTATGTATATATATGTGTGTGCGTATGTATGTGTGTGTGTGTGTGTGTGTGTATAAAATAAAGAGGCAGAATGGATAGATAGCCTTGGAGTTTGGAAGTCCTGGGTTCAAATACCACATTTCACATATACTAGCTATGTAACCCTGAGTAAATCATGTTACCACTTAAGAAATTCCCCTCAGGCAATTCTCTAGGTTATAGGTAGGAGAAAAGTTGCTGACCTTCATCAGTTAAGAAAATTTCCTGCCCTGATGAGTACTAACAAATAGATTAGGGAAAGGGTTCCTGTAAGACATGATGCGTGATCTGAGTTTTGAAGAAAGTGATGGATTCTAAGAGGTGAGGGTGACCAGTGTGTATTCCCAGGTCAGGGGGATTATCTATGCAAACGTGCAGAGGTAGAAGATAGAATTCTGAGTTTAGGACACAGCAAGTAGGTTAATTTGGGGTGCCATCATCAAATAGCACAATTTGAATGCCTTAGCACAGTACCTGTCACATAGTAGATGCTTAATAAATGTTTATTGAATTAAAATTCAAAAATAATAACAATCTCAAAGTGACACATATTGGAAAGATTCACCATATTGGAAAAGTTCTGTTTAAAGTGTCGCCTAGCCCAAAGGCTATAGTTTTCCTTTCTTTTCTCACAGCAGGTTTAAGTGTTATGTGCTTTTGTGTTCAAAGACTTGCCATAATGTTTCAGCAGAAGGTAATTCTTCATTGGCTCAACATCATTGAGGAGAAACAGTTTCCACACAGGTGTCTTTTCCAGACACTAACCCCCTCTGGGTACCTAGACTTAGTTTAAATGCTTTTATTGGTAATCTCTCTAAATATATTATGCACTCCCTGGTCTTCTTAAGAAGGATATTTAATACAATTCAACTGAACATTTTCTGAGGGAGCAGTGAGGAAAGACCACTAACCCGGATTCTGGTCTTGGCTCTGACGTGACTAGACATGGGACTGTGGGCCATTCAGTGATTCTCTCTGGTCCCCCAATGACTTCATCTCTAAAAAGAGGGAACTGGACTAGAATAAGGGATCTTAACTTTTTTGTGTGCTGTGGAACCATTTGGCAGTCTTGTAATTGTTCTTCCAATAGAAACAGTCTATGATTCTGTGGTTCTGCATCCATTTTCTTGTTATAATTTTGATAACAAGAAAGGCTTTCAGTTTAATACTAGTGTGTAGTGGATAGAGGACTAGACTTGGCATCAGAAAGGCCTGGCTTTCTCTCTAGCCTCAGATACTTACTGTTGTATGGCCTTAGGGAAGTCATTTAACCTTTGGTGCCTCAGTTTTCCCATCTGCAAAATAGAATCTATGGCCTCTAAGGTTTCTTCCATGTCTATGTCTACGATCTAATGATTAAATAACCCTTTCATGGACAGATGAACAAACTGACCCACATTAACAAAGCTTGCTAATGGCTGACCTAGGGCTTAGATCCAACATCTCTTCACATTTAGTCTAGCTCTCCTTCCTCTAAAATGAAATCCTGTCACCTCAATAGTAGTGTAAGCACAGGCAGTTCAGTTCTTTTAAAATTCCTGTCATAATTCTGTATGCTTGTGGGCTATGAAAATAGGAGGACTTTCAAGTCACATTGCAATGTGACTTCTGAAGAAAAACATTATTTTCCATATGTTTTTACCAGGAAAATCACTTTAGTTTGCTCATCTCCATCTAGGCCACAGTATTACAAAAATTCTCAGCATTTCAGCTACATTTTTGGCTGTTTTTTGGTGAGAAAAAAGTCTTAGACTAGAGATATAAGTCATCTAATCAATCAATTAACAAGCATTTATTAAATGCTTTCTATTTGTCAGACAGTGCTAGGTACTAAGGATATAAGAAGGAAAAAAGGAAATAGTTCTTGCCCTCAGGGAGCTTCGAGTCTGGTTAGGAAGTTGGGGGGAGGGGAAGGAGGAATACCACGGACACATTTAAGTTTATACAAAATAAACACAAGGCAATTGGGTGGAAGGGGGAGACACCAACAACTTAGAGGATGAAAAACAGTTTCCTGTAGAATGTAACTTTTGAACTGAGCTTTGAAGGAAACAAGAGATTCCAAAAGGCAGAGATGAGGCTGGACTGCATTCCAGTCCATGCAACAGCATGGGGAAAAGAGATGGAATGTTATGTGTAAGGAACAATCAGAAGGCCAGATTGGCTGGGTTGCAGAGCCCATGGAGGGGAATAATGTGCAGGGAGGCTGGGAAAGGTAGGAGCTAGGTGGTAAAGGCCTTTTAATGTCCTCTATGGAACTTGTTTTACATTCCCACTTTCAAGTCCACATCTTGTAAGGAAAAGGAAACCTATTCCAATGTGTTGTGTGTTTTCCATGGATAGAAAAAAAAATGGTACCAGTGTTGGAAGTGAAGAATGCAGACAGAACAAAAAAATTGTCCAATACTTATGATTCATTTTTCCCTACTAGATGGAAGGACCTTTCTCCATGTCAACGGCGGCCTGGTTAGGTGGGAAAATACACACACACACACACACACACACACACACATGACAGAAGTTTTTTGTCATTGTTTCAGTCATTTTCAGTTATATCTGACCCTTTGAGACCCTGCGTGGGGTTTTCTTGGCAGAGATACCAAAATGGTTTGTCATTTCCTTCTCTAGTTCATTATACAAATGAGGAAACTGAGCCAAATATGGTTAAGTGACTTCCCCACAGTCACATAGCTAGTAAGTGTCTGAGGGAAGATTTGAATTCATGAAGTTGAGTCTTCCTGACTCCAGACCCAGCACTCTATCTACTATGCCACTTCGCTGCCCCCAGGCAGGAGTATAGGGTCATAAAATTTAGAGTTAAAGGAGACTTTGGAAATCAGTTAGTTACCTCTCCTTTTCTCATCTTACTCTGTTTTACAGATGAGGAACCCGAGGCTCAGAATAAGTAAATGACTTTGCCCAAGTTCACAGAGGGTCTAAGAGGCAGAGCCAGTATGGACTCAAGCATGGATCTTCAGATTTCATATTCAAGAGTCAGCATGATTCTTAGGTTCTGATCCTGGCTCTTTCACATACTAGTTAGATAACCTGGGCAAGACTTTTTTCTTTTCCTGAGACTTAATTTGATCTATACGATGGGTTACTGATCTCCATTCTGTTCAACTTCTCAGATTTGTTGTAACAATCAAAGACAATGTAGACTACAAAGTAAAATGACTTTGATAACTATAATGCAAAGGACTGTAACTATTACATTCTGAGAAAATTCCTGGAACTTTAAAGTAGTATAATATCATAACTTAAGACTTTTGTTTCAGAAAATATTCTTCCAGTGTATAGTATGGTTTTGAGGCATGGAACACTATAGTTTCCCCCAAAAAAACCTGAAAGTCAGGATGCCCCAGAGGGCAATGGAGAAGTGAATGGTGGCTTTGAGAGGTGGTTAACACATTACAAAGGAGGATACCAAAGAATGACATCAATGTATGAATAAAAAGAAGTTGCCTTGGAATACTATCATGCAATCAGAAATGGTGAGCAGGATGATTTTAGAAAAACCTGGAAAGACTTACATGAATTGATGCAGAGTAAAATGAGCAGAACCGGGAGAATACTACACATTAACAGCAATATTGTGCAATGAATAACTGTGAATGACTTAGCTCAGCAAAGCAGTAATCCAAGACAATTCCAAAGGACTCATGATGAAAAATGCTTTCTGCCTGCAGAGGAAGAACTGATGGAATCTGAATACAGACTGAAGCATACTATTTTCTTTTTTTCTTTCTTTCTTTCTTTCTTTCTTTCTTTCTTTCTTTCTTTCTTTCTTTCTTTCTTTCTTTCTTTCTTTCTTTCTTTCTTTCTTTCTCTTTCTTTCTCTTTCCTTCTTTCTTTCTTTCCTTCTTTCCTTCTTTCCTTCTTTCTTTCTTTCTCTCTCTCTCTTCCTTCCTTTTCTTTCTTTCTCTTTCTTTCTTCTTTCTTTCTTTCTTTCTTTCTTTCTTTCTTTCTTTCTTTCTTTCTTCTTCTTTTCCTTCCTTCCTTTCTTCCTTTCCTTCCTTCCTTCTTTCTTTCTTTCTTTTTTCCTTTCTTCTTCTTTTTTCCTTTCTTCTTTCTTTCTTTCTTTCTTTCTTTCTTTCTTTCTTTCTTTCTTTCCTCAGGTTTTTTTCCACAAAATGACTAATATGAAAATATGTTTTACATGATTGCACATGTATAACCTATGTCAGATTGCTTACTATCTCAGGGCAGGAAAGGAGAGAGGGCTGGAAGGATAGAATTTGTAACTTAGAATTTTTTTTAAAATGAATGTTAAAATTGTTTTTACGTGTCATCGGGGAAAAATAAAATATTAAAAAATAAAAAGAAGACATGCTAAGAGATAAGAATGTGTGGTAACTGGTAAACAGCCTGTGTGGTCCATTAGAATTCTCCCAGTGGCCAGAGAATACAAGAAAGGTTCCCAAAAGATTTTGGGACTTGAACCCGGGACTTCTGATTCCAAGGCTGGCTATCCATTCTGCCTCTTTATCACATATATACTTGTCTGTTTATATATTGTATTCTCCACCCCCTCTCCTTGGAATCCCCTCATGGACGGGTAAGAATTATCTTTTACCCTTTGCATGGCTAAGAATCATACAGGCTGGGGAAGTATGGATAGACAATAGAATCATAGGACTCGAAATGACTTAAAAGGTCATTTAGTCCAGTCCCCTCAATTTACAGGTGGAGAGAAGTACAGGGATTTGCCCACTGAAGGAAACATGCGTAGTAAGTAGTAGAATTGAGATTTGAACTAAGACCCCCTAACTCCGACTTCTGGACACTTTTCATGTTCACAGACACATAAATACAAATCATACATAATGTGATCCAAATTAATGTCAAGGAGTCAAGAACAATAAGAACACAAGGTAGCACAGTGGACAGGGTAAATCTATGTGACCCTGGGCAAGTCATTTAATCTCTCAATTCTCAAGGAAGAATACCAAGACTGTAAGTTACAGGTGAGTGGCTGATCTGTATTGGTGGAGAGAATTTCTATACTGGTTGCTCCATATACCAATGAAAACATAGGTTTTGGCCAAAAAGAGAGAGGAAAAAGCCCTAACACCATAGGAAAGCCTTTATGTAAGAGGTATCTGGTAAGCTATTCTTTGAAGGATGATATTCGTTTTTTGTTTGTTTTAAAAACATATGTTTTTTTATTAATTTATTTTGATTTATCAACAATCACTTCCATATGCTTTTGAGTTGAAAATTTTTCTCCCCCTTCCTCCCCCCACCCTCCCCAAGACAGCACACAATCTGATATAGGCTTTACATTTTACATACCCATTGAACATATTTTCACATTAGTGAAGTTGTAAGTAAAAATTAAAACCAATAGGAGGAACCATCAGAAAGATGAAACAAAACTCAACAGAAGGTAAAAATAAGTGATAGTGATTCGACTTCCATGGTTCTTTCTTTGGCTGTGGACAGCATTTTCCATCCCGAGGCCTCTGGAGATGTCTTAGATCCTCGTAATGCTGAGAAGGGTTCAGTTTAACAATCTTAGTCATTGCATAACGTGGCTGTTATTGCATACAAAGTCCTCTTGGTTCTGCTCACTTCACTCAGCATCAGACCATACAAGTCTTTCCAGGTTTTTCTGAAGTCAGCCTTCATCATTTCTTATAGCACAACAGTATTCCATTACATTCATATACCACAACTTGCTCAGCCATTCCCCAATTGATGGGCATCCTCTCAATTTCCAATTCTTCGCCACCACAAAAAAAGCTGCTATGAATATTTTTGTACATGTGGGTCCTTTTCCCATTTGTATGATCTCTTTGGGATATAGCCATAGAAGTGCTATTGCTGGGTCAAAGGGTATGCACATTTTTGTCGCCCTTTGGGCATAGTTCCAAATTGTTCTCCAAAATGGTTGGATCATTTCACAACTCCACCAACAATGTATTAGTGTTCCAATTTTTCCCACATCTTCTCCAACATTTATCATTTTCCTGTTTTGTCATGTTGGTCAATCTGATAGGTGTGATGTGGTACCTCAGAGTTGTTTTGATTTGCATTTCTCTAGTCAATAACGATTTATAGCATTTCTTATATGACTATAGATGGCTTTAATTTCTTCATCTGAGAACTGTCTGTTCATATCCTTTGACCATTTATCAATTGGGGAATGGCTTGTGTTCTTATAAATTTGTCTTAATTCTCTACGTATTTTAGAAATGAGGCCTTTATCAGAGAGACTGATTGTAAAAATTCTTTCCCAATTTTCTACCCTCCTTTTAATCTTAGTTGCATTGGCTTTGTTTGTGCAAAAACTTTTCAATTTAATGTAATCAAAATTATCTATTTTGCTTATCGTAATGTTCTCTATCTCCTGTTTGGTCATGAATTCTTCTGTTCTCCATAGATCTGATAGGTAAACTATTCCTTGTTCTTCCAGTTTACTTATGGTATCAGCCTTTATATTTAAGTCATGAACCCATTTTGATTTTATTTTGGTATATGATGATAAAGATTCTAAGAGACAGAGGTGAGGAAGGAATGCAATCCAGCCATGGGGAGCCTGTTCAAAGACAGAGAGGTGGGAAATGAAGGGTCATTTATTGACAACATCAAATTAATTAGTTTCGAGTGAAGATGACAGGAAAATGAGGAAAATGGATAAAATAATGACCAAACCAGTTGAATACCACCTGGTTGGCTGCCTTGCCTCCATGCCCATGGTCTTCACTGAGATCCTCATAAGCATTATGTCCAGCTGGAATTAGCATGGTGGAGAGGAATTATAGAATCAGAAAACATAGATTACTCTTGGCTCTGCTACTAACTAGCTGCCTTGCAGCTCCTCATCATTTTAATCTCTTCTCACCAGTGAGAAGGAGAGGGCAGACACCATATGCCAACTTTACAGATGAGAAAACTGAGGCTGGGAGAAGTAATCGAGAGTCTTGGTCTAGTCTTATAGGATTGTGAGAAGGATCAAATAAAATGATGACTAGAATTTATAAAGTACAAAACACACTAAAATTCAAGGGCTTTTATTACCCAGCTATAGAAGTTAGGAGAGCCAAAGTCAGGTTTGTATCTTCCATAAATAATTTCCATATTATTTTCAGACACCCACCTCTATGGTGCCTTCTATTCTTGGGCAGTTTTAAAGTTTACATTTTTGCCATTGCTATCTTTAACTTTTCCATTTTTTAAACTGTTGTTTTTCAGAGTTACATTAAAGGCTCTTATGAGGTTTATGGGAAAGGTTTATTTTCCATCCCCTCAAAGGACAGTCCAAAAACTGCCCAAGCTTAAGGGAATGGACTTAAATTGTAACAGGAGTAATTTTGGTTGTAGAGAAAGATGGCTTCTTGACACTTTGGTTTATCAGACACTAGTCTGTGGAGTCATCTTATCAGGACATCTTTAAACATAAACTTGTTTCTCTTCAGTCTGGGATGAATGAACATGTCTGCCCTTCTCTGGAGGTTCTCTCTGATTCTCAAGGTCACATGGTATGGTGGACAGAGCCTGGGAAGCAAGAACATTCTGAGCAGTTATGGTCCCAGCTCTAATATTTAAGGCTTATGGGACCTTGGGAGAGTCAATTTATGTATAAGAGCTTCAGTTTCCTAATTTTTTAAATGGGGATGATAATAACTCTAGTGTTGAACTCACAGGGTGGCCGGGAGAGTCCAAAGAGATAATCTATGTAAAGCTCTTTGCTAATCTTCAAGTTTTATATAAACATCATTTATTACCCTTCCTGTCACCTAGAGTCACCTCAACTCTTTTTTTCCCCCCTCTCATCCATACTCTCTTGGATCCTGCCAGATTCTTTTAATTCACAGAGGTATTTTGAGGCTGTGAAAGTTCTTCAAAAAGAATAAGATGTGCCACCAGATATAACAGTGGTTTTCTTCTCAATTTATTAATCAGTATTTATTAAGTAGTTACAATATACCAGCCATCATGTTAGGTTCTGGATCTAGGAAGGCAGGCAAAAGAGTAGTAGTCTCTGTTCTCTAGCTTACATATTGAGAGAATTCTCACTCTCTAACCATATGAGTGTTTCACAGAGAAGAATGCACTGAGACAAGATTGGGGAGAGAGAGGGAGCAGGTAATGAAGACAGGACAGCTGGTCTAGAGAAGTGGTTCTCAAAATGTGGTTCAAGTACTCCTGGGTGAGGATGAGGGTGGGGGTGGGGTCTACAAGGTCAAAACCATTTTCATAATGATCCTAAGACATTATTTGCCTATTAAATTACTCCTCTTTCAGCTAAGTATCTGTGAGAGGGGATAGCTAGGGGGCACAGTCAATAGAGTGCCAGGCCTAGAGTCAGGAAGACCCCTCTTCCTGAGCTCAACTCTGGCCTCAGACACACACCAGCTGTGTGACCCTCAGCAAGTTACTTAACCCTATTGCCTCAGTTTCCTCATCAGTAAAATGAGCTGGAAAATGAAATGGCAAACCACTCCAGTATCTTTGCCAAAAAAACTCCAAATGGGGTCATGAAGAGTCAGGCACAACTGAAAATGACCAAACAACAAATCTGTGTGAAGCCAGATATCCTTTATTTCAACAAAAACAAGATATGGCAACAGACTGAATGCAAAAGCAGATATAACCATCCAGCTATCTTCTATTAAGCTGGCCATTAAAGACATTTGCAAAAATATGTAAAAAAAAAAAAGACAACAAAAATTCCAGTCTTCTCAGCAATTTTTTTTTTGTTTTGGAAAGTAGTTATTTTTCATTAAAACAATCTTATTTGTATTAACACATGATAGGTTTATTACTGTTATTTTGAATGAATTAATAAATAAGTTTTCAATTTTTATCAGTTTTAATTTCTAATGCAGTAAACCTCAATAGATATAATGCAAATAAACAAAGCTCTTTGGGGTGCTCAATAATTTTTAAGAGGGTAAAGGGTCCTGAGAAGTTTGAGAGCTACTGATCTAGAACCACATAGTAGGAAGCTGATCATGGGATCCCAGTTGAAGACATTTCAGGGCCAGGACCTTCATTAGAAAAAGTCCAGTTAGGCATGCATCCTGGCCCCTTGCTGAAGTATCTGCACTTTGCTGGAATGCCATGTCAGGACATGAAACTCATTTTTAGTCTCTGTGGCTGGAAGTGGGGCTGGGAGTGGATAGGTTCCATTGAAGACTATTAATGCCTAAGTCAGAAAGTCAACCACTCTGTAGCCCATTGGAAGAGTAAGGAAGTGGCCTCTGCCTCCCTTTTGGGCCCTTCTTTTGGTACCTATGATTCCTTGGACTTCCAGCAAGATGGAAAGGTAAGGTATTTCCTTCCTACCCTCCACCCTGACCAATAATAATGACAGCCACAAGCACATAATAGCTATAATATGTACTTGATTAGATGAGCCTGGGCAAAATTTTATATTTCCTTGACTGAGCACAGGTGATCAACTAACAGTTCTGAGAAATGGACCTTTCTAACTTTGGTGGTAAAGTAATAGACTGAAAATTCCTGACTTGAGTGGCAGCTGCGCAACAGAAGGTGATTGCCGTGCGTTCACTTCTTGAGAGAGAAGAGCACCACCGCCAGGAGAATGACAGAGCTGAAAGAATGAAATGCAAATAGAAAGATAGAGAGAGACAGAGAGAGGAGGGGAGGGGCAGAAGAGGAGAGGGGAGGAGAGAGAGACAGAGAAACAGAGAGACACAGAGACAGAGAGGGAGATAGAGCAAGACACAGACACAGAGAAGGGGGAAGGAAAAAGGAGGGAGGAAAGAGAGAGAGAGAGAAGGGAAAGAGGTAGAGAGGGAGACAGGAGAACAGAGAGAGAGAAAGAGAAAGGAAAAGATGAGAGAAAGAGGGGGAAGATAGTTGGGTAGAGAGATGGGGGAGGGAAAAAATGGGAGAGAAAGGAGTAATAGAGTGGGGAGACAGAAGAAGAGTGAGAGAAGCTTGAACCCCCTCTCTTTGAGGTTGAGACCGCTCAGCATCAACCCAGACTTAACTGGACCAATGTCAGGGTGGATACTTTACAACAGAAAACAAATGCCACCTTTTTTTTGAGAGTCCTCCCTGGATCTAGGGTTGGACAACCCTTTTCTGGGTCTCAGCTGGCATGCCAAATGCACACAGTAAAATTTAAAAATAATCAAGTTCTTTTAAAAAAAATTCAGTTACAGTATTATCTTGATGACCTTCATCAAGTTTGGATTCCTCAAGTGAAAGGGCATTGAAGCGAAGACTAGAATCAATTCTTTCCATCAACAATTTCTTTTAAAAAGCCTGGGAGATTTTTTTTAAATTACTGTTGAATTCCTGCAGAATTTATCTCAGAAAGAATTTCAAAGTTTGTACTTCTCACTTACAAAGAATTCCTCTCCCTCATCACCTGACCCAGCTTCTTCCCCTTATTAAAGACTGGCATTTAAGAAAGACAAAATTTAGATCTATTTGTTACTAGGAAGAAAATAACCTGGACAGAACTTTTCTGTAGGCTTCCATGGAGACTCCTGAGTGTAGACTTTAGAATACCTGAAGTCCATTGAGCTCTCAAGGTGGGGTAAGAATGATCAAGCAAGCTCTGTCAAGAGAAGAGGTTAAATATTCCAGAAATGAATAATCTATTTAATCACTCAGCAGGGCCGAAGATTCTCAGAGACAAACTCATAAAGAATCAGCTACTTGTTGAATTCAAATGAATGGAACTGGATCATATTGGATTTATGTAAATTTGAAGTCATCTATTCCAACCCATTTTACAGATGATCTAAGAGCATCCATAAGATTCATTTAAGAAACTAAAAAGAGGGCCTTCTTATTAATTATATAATGTATGGCCTCATTGATGAGTGAATTCCCTGTCATGAAAAATATTTAAGCAAAAACTCAATGACCATCTGCTAGGGCTATTGTAGAGGAAATTTGTGGAGGCATTTGATTTGGGGCTGGATAATAATAACAATGATAATCATAGTGTCTATAAAGTGTTTTAAGATTTGCAAAGCACTTTATGTAAGAGATCTCACTTGATTTGAGGAGAATAAAAGTAGGCACTATTTTCCCTCCCATTTTGTAGATGAGGAAATTGAAGCCCAGGAAAGTTAAGTGACTTGCCTAGGGTCATGCAGCTAGTAAGTGTCTGAGACAGGATTTTAAGTCAGGTCTTTTTGACTCAGTTTAGCATTCTTTCTACTGCGTCCCCTAGCTGCTTTAGTTAGATGACCTGAAAGGTTCTTTCCCACTCACAGATTTTGTATTTTCAGAACTTGACATCTTTTACCATCTAAGTACTCAAGAAGAAGTGAAAAGGGAAGGCAACCATGCCTTAAAGGGATGAGAGTGGAAGCTGAAGTAGCTGAGGCAGAATTATAGGGGCTCACGTTCTCCATCTCCCATGGGAGGTCCCCTTCCATCACGTAACTGTGACATTTGATCTCATTTCATAATTTTAGGTTTATAGTTTCAGCACCTTAGAGGCTGTTTTTTTTTCTTAAAAAATACTTTTATTAACAATTAGAGTGTCCTGCCACCAGCAGGCAATAATGTCTCCATCAGAGTGTGTGGTCTTCAACAATTATACTTATGCCACAGGGATGTTTTGCTTAAGACTTTTTCACCTTGGGGCAGCTAAGTGGCACAGTGGACAGAACACCAGCCCTGGAGTCAGGAGGGCCTGAGTTCAAATCCAGCCTCAGATATATAACACTTACTAGCTGTGTGACTCTGGGAAAGTCACTTAACCCCAATTGCCTCATCAAAAAAAACAAAGACTTTTCCACCTTTTTTAAAAAATGAAAATATTACATTTTTTACTGAAATATTTGATTATTCATTCATTCATTTTGTAAACATTTATTAGCATCTACTATGTGCCAGGTGCTGTGCTAATGTAAGGATCTTTTAAAAAAATAATATTTTTAAAAGTGTATTTAAAATATGCTAAGATTCAAAAACAGATATTTGTAAAGTGTTCTGCAAACCTTGAAGGGGGTATAAAAAGAGATAAATGATGACAGTTAACATTTATATAGCTCCTTAAAGTTTGCAAAGCACTGTACTTACATTATCTCATTTAATCCTGACAATAGCCTTGTGAAGTAGGTGCTATTATTTTCCCCATTTTACACATGAGGAAAGTGAAACAGAGAGAGGTTAAGTGACTTCCCTGGGGTGGGAGGTGGGGGTGTCACACATCTTAGTAAAGGTCTAAGGCAGGATTTGAAAGCAAATTTTCCTGTCTCCAAATCTGTCAGTTTATCCACTAGGCCACACCATTTGCCTCATCCAGTTAAATAGCACATTTCTAGCTAGATTAAATCATCCTAAAATTCTGCTTTGGTCATTTAACTCACCTCCTCAGTACTTTTCATTACCCCTTTCCTGATTTCCAATGGCTTGTAGATAAGGTCCATACCTCTTAGGCTGGCATTTAAAGCCTACTATAATCTGGCCCCAGTGTATATTTTCAGTTTCTTCTTTCTTTTTATACTTCTAAGTGAACCCTCTTTTTCAGCTAAACTGGATTATTTCCGAATAAACATTGCTCTTTCTCTGCTCCCTGGTTTGGGTTATCATTCTACCCACTTTGAATTATCTTCTGCTTCCTCTCTGCCTATCATATCAACAACCAAATTTTAAACCTTAGCTCAAACTCTATTTTCTCCTTTAAAAGCCTGGACTAAAGTGACCATTTAACTCCAATAGCAATCATTATTTGTACATTTATCATTTGGCAATTAATTATATGTTGCTTTATGATGTATTCCCTGTTGTCCTACATCACTATTGATCATTTTTATTCTTATTTAAACAATTGTCTACCTGGCTCTTGGAGAAAAGAGATGGCTTTTTGTATTTCTTTTTATAATACTATATATATTTTTTTATAATAGGTGTCTGATAAATATTTGTTGATTTGATTTTGTTGATCCTATAGAGGAAAATGTTAAAAGAATTTTATGGCTAGATATCATTTTACTAACTTCCACACTAATCTTCTCAGTTGCTAGTCTCCTCCTACTCAAACTACCTAACATCTAACTATTTTCATTTATGTATACTTATCATATAAAGACAGCAAAGTGGCAAAGTAGATAGAACCTAGAACCAAGAAGATCTAGCTTCTACCTTCCAGAGTTAAGGACATAAAAAGGTAATATTTTAAAGTGTTTCAAAAGCCTTTTAAAGCACTACAAAAATGCGTCAATCACAGTTTAATTTAATCCTTGTCTTGACCCTAGCTAGGATGCTCCATTGTAACCTACAATGAATCTTGGAATCAAATAATAATGAGGTTGTATACAGCTCTGGGACTTCTGGCCAACTTGGCATTAAAAGCTCTTGCAGGTTCTCTCTGTTGTTAGAGGTATTCTACTCCTGTGACTGCACTCTTTCATAGCCTGCCACTAACATAAATCCCTACAACTTCCTTCTTTTTCAGAATTCCTTTTTCTTTGCTTCTAGGTAGCAAAAGCCAAAAGAGAGAGAGAAAATGTACATAAATCATCTCTATGCAGAAGGCATAATATTCCCTATAACTAGATTTTTTCCAGACCAAAAGAAGTAACCTATTTTAATCTTAAATAAAAGTGAAGCATGCTTCTTATTGTCAATTTTCTTGTTAAAAGCTGAGAGCAAACAATTACTTGACCCTACAAAGTACCTACTGCCTCTCAGAGCAAGTATAAAATGCTCTGTTTAGCATCCAAAGCCCTTCATGCCCAAGCCCCCGCTTACCTTTCCAGTCTTCTTACACCTTACTCCCCCACTTATAATCTTGAATCCAGCGACACTGGCCTCCTTGTTGTTCTGCAAACAAGACACTCCATATCTCAGATCCAGGCAGTTTCTCTGGCTGGCTGCCATGCCTAGAACACTCTTCCTCCTCCACTCCAACTACTGACTTTCCCAGCTTGCCTTATGTCCTAACTAAAATCCCCCCTCCTATAGGAAGCCTTCCCCAACCCCTCTTAATTCCAATGCCTTCTTTTGATAAATTATTTCCTACTTATCTTGTGTATAGCTTGCTTTGTATATATTTTGGGCATGTTGTCTCACCCAGTAGATTATAAGCTCCTTGAGGGCAGGGGCTGTCTTTTGCCCTTTTTAGTATCTCTAGTGCTTAGTGCAGTGCTTGGCACACAGTAGGCACTTAATAAGTGTTTATTCAATTGAATTGAAGAGAAAAGAGTGGAATCAAAGGTCCTTGTGTTCACTAAGTGGGAAGGACTCAAAAGCAATGACCATGTACTTAGGGGCAAGACTCTGAGTAGGGCAGCATAAGCCACAAACAGATAATGAAGGTCTTAGACTCTGGATAAAAAGAGTTCTCAGAGGAGAGGAGCCTCTGAGGGCAGTGAGGAGAAGCCAGAGAGAAAAATACTGTAAAAAAACACATTTCTGTTAAGTGGCAAAACCAGCAGCTGTACTAGATTAGCTGTTCCTTCTCCTTTCCTATTTTTGGACTTGGAAAGAAAATGTGCAAAATGATTTCTGTTTTGGAGAGAATTAGAGAAGGAGGCCAGCTTGGGGGGGATGGGGGAGTGCAGGACATGGGACGCTGGATTGAGAAAATGGATATGACAACAAGGACAAAATCAGAAGAAAGGCAGGAGCAGAAGGAGGAAATAAAAGGCTGTAAGCCTGAGGGACCTCCTTCCCTGGGGGCACTGATGAAATCACCATTGTCTTTCATTCCAGGAACATGGGGGAAAACACTTCCATGTCTAGAGGTGGGGCACAACCCAAGGATAAATGCCAAACATATGGATCTAACAAGGGCAACATACAAAGCCTGGGGGTAGACCTACCAGGGTGCCTTAGTAGCAAAAAGAGACTTAACTAGGGAGGGGCAGCTGGGGCTTTGCTTCAGGGTGCCAACATCAGGGAAATATAACCTTAATGAGGTGGGGGGAATATCAGACTTCCCCCCTGAAGTAGGCCAGAGACAGCTATCTCTCTGTCTCAGTCATTTTCCAGCTGATGTGCTCATCCCGCTTCCTCTCGGGCTCTAGGTCACCGCCCTCAGGATTCCATGACCATGGCATCCTTCTTTTGGCCCTACCTGCCTTCTCCCCCAAGACTCTTGGCAGGTCAGATCTTCTGGGAGATAGGCTTCCCTCTCTCATTACTCAATTCTGCCCATGATCAGACTAGACAATGGATTGGGAACCCGTGGCTTCTAGGCCACGTGTGGCCTTCTAGGTCCTTAGGTGTGGCCTTTTGACTGAATCCAAGTTTTACAGAGCAAATCCTTTTATTAAGGGGATTTGTTCTGTGAAGTTTGGATTCAGTCAAAGGGACACACTTGAGGGCCTAGAGGCCCATATGTAGCCTCAAGGCTGCAGGTTCCCCACCCCTGGACTAGACTGTGCTTTGTAGAACTACCATGTTCTACCCCATTCAGCTGTTTTTAATCCAGGTGAAAAAATATTCCTAGCTATGGTTCTGGCTTCAAGGCACATGGAAAATCAAGTAATCAAGCACAGCCCTGGACAAAATGGTGAAGTGTGTAAAGTTCATTGTTGGTGACTCCAGCACCTCTGTTCTGTACACTTTATTCCTTTTTTTTTTCTTGGTTGTACACTTTATTCCTTAAGGTTCCTTGGGGATGAGTTTGCACAGAAGATACACCAAACTTATCAGCCTAACACTGAGGGTTATGGCTCCAACCTACCTTTCCCCTACTTCACATTACTCCTCTTCATAGACTATTTATTCCAGTTAAGCTAGACTACTAGCTATAAACTTAATCCCATCCTCCTCTTTCTGTTTCTGTGTACTTGGGTGGCCATTCCCCATTCAGTAAAAATCAAGTCAAGTCATAAAGTTTACTAAACACCTACTATGTAGAAGGTACCACTTAGGGTACTATCAACACAAAGACAAAAACAATAGTCACTGAATTTGAGAAACTCACATTCTCATGAAGGAGATATAACATGCACGTAGACAGGACATGAGGGCACCTTTGCCAATTTATACAATAGGTCCCCTAGACAAGTCTATCCCAGGTCAATGTACTATGTAGTGCTACATCTACTCAAAACCATAGTTCATGAGCCCCTACTAATGTGTTTACTTTTGTTAGTCAGGCAGAGACTATATTAGTTTAAAACAAAGGCATTTTTAAAAATTGCTTAGTTTTTTAAAAGGAGAAATAGGTCACCATGCACCTGGGACACACTTTCCCAGAAATAAACATACCACAATTTAGAAGAATGGACACAGAAACTGTAGAGAATATACATGGAGGAGCATACATGTAGGGAATATCTATGTAGAGGGGCAGCTTAAACCTCTGATGTTGCAGAGCCTAATTTTCTGGTGATATCATCAGGCTGCTGCCACTGAATTGGCTTCCTGAAGATCTCACATAGTGTTCAGTCTCTTGCGGACATGTGGATACAGCGTGTAGTCTAAAACAGACACTGGAATTTCTTGACGTTGCTATGTTGCTTTGCTGGTCCGACAGTTGCTGCCAATTCCCTGCAAGGCATGGTTCCACTGGGCGTCAAGAAGAGAGCTTCTCTTCACTTCCAGCTTCTGGCTTCTGCTTGAGCTCCAAGCTGATGTACTTCCTTGTGAAAGGAAGTATGGGTCCTGCCATTACTCTTCTAGCTAAAAGCACAGAAGCTTTTTGCTATAGCTTTTTTTTTTTTAAGAAAGCAAAACCTTAACATACCCAATCATGAGATTGGGGAAAGGCGAGAAACCTTACCTGCTTTTCCCTCAAAATTAATGGTGGCAGAGGAGGTCTGTCTGTGTCTTTGGGCCTGACTAGAATGTGCATTTCCTGTCAGAAGGAGATTTCTCATCATAGATATCAAGCACTTAGAAACATTAGACAACATTAAGTAATGCCTTCAGGTTTGTCTATTTTTTAAACTGTACTTCCAAGTCGCCAAGGGTATCTCTTAAAGGCTTCACTCTGACTTAGGATTAGAAAGTCCTTGTGGCTCTCTGCTTAGCTTGCTAATTCTAAACCAAATCAAGGCCGCATTTTTTTTAGAGACTGCCTTCCCAACCAAATGTGGAGGGTTCCCTGAGTTTACTATTTCTGTTTGGGACACATTGAGTTTGAGAGGCTGACCAAACATTAAGATGGAAATTTCTGGGGCAGCTAGGTGGTTCAGTGGATAGAGCACAGGCCCTGAAGTCAGGAGGACCTGAGTTCAAATCTGGCCTCAGACCAAACACTTGACACTTACTAGCTGTGTGACCCTGGGCAAGTCACTTAACCCCAATTGCCTTAAAAAAAAGGTGGAAATTTCCAGTAGGAAATTTGCAATGTGAACATGAAATTCAGGAGAGAAACTATAGTTGGGTACCCAGTTTTTAGAGACAGTTACATAAAGATGACAATGGGAGCTGGTGAGATCACTATGGGAGAGAATACAGAGTGAAAACACAGACTCCACAGACAGATCCTTAAGGGACGCCCATACCTTGGAGGCAACATAAGAATTATGAATCAATAAAAGAGACTAAAAGGAAGTGGTTCAATAGCTAGAATCATCAGAAAATAGCTGTGTCATGGAAGAAGAGATAGTGTATAGGAAGAGAATGTGGTCAAGAAGGTCAAAAGTGGCCTCAAAATGTTAAGAAACACGAGGACTGAGAAAGGTCATCAGGCTTAATAGTTAAAATATCATTAGTTGGGACAGCAGCTTTATTTGAATGATATTGTCAGGATAATAAGGAAATGGAGGTAGTGAGAATCAATTATTTTCTAGGAGCTAGCTGGTAATGATAGGGAGCAGAGTAATGGAATGGTAAATTTGCAAGAAGATGGGAGGATGGCAGGGTCATATAAAGGATCTTTTTGTTTATTTGGGGGAGTATAGGGGAAGAACTGGATATGTTTATAGGCAGCAGCAGATAGTAGAAAAGGAAATATGAGAGAGAGAGAGAGAGAGAGAGAGAGAGAGAGAGAGAGAGAGAGAGAGAGAGAGAGAGAGAGAGAGAGAAAGAAAGAAAGAGAGGATAAAGCAATGATCAAAGGAGAAAGCTTCTAGAGAAAAGAAAGGAGATGGCCTTGGCCTTGGCATGAAGGACCACTTACTTCACAGACAAGAATAAAGTAGGCAAGATGTAGAGGGGTTTCCAGGTATGGAATGGGAGAGAAGATGGAATTTACAATAGATGGCTTCTATTTTCCCAATAAAATAGAAACCAATGAGCTGAGAGGGAGAGATCAGGGGAAATACAAGAAGCTTAAGAGGAAAGAGAATTGGAAACAGTTGCTGAGGGGAGTGGGATAGTCAATCAGTAAGGAATAAAAGTGTTGCTGCACAGTAGTGAAATCCTGGTTGAGATTAGAGAACAAATTTGTGAAAGATCACATATTCAACATCATTATGGGGCAAAGAAGACTGTTTTCATTATTTTTAACTGTGAATTTTAAAAATTCTGTTACTATTTTTGTTTTTTTTATATTACCTACATTTCCCAAATTATCCCTCCCCCTCCCAGAGAACCTCTTACCAGTTTCTAATAAACTTTAGCAAAGTTGGATTGGTGTTGATTTCTTCCACTGGAGAAGTGAAGGATGCAAAAAGGGCTAGACACTAGAATAGAGCCACAATTGTATCAGTGCCAAAATATCCTCAGTCCCTCATTACCTTAATGATGCTGGCTTACTTTACTCTAAAGCAAACTTTGCCTGTGCAACATGTTTTACGTCTGTTGTGTCCCATGAGATCGTGGAAAGTTCATCTCCAGCAAATGAATTCTGCAGCATTTTTATGAGTTCTGCTATTGTCTCACTCCACATCTGTGCATCAGGATAATGTGGGTTATATCTCCTGCATCTGCTCAATAGAGGCCAGTGTCTATGGTCTTGAATAGAAGATCCTCTCTGGGCTGTTGCACCTGTTGAAGATTTTGTTTTTTTATTGTTCTTTTTCATGTTGATGGCCTAGAGCCAGACATACCCAAGGAAGTAAGTCCCAGGGAGCAGGAGGTAGGCAGGGATGCTCTGAGAAGGCCAAAGGTGAAAGCTGAGAAACCCTAATGGGATGCTGACCCAGAAGAAGATTTCCTCTTGTTGTTCCCCCACCTCTGGCTGAATGCTGTTGCCATCCATCCTTCCTCTCTCACAGAGATTTTTTTCCCCTATTCCAGCTGGTGTGTTCCCTTGTGAAAAGTACATTAATAAACCCAAAGTGCCAAACTCTCTTTCCCCAACAGACTCACATTTGGTGCTGCATACAAACAGCTGGAGCTGCATTTGCAAACTCAGAGCCAAGGCTGTTTTTGTGTAATGTCAAAGTTCAGTTGTGTTCTTTAGGTACAAAAAGACCTAAATCTTTTTTCAAAGAAGAGTATAAATTAGTATATCCAATGTAATTTATATAGGCAGACATAAAAATTATTATGTTTTATAGAAAACAATAGAAGATAGTAATAGACCAGAGTCACAGACATCCAATATTAGAGCTACAAAAAACCTGGATATAGACATTCAGGGAATAGGGGGTTAGCACGCAGGAGCAAGCAAACCAAAACAGTGACCAGAGACAAGCGGCATGAAAACATGGAGAGACCTTGGGGCATTATTGGAAAGTACAGGAAGACAGTGGGGGTAGGGCCAGGGAGGAACTCATCTGGGGTACAGCAACCTCATCTGATAATCTCCTATTTAAATTAATTATTCTTAGTAACTAGGTACTAAGCCTAGTTGTCTCTATGATGCTGAAGGAATGTATATTCTGTCCGCAGCCATTAAATTTTAGCACCTGAGCAAAAAGCCCCAATTGCCCTGCCCCTGTTATAGCTCTACCTAAAGACCATTTGTTCAATTTCCATTCATTTTAGGTTCCAGACAACAATAACTTTTGCATTTTCCTCCTTCTGTACATCCATGCTTAGAACACCTTCCCTCCCCAACCCCAGGGGTTGAAACTTTAAAAAAAAAAAATCAAATTTCTTGCTAGATCACTATGATAATTGCAATGAATAATTTATTAGTTATCTACAAAAGATAAGAACTCACCCAATCCTTGAGCCTCTTGACCAAAGTAAAATGAGAGTACTAAGATAGCTTTTTGTTTGTTTGTTTGTTTGTTTTCAGGAAGGGCTAGCTACAGTGAGTGGAATCTCCAGAAGGGAGAGAAGAGCAAAAATATAGTCCTGTCCTCAAGGAGCTCACATTTTAATGGAAGAGACCACATGTAAATGGTTATATGCATTCAAGACATCCACAGTGTAAATGAAAGGTAAGAACCGAGGGGGGGAAATGAGCAGTAGAAAGGATGCTCTTTCATGGGGTGGAATTTGAACTTGGTTTTGAAGGAAGCCTGGGAAACCAAGAGATGGAGGTGTTTAATAATATCAAAGGCTGAAGAGAACTTTAAAAAGATGAGGATTTAGAAAAGCCTATTGTCAACTAAGAGATCATTGGTAACTTTGGAGAGAGGAGTTTTCATTGAATGATGAGGTTGTAAGCTAGATTGCAGAAGCATTAGAAGAGATTGAAAAGAATAGAAGAGGGGGAGGGGGACAGAGCCAAGATGACAGAGTAAAAGCAGTGACTTGCTTGAGCTCTTCCCCAAACCCCTCCAAATACCTGTAAAAAATGACCAAACAAATTCTAGAGCAGCAGAACCCACAAAAAGACAGAATGAAACAAATTTCCAGCCCAAGACAACCTGGATGGTTGATGGGAAAGTTCTGTTACACCAGGCTAGGAGAGGAGCACAGTTCAGCATGCTGCCAGCAAAAACAGGGCCCCAGCAAACCTGGAGCAGGCCTCAGAGGACTGAATCACTGGCAGTTGTGGTAGTTTCCAAACTTCTTAACCCACAAATGCCAAAGACAACTTAGAAGGTCAGTGGGAAAGGTCTGTTGGACCTGGGTGAGAGAGAAGTGTGATCCAGCCCTGGCCCTAGTGTAGCCCTGAGGTGGTGGCCACAGAGGCAGCAGTTGCTTCCAGAGCTCTCAGTCCACAGGTGGTAGGGGGATCAAGTGGTTGATCAGAGGAGGATTGCAGGGATCTCTTTGCTGGTGCTGAGGCAGGATTCTCTTGCTTTGCCCATGCTTGGATCTGGGTCACAGTCCTAGGTGGCATTCCTGGGGCAAGGAGGAGTGCAGGCTTGGCAGAGATTGTGGTGAAGATGCAGAGTGAATCTTCACAGTTCTAAGTCAGAAAAGAGTGCTTGTGGTCACTCATAGACCAGAGCACAGGCCAGGAAAGGAGTAAATACCTCTCCTTTGATCATACCACCTTGGAAGAATTGAAAATTTACAGGTCCTTAGAAGTATCTCTGAAAAGAGCTGCACAAAACCCCTGAAGCTTGGGACAATACATCCTCCACACTAGAAGCAGAACCCTGCCTTAACAAAGAGTTAAAATGTCAAGGCTTTGGCTGGGAACATGAGCAAACAGCAGGGAAAAAACTCAGGCCATACAATCTTACTTTGGTGACAAAGAAAGTCAAAACATACAACCAAAAGAAGACTACAAAGTCAAAGTTCCTATACCCAAAGCCTCCAAGAAAAATATGAATTGGTCCCAGGCCATGGAAGAGCTCAAAAAGGATTCTGAGGAGCAAGTAAGAGAAGTAGAGGAAAAACTGGGAAGAGAAATGAGAGTGATGAAAGAAAATCATGAAAAATTGGTTAACAGCTTGCTAAAGGAGACCCAAAAAATTACTGAAGAAAATAACACCTTAATAAATAGACTAACCAGGGGAAGCTAGGTGGTGCAGTGGATAGACCCACTTGCCCTGAAGTCAGGAGGACCTGAGTTCAAATCTGGCCTTAAACGAGACACTTGATACTTACTAGCTGTGTGACCCTGGGCAAGTTACTTAACCCCAATTGCCTTGAAAAAAAAATAGACTAACCCAAATGGCAAAAGAGGTCCAAAGAGCTAATGAGGAGAAGAATGCCTTAAAAAGTAGAATTGGCCAAATGGAAAAGGATGTCCAAAAGCTGACCGGAGAAAATAATTTCTTAAAAATTAGAATAAAAAAATGAAAGTTAATGACTCAAACACAAATCAATAAATTATAAGGCAAAATCAAAAGAATGAAAAATAGAAGACAATGTGAAATATATCATTGGAAAAACAACTGACCTGAAAAATAGATCCAGAAGAGATGCTTTTAAAATTATTGGACTATCTGGAAACTGTGACCAAAAAAGGAGCCTAGAATCATCTTTTAAGAAATTATCAATGGCCGCTTCTGGGAGCCAAGATGGTGGAGTGAAAAGGTAGTCGCTCTCACTCTCCCCTGTCAACCTCTGAAAACCCAGAAAATATCACCCCAGAAAAAAATCCCTGGAACATCTGAACTAGAAGAAAGACAGGGAGCAGCAGTGCAGCAGGCCAGCAAACAGGTCTCGCAGTGCCTCAGCAAAAATAAGGGAGGCAGAACTACAAGGGGTGCCAGGAGGATAAGCACCCTGAGGCATTCATCTGAAAGGAGGTGAAGAAAACAAGCTAAAGGTTTCCTAAAGCCCTAGCCTTACTGATTCCAACCCAACACAAGGTGAGCGGGTGGAGCCATGCAGCCTCCAATTGCAAAGAAATCCTGAAGCTCAGGTGGTAGAGCAGGCAAACACCAACACCTGGACCTCCGAGTGCCTCAGTGAGGGTGGGGGAAACCAGTGGAAACCAGCTCAGAAAACCACCAGGTGCCTCTGCACTCCACCACAAAGGAATCTCCCAGTGCATTAGCAGAAATGAGGGAGACAACACTGCAGGGAACCCCAGGCAGATAAACACCCTGCAGCACCCATCTAAAAGGAGCTGAAGAAAGCTAAAGGAAAGGAAAAGCAGACAACCTAGAACTGCCTGAAAGTTCCAGCCTTGCTGATTCCAGCCCAACATGAGGTAAGCTGCCAGAAACCTACAGCCTCCAATTGCCAGCATAAGAGGCCCCAGCACACAAAGCCAGTGACCAAGACCTAGGCTCCCAACACAAGAAGCTTGGGTCAGTACCCCCTGTTCCCTAGCAGGAGAGCTCAATCTCTTTAAAGGCCTGGGAATAAAGAAATACCATGAGTAAAAAGAAACATACCATAGATTCATATTATGAGAAGAGTGAAGATCAAGACAGAAATTCTGAGGGCAACATTGTCAACAAACCCACATCTGCAACAACAAAAGGGAATGAACTGGTCTAAAAAGCCTTCTTATAAGAGCTCAAGAAGGATTTTAATAGTCAAATGAGAGAGGTAGAAGAGTCCTTCAAAAATACAATTGGCCAATTGGAAAAAAAATACACTGAAGAAAACAAGTCCCTAAAAAACACAATTGGCCAATTGAAGAAGGAAGGACAAAAACTAACAGAAGAGTACACTGAAGAAAACAAGTCCCTAAAAAACACAATTGGCCAATTGAAGAAGGAAGTACAAAAACTAACAGAAGAGTATACTGAAGGAAACAAGTCCCTAAAAAACACAATTGGCCAGTTGAGGAAGGAAGTACAAAAACTAACAGAAGAAAACAATCTGTTAAAAACTAGAATTGGACAAATGGAAACTAATGTCTCTATGAGAGAGCAAGAATCAGTCAAACAGAAACAAAAAAATGAAAAAATAATGAAAATGTAAAATACCTCATCAGTAAAACAACCGACCTGGAAAATCGACTCAGGAGAGACAATTTAAAAATTATTGGACTACCTGAAAATCACAATGAAAAAAAGAGCCTGGACAGTATCTTTCCAGAAATAAAAAAGGAAACCTAGAACCAGAAGGGAAAATAACCATAGGAAGAATACACTACCACCTGAAAGAGATCCCAAATTGACACGCCAAGGAATATAATAGCAAAATTCCAAAATTACCAGATGAAAGAGAAGGTGCTGCAAGCAGCCAGAAAGAAACAATTTAAATATCATGGAACCACAGTCAGGATTACACAGGACCTTGCAGCTTCTACATTAAAAGACAGCAGGGCATGGAACATGATATTCCATAAGGCAAAGGAGCTTGGAATGCAGCCAAGGATCAATTACCCAGCAAAAATGAGCATCATTTTTCAAGGGAGGAGGTGGATATTCAATGAAATAGGAGACTTCCAAACTTTCCTGATAAAAAGACCAGAGCTCAACAAAAAATTTGATCTTCAAGTACAGGACTCAAGAAGGACTTAAAAAGGTAAATGGGACAGAAGGATACAATATGTTGTTAATGGGGGGGGCTGTTTAAACCCCTACAAGGGAATATGAGACTTGCAACCCTTGAGAACTGTATTGTTATTACACCTTTTAAAGGAGTATACATAAAGAGGGTGGATATTAGTTGACTTTGATGTAATGATAAAAAAAATCTAATCAACTGGGTTAAATGGATCCAAATAAGTGGATCAGTATGATCTTAGAAAACAGTGAGAAGGGAGGAGGCAGACAAGGGTAAATTACATTAGAGGAAAAGACACAAAATCCTATTACAGCAGAGGGAAAGAAGAGGGGGGAGCATTGTTTGAACCTTACTCTCATCAGATTTGGCTCAAGAAGGGCATAATATAATCAGTTAGTATAGAAATCTAACTTGCCCTATAGGCAGTAGGAGGGAAAAGGGGAAAGAAAAGGAGGGGGAAAGAAAAGGGAGGGGGGAAAGAAGGGAGGGAAGAAGCAGTAAGACTAAAGGGGAAGAAAAGGGAAAGGGATAATAAAAGGGGGAAGGGACTGAAGGAGGCAGTGGTCAAAAGCAAAACACTAGTGAAGGGGGAAAGGAAAAAGGAGAAAGAAAAGCATAAATGGGGGAAAAGGATGGAGAAAAAGACACAGATAGTAATCGTAACTGTGAATGTGAATGGGATGAACTCTCCCATAAAACGGATTGCAGAATGGATTAAAAACCATAATCCTACAATATGTTGTTTACAGGAAACACATTTGAAAAAGAGTGACACATACAGGGTAAAGGTAAAAGGCTGGAGCAGAATATATTATGTGTCATCTGAAGTGAAAAAAGCAGGGGTAGCAATCCTGATCTCAGACAAAGCAAAAGCAAAAATAGATCTAATCAAAAGAGATAAGGAAGGAAACTACATCCTGCTAAAAGGCACCATAGACAATGAAGTAATATCATTACTAAACATATATGCACCAAATGGTATAGCATCCAAATTCTTACAGGAGAAGTTCAGGGAGTTACAGGAAGAAATAGACAGCAAAACTATACTAGTGGGGGACCTGAACCTCCCACTCTCTGCACTAGATAAGTCTAACCACAAAATAAACAAGAAAGAAGTTAAGGAGGTGAATAGAACATTAGAAAAGTTAGGTATGATAGACCTCTGGAGAAAACTGAATGGGGATAGAAAGGAATATACTTTTTTCTCAGTACATGGCACATACACAAAAATTGACCATGTACTAGGGCATAAAAACCTCACAATCCAATGCAGAAAGGCAGAAATATTAAATGCATCCTTTTCAGATCATGATGCAATAAAAATTATATGTAATAAAGGGCCATGGAAAGATAGACTAAAAAATAATTGGAAACTAAATAATCTAATCCTAAAAAATGATTGGGTCAAACAACAAATCATAGAAACAATCAATAATTTCATTCAAGAGAATGACAATAATGAGACAACATACCAAAACCTATGGGATGCAGCAAAGCAGTTCTTAGGGGAAGTTTTATATCTCTAAATGCTTACATAAATAAAATAGAAAAAGAGGAGATTAATGAATTGGGCATACAACTAAAAAAACTAGAAAAAGAACAAATTAAAAATCCTCAACTAAACACCAAATTAGAAATATTGAAAACCAAAGGAAAAATTAATAAAATTGAAATTAAGAAAACTATTGAACTAATAAATAAAACTAAGAGCTGGTTTTATGAAAAAACCAATAAAATAGATAAGCCTTTGGTTAATTTAATTAAAAAAAGAAAGAAGAAAACCAAATTACTAGTATCAAGAATGAAAAGGGTGAAGCTACCACCAAGGAAGAGGAAATTAAAACAATAATTAGGAATTATTTTGCCCAACTATATGCCAACAAATTTGACAATCTTAGTGAAATGGATACATATTTACAAAAATATAAATTGCCCAGATTAACCAAAGAGGAAGTAAAATACTTAAATAACCCCATCTCAGAAAAAGAAATTGAACAAGCCATTGATGAACTCCCTAGGAAAAAATCTCCAGGGCCAGATGGATTTACATGGAATTCTATCAAACATTTAAAGAACAATTAATTCCAATACTATATAGACTATTTGGGAAAATAGGTGAAGAAGGAGTCTTACCAAATTCTTTTTATGATACAAATATGGTGTGATACCTAAACCAGGAAGAGTCAAAATAGAGAAAGAAAATTATAGACCAATTTCTCTAATGAATATAGATGCAAAAATTTTAAACAAAATACTAGCAAAGATTAGCAACTTATCACAAGAATAATACACTATGACCAGGTAGGATTTATACCAGGAATGCAGGGTTGGTTCAATATTAGGAAAACTATCAGCATCATTGAGCATATCAACACAAAACCAACAGAAACCACATGATCATCTCAATAGATGCAGAAAAAGCTTTTGATAAAATACAAAACACATTCCTTTTAAAAACACTAGAAAGCATAGGTATAAATGGAGTCTTCCTTAAAATAATAAATAGCATTATCTAAAACCTTCAGCAAGCATTATATGTAATGGGGACAGGCTAGAAGCATTTCCAATAAGATCGGGGTGAAACAAGGATGTCCATTATCACCACTGTTATTCAATATTGTACTGGAAACCTTAGCTTTAGCAATAAGAGAAGAAAAAGAAATTGAAGGCATTAGAATAGGCAAAGAAGAAACAAAGCTATCACTCTTTGCAGATGACATGATGATATACTTAGAGAATCCTAGAGAATCAAGTAAAAAACTACTTGAAATAATAAACAACTTTAGCAAAGTTGCAGGCTATAAAATAAACCCACATAAATCATCAGCATTTCTATATATTACCAACAAAGCCCAACAGCAAGAGATAGAAAGAGAAATCCCATTTAAACTTACTGTAGACATTATAAAATATTTAGGAGTCTACCTCCTGAAACAAACCCAGGAACTCTATGAACACAATTACAAAACACTTTTCACACAAATAAAATCAGATCTAAATATTGGAAAAACATCAGTTGCTCATGGGTAGGCCGAGCTAATATAATAAAAATGACAATCCTACCTAAGCTAATTTACTTATTCAGTGCCATACCAATCAAACTACCAAAAATTATTTTATAGAGTTAGAAAAAATAATAACAAGATTCATTTGGAAAAACAAAAGGTCCAGAATATCAAAGGAACTAATGAAAAGAAATTCAGGGGAAGGTGGCCTAGCAGCTCCAGATCTTAAATTATATTATAAAAAATCATATCAAAACTGCTTGGTACTGGCTAAGAAAGAGGTGGATCAGTGGAATAGGTTAAATATGCAAGACACAGTAGTCAATGACTATAGTAATCTATTATTTGATAAACCCAAAGACCCCAGATTCTGGGATAAGAACCCACTCTTTGAAAAAAACTGCTGGGAAAACTGGAAAAGAGTATGGCAGAAACTAGGCATAGACCCAAATCTCACACCATATACCAAAATAAAGTCAAAATGGGTTCGTGACTTAGATATAAAAGCTGATACCATAAGTAAACTGGGAGAACAAGGAATAGTTTAACTATCAGATCTATGGAGAACAGAAGAATTCATGACCAAACAGGAGATAGAGAACATTATGAAAAGCAAAATGGATCATTTTGATTACATTAAATTGAAAAGTTTTTGCACAAACAAAGCCAATGCAGCTAAGATTAGAAGGAAGGTAGAAAATTGGGAAAGAATTTTTACAACCAGTCTCTCTGATAAAGGCCTCATTTCTGTAATATATCGAGAATTCAGACAAATTTATAAGAACACAATCATAGTTTGAAATGATTACACATAGTTACAAAATATTATTGCTGACTTCTCGGATTCATCAACCACCTCTTGCTAAGTAGGAGGTATCAGTGAAGAGAGCGGAGGCATGAAAATCTCAAAGAAATGAACATATCAAGCATGTGGGTCTTTCTTTCTCTGCCACCTTACAGGAGGAGCAAAACGGAGGCAGAAAAGAGAAAGATTTTCTTGTTGAATTCTTAACCTCTGTCCCTCTCCCCACCTACATGTACCTTTCTCCTGGCTTTTCTTCTCTCTTCGCTTGGAGAAAGAATAAGTTAAAGACCATTGGCCTTGGAAAATGTTATTTTCTGTTGAATCAAGGGGGAACAAATGGTCCATTGGATCTTTGGCCAGAAAAGATTCAGAACTATGGTAGCAAAAAAGAAGCACCAATTCCAGCCAAGATGTTAGTCCCCTATGTTCTCCCAATGGAAAGAGCCAGACCTGAGGGAATGTTTTCCCAAGGGTCAGAATCCTGAGCTCAGTCTAGAGGCAAAATTCTCAACACATTGAACTACTGTCTTGCCTATTTGTTTAGGTGCTGTATTTTGCCAACTCCTTCACTGACTTTTCTTAAGCTGGTCTGGAAGCCTTTCATTAGGGAAATTAATACCCAGTGGTAACAAGCAACTCTTACTATAGAATAATACTTAAGATAGATGACCTGGATTTAGCTCTTAGAAGGAGTCTCTCTTTTTAGATAAATCCTAGGTAAAAATGCTAATTCTCAAATTCCTTTTGTCAGTTTTACAAAAGTTGTGCTAATCTCCTTCTGCATAGTGGCTTCTTGATATGCAGTGCAATTCTCCTGATTATCTCTAGTTTTGGAGAATGAGTTTGAGATAGCCAAGAGATCAGGTTTTAAGCATAAAAACTCTCATTTAAAATATATACATGGATCTCTGATTTTTTTTTTGTAAATTCATGAAGAACAAGGAGGAGGAGAAAGAAAAAAAGGAGGAAGAGAAGCAGGAGAAGCAGCAGCAGCAGCAGCAGCAGCAGCAGCAGAGCAGCAGAAGAAGAAGAAGAAGAAAAGAAGAAGAAGAAGAAGAAGAGAAGAAGAGGAGGAAAAAAGGAGAGGATGAGAAAAAAGAAGAAATAAAAGAAGGAAGAGAAGGAGGAAAGGGAAAAGGAAAAAGGGGGCAAAATAGGAGAAAGAGAAGAAGGAAGAAGAAAAGAATTCATAGATTAGTAATTTTTAATCTGAAAACTCAAAAGTAATATTAGAAAGTTAATTTCACAGAAAATTTCATGTGGCTTGGATTCCCATGACCACAAATCTCAGCAACATGTTTCTCATGGGTTATAGTAATAAGGAATCAGAGGTGAGATGATTAACAAAGAAACACAATCTCTCTCTCTCTCTCTCTCTCTCTCTCTCTCTCTCTCTCTCTCTCTCTCTCTTTCTCTCTCTCATACACACACACACACACACACACACACACACACACACACACTCTGTGTCTACAAAGGTCACTTGGAGAGTTAAATAAATAACTTATCTAATCCTAGCACTAAAGACCAACCTTTAAAGAAGAAAAAAACGGAGTTTGGTCTGAACAAGCCAGGCTGACCATGTGGATGAAATTCACAGATTAATTTACTTAGCTCTCCATTTCACATTTCCAATTCAGTTATGTGTGTGTCTGATGAATAGACAGATGATAGATGATACAGAGATGGATAGATAGATATGCATATATTGAAAACAAGCTTCCTCTGATTATAGAGACCAGCTCCAGTTTTCACTTTCAGCTAAATTCTATCCAACAGAAAGGAAGAAGCTGACTTCCCAGTCCTTCCTATTCTCTGCATGGCAGAGCATAGTAGTGCAGGATTTGAGGAGGCCTTTCTGGGCTATGTTCAGGGGCACCACACATACTCTGTGGCCAGACAGCCACTTGTGTGAGAGAGGAGATTGATTCTCCTAGCTTTGTGTAAACATGCTCTGGCCAGATGTTGAGGGGATCCTGCTTCTTCTCAACACCACCAAGTTAAAAACCATCTAGTCTGAGAGAAAGAAAGCAACATAGTTAGAAAGAAGTCTGAAAAAAACCAAAAACCTATATATGGTCCATTCAGTCACATGTACAAACACTTCCCGATGCATTTACTTTCACAGTTTAATTTGCTTCTTTTGCTTTTTTCCCAGCCCAGCTTGGCAATTGTATTTCACAGTCTACTTTACTCACTTTTATTTTCCAAACCACATTTGATCATTATATTTCACAGTGCATCAGTGACATAAACAATCCAATTGAACTTCCTATGTACAAGCCTGGCCAACTCTCTCTGGTCCAAATAATGTACAAACTCAGTTGAATTTTGTTCATTCCATTGGGCAGTAAGAGGAGACCATAGCATTCTGGCCCATTCTTACTTCACTCAGATAAAATGTCACTTCTTGAGAGTCCGAGACAAGGGCATCTCACATTTGATTTCATTTCCTTGAGTCAGAGCACTTGGAATGGAGGATGCAGAGGAAGTCAAAAGGAGAGAGAAGATTAAAAGGATGTGCAGTTAATGCAATGGCCCTCACTTTACAATAAACGACAAATCTTTATTACTTCCCTTGGTATTTGCTGTAATAACCTTAAGAGACTAGAGGCTTTTAGGTACTCATGGTGAGCCTGCAATTTATCATGCTAAGGCCTTTTTTGGCTCTCAGATTATTTCTGAAAGATAAGTGTATTGATCCCCACTTCCGAAAGTGGCTAGAGGAAAATTAGAAAATTCATTCTGTTAGCTAGGCATAGATTAATGTTGGTACCTGTAGCCAGGCTGAAGCCAGTAGGATAATGCAAAAGACAAGTGACTGTTGAGAATAAAATGGTTATATGACTTCTCAATGACTCCCAGAGGGTTTATGGTACTCAGCTTCCCAGACTGGTGTATCTCAGCCCACATCTGGTGGGAGGAAGTTTACTGAGAGTCTGCATTTTGCATTTATGTAGCCTCTATTATATGTTTTAAGTAGGTGTTAACCTGATAAAGAACTTCACTGATGGTAAGGACTGTCTTTTTCTCACTTTGATGATCTGTGTTTTAAAAAAATGCATTCTCAACACATGGGGCCCAGTTTTAAAATGTCTTGTGACAAGTCTTTGGTTTTTGCTATGTCTCTGTGCTGAATACACTTCGCAACATGTAGAACTCCTTCACCAGAAGGAATGATGATCTGGCTAAGACAAAAAATCGGTGCCATGGAAAAAATAATGACTTCAGAGTCCAAGGAGCTGAGTTTAACTCTCGCCTCTGTTATTAACTACCTATGTGGCCTTGGACAATTCATATGACCTCTATAAGCCTGTTTCCTCATCTGTCAAAATGAGGAAGGTATCCTATATGGTCTCTAAAGACTCTTCCCACTCTAAATCTATGATCTTTTGATCATCCTAACAAATCTGCCATTCCTCATTGGCAAACTGCTCCTATGACCTTAATCTGGGGATGTTTAGCCTGAGGAAGAGTTAGAAGAGGGCATGATCACCACCTTCAAATATTGAAAGAGCTATGATGAAGAAGCTGTGTTGTTCTGTTTGGCCTGAAGGCATAAAACTAGGAGTAATGTGTGGTAATGGCAGAGAAAAATTTTTATTGGATTTAAGGAAATGCTTTCTCACAATTAGAGCTGTCCAAAAGTGGAATGTCTTAATGAGTTATGGGCTCCCCAGCACTGATGTCCTTAAGCAGAGGCTGAAGAAGTACTTGCCAGGATATATTAAAAGTGATTCCTATTTGGATACAGGCAGGGCTGTGCTGGATCCAGGTTGAACCAGCTTATGAGAGACGATTGTTAAATTTTCAAAGTGAATGCTATATGGATTGTTTTGTGATTGCCTTGACTTAAGAAAATGATGGAGAAAAAAGTTAATAGTGCAGATTAAATTTTAAAGTGTGTCCTGTATATATCAGCAGACTCCTGGGTACAAGTTAGATTACCCCAGAGTACCCTTCCAACTCTGGAATTCTGTGACTATGATTCATTCATATACACACACATATACATATACATACATACACACACACACACACACACACACACACACATATATATATATATATAAATACTTGGGTGTATATGGATGCATGTATATATATTCATGCATGTATGCCTTGTGTGTGTATGTATATATGTATGTATGTATGTATGTATTGTCTGAGCATGAGATTACAGGATCATAGATCAAAGATTTAGAGCTAGAAGGGAACTTAGAGGTAATCTAGTCCAACTCCCTTAAATTTACAGATGAGGGAACTGAAACCCAGAAAGGTTAAGTTACTTGCCCAAGGTCACATAGGTAGCAAGTGGCAAAGCTGGCCAGGGCCTCAGACTCCATATCCAGTGTCTTTCTTCACTGTGGCATGGTACGTCTTTATTTAGAGCTAGGAGGGATGTTAGAGATCATCTAATATAGGCCTTTATTTTTTTTTATATGAAGAAACTGAGGATGAGAGAAAGGAACAATTTAGCCCCTGCTCATGCAACTAGCAACTAAAAAGAACAAAGTTTCAAACCCAGGTTCTATGATTTGAAATCCAAGGTTTTTCCTACTGGAGCCAAAAGGAGAAATTCTGTCCCTTGGGATAAATTATGATGAGTAGAGCTAGGGGAGTGGAGTAGAGTAGGGTCAGCCTAAAGTATGACTATTCCATATAAATATGTTTTGCATGACTTCTCATGTATGATGGGTATCATATTGCTTACCATCTCAATGAGTAGGGGAAGAGTTGAAGGTAGGGAGAGAATTTGGAACTCAAAATTTGAAAAAAATGAATGTTAAAAATACTTTTTAAATTTTTAAATTTTAAAATAAAAAAAAGACTATTTCTATGGGCAATTGAAGTAGACTAGAGATAGAAGTCCTGGAAGTTGAGGATGCCAAAGAAGTGGGATATGAACGTGGTTGATAGGGCCATGGGTTGGGTTAGAGAAGACAACTGGAAGCCAAGTCCTGAACTACTGGGAAAGAAGAAGAGTGATCTGGAGATTCAGAGATAACAGCAACAAGGGCCTGACCAGATAAGAGTGAACTTTGTTGTTCAGGCATTTTCAGTTGTGTCTGACTCTTAGTGACCCCATTTGTGGTTTTCTTCACAAAGATACTGGAGTGGTTTGCCATTTCCTTCTCCAGCTCATTTTACAAATGAGAAATCTGAGGCAAAAAAGATTAAGTGATTTTCCCAGGGTCACACAAAGTATCTGAGGCCAGATTTTAAATCAGGAAGAGGAGTCCTCCTGACCCCAGGCCCAGCACTCTATCTACCTTGTAACCTAGCCACCCCTTTATTATACCTCAGTTCTATACCTTTCCTAATGAACACTTCCAAATCTCCTTCCTTCGGGGTGTGCTGGAGCCAGCTTTAACCAGCTTGTGAGAACCGATTGTTAAATTTTCATTGTGAATATTTATGCCTCAGAAATCAGCAACTGCAAAAAATCAAGGCTTGATTTGCTGTTTTGTTGATTGTCTAGACTTTAGAAAGTGATGGATAAATGTTTATATGCAGATTAAACTTAAAAGTGTATATTTTTTGTATATTTGTGTATATTTTTTTTCCAAGATTAGTGGCTAAACATTTACCAGCACACTCCTGCTCTCCCTATTTCTGTTCTGTGCTTTGCCAGTTCCCTTCTCCAATCAGTTCTGTTTTCCTTCTTTCCTCAAACCTACATTTCCCTTCTCACCTCTGTTTTCAAATATGGTCACAGAAGTACCCCTCCCCCTTTCCACCACCATTATAATGTTTGGTACAGTGCTGGAAGGGAGCACTAGCTTGGACTAAATGGTCTCTGAGATCTGGTTCTAAATCTATGATGTTAGGATATCACATATTGCCTTGAACTACGTTCATTATATAGCCATGGGAACAGGTTGCTCAGATAGTGTCTAGAATATCTTTATCTGACATCCAGAGAGATGTCTTTCTGAATGGGGCAAGTAAAAGCAAGTCTTGTTTAATGAATCCTGGAAATATCCCAAGAGAATTCAGAATTTTTAATCATCATCATTATCATAATCAACAGACATTTATTGCACAGTGCTAAGTCCTGAGGATACAAAGAAAGGCAAAAACCTGGTTTCTGACCTCGAGGAGCTCACATTCAAATGGAGGAGATGATTTGCAAGTTAACCATGTATATACAGCATCTAAATGGAAGATCTGCATAGCTTTCTGTGCTCATATTATTCTAACTTTTGTATCTAAGAACATTTAACTACCCCCCCATACCCATTACTTTTATTCTACACTCAAACATTGGAATTAAACTTATCCCTCCGAAAAAGGTAGACTATAAGGAGCTCCAAGTCAGAAACTAATGCAGTAAAGAATGGTTAGCAGCAAAGCCATAACTAGTCATTTTTGCACCAGAGTCAAGCAACATGAAATATCAGTTTAGTTGCTTGTAGGGTGAGAGAGAAACCAGGGCAAGAGAGGCTACTGGGGAGGTCACCACAAGGGGTGAGGCAGGTCTAAACTAGGATGGGGGGAAGAAACTTTCGTTTTCTAGCTTCCTACTTTAACTGATTATTATTGCCAATTACACACTAAGCTCAGTCTTTTTCTATGCTGCCAATGAACTTAAAGTACTTTTAGTGCCGTTCGAGATTGCAATACCCTAGGGCAAAGCTCAGAGATACTGCCTTAGTTACAGCTCTAATAACAATGCCCCAAAACTGTACTGAGAGGTTCAGAGAATGAGGACCGATAAAGGGAAAAAGCACTTCCAATATTTGGCAATTAGAAGCTCATTAGTGGTCTTTGGGAGAATGGTTTCAGTATCAAAGAGAGATGGCAAAGGATTAAAGAGTGATTAGGTAGAGGGGAAATGTAGGTAGGGACAGTGAATTACTTTTTTCAAGTCCCTCTCTCCCTGTCTCTCTCTGAATCTGACTGTCCTCTCTGTGTCTCTCTGTCTCTCTGTGTCTCTTTCTCCCTCCTCCACCTCTTCCTCCTCCTTCTCTTCCTCTTCCTCTTTCTCTGTTCAGCACATAGACCACAACAGATCTTCCTTTTGTGTTGAGAACTGAGGAATTTTTCATGTTCAGTCTTCAACCCATCAGAAATTGGAAAAGACTGCCATGAGGCAGAAGCACATGGAAGTTACATCTGTTCCCCCATAGCTCATGTACAGGTCAGAGATTAAAATCTCTAAGAGTCAACTCACTTATTCCAAGAGATGTCAGCAAGCAAAGCACTGAGAGAGTTCCTGCAGATACCTATGGCAAAAGTAAATATGTTTATCCACATTTTCTGAAAGCATAGTTCATTGACAATGTTTGTAAATCTCATCCTCTTATACAGAAAAGGGAGGGGGAGGCATTTTAACTATGTCAGTAATGTAATTCCATAATCTACCTTTCTTGACAGAAAAAGAAGATTTTCCTGGGGAGTGTCAGCCTTGAGAGCTGCCTCACAGGCAACCCCAGTTTCAAGGGTTCCCAAATTCAAGAGTTTGAACATCAGAACCTCTTAGACAGAGAAAAGGACCACGCACATTGTTCCTTCACAGCATGCTTCTTGGAAAAAAAGAAAAAGAGATCACTTACATGGTCCTTTAAACTGTCATGGGTTGGTGATAGGTCTGGCCCCTGTCATTCCTAATACTACCATTAGTCATTCAGAAAGTGCAGATACAATGGGAGTGAGTATTACTGTTCCATAGTTCCAAAAAGTGTTTCCTGCATTAGGTGGAGGGAGAAGAGAGGGAGTCTAGTTAAGCCCTCAAAGAGTCTTGATCCTGACTTTGGCAATTTGAAAATTTGGGGCAAATCATTTCCCTTCTCTGGGCCTCAGTTTCCTCATCGGTAAAATAAGGATTTGGGACTAGATGATCTTCTAAAAGTTCCTTCTTTTAATCATATGAAAACTCCTCTGCAATTTACTGTTTGAGTGGTAGGCACAGAGAAAATGGCATCCTGGGAAGACTCCAGAACTGTCATTCAGAATGGCTTTCTGACCTTTAAATCTCTGGGATCAATTGAATTCCAAGTCATGAGAGAGAACGATGCTGACTAGTCATTAGACCAGCTGCTCAATTACTAAAATGACAGCATGGAAATATTAGTGGAACATGACACGAATATATGATAAAGAGATGGTAGGCAACCAAAGAAAAATACTGTGGAGTTGAAAAACCTAGTGCCTTGAGGTGAAGCACTCTCTCTGAATACCAGTTATATAAATGATATATCAGCTAACATAGCAGGATTCCAAGAAAAGAGAGAGTAAAAAAGAAGTAGAAATAACGTTTATGGAGAATGTAAGATCAACTGCCTCTAAATTAATAAAAGCAACCAATAATTTTGTGCTCCTGAAAATGTTTTATGAGGAAGATGACCCTAAAAATATGGCCTAGAATCATATGGGAAATCTTGAACAACTACTGTATTTTTTTTGTCTAAGGTTACTTTAGTTCTGATATCAGAAATGGATGTTATTTCTAAAAATCAATGGGCTCTCCAGTTCATTTCTAGTTATTTCTATCAGAAGAAATGGTTCTTCCAACAGAGAAATCCTACCTATAATAGAGAAAGCATTTTGTTTATCATGTAATAAACAAAAAATAATATTCGATATATAATTAACAACAATGTTGTTTTTCTCTTTCTCTATTATAGAGCTTCTCTGTTAGAGGAACTTCTGATAGACATAACTTCCAAGCCTCAAGTCATGTTACTGGCTTCTCAATAGAACTCTCAATAAAGCATAGGATCATAAACCTGGAATGAAAGAGGATCTTACAGGCCATCTAGTAGAATCTCTTCATTTTGGGCACTTAAGGAAATTGAGGCCCAGAGAGGTTAGATGACTTGCCCAGTTCACACCCATACAGTGAGTGACAGAGGCAGAATTTAAACACAGGTTCTCTGACTCCAAATTCAATGCTCTTTCTGCTGAGCTGTACTCTCTATGAAGTATGGGACAAGCTCTACTAGTATAGATCACAACCACTGCACATGAATAAATGAAAAAAGCATTTATTAAATGCTTTATTCTTGTTCAGTTGTTGTTGTGTCTGACTCTTCATGATCTCGTGGACCGTAGCACACCAATAGCGTCCATGGAGTTTTCTTGACGGAGATACTGGAGTGGTTTATTATTTCTTTCTCCAGCTCATTTTACAGATGTGGAAATTGAGGCAAACAGGGTTAAGTGACTTGCCTAGGATCACACAGCTAGTAAGTGTCACCAGCAGGATTTGAACTCAGGTCTTCCCAAATTAGAAGAGCCAGATGTGTCTAACTCTAAATATACCACAGGCTGAAAGACTGATGCGATATTAGAGGATGAATTAGGTAATCTCAAGAAAACATTGCCATTGTCTAAGAGAGAATCCATGTACCAGTCTAGGCCAGAATCTTCCACCAGCTAGCTATGGGAGACTCCTCTCTGAGTCTGTTACTTCATTTGCAAAATAAGGAGATTAGATTAAATGAACACTAGGGTCTCTTCCGGCTTTCAAGTTTTATGAATCTTAGGTCAAATAATTAACCTCCTTGAGAGCAGAGTAGTTATTGCCAGTACAGAAAGTAATTAAATAAAATTCTGATTCTCTTCAACAAAAATTCAATTCAATATAATAAAATAAACATCTGTTACTCACATACTACTTACTGGCCTGACATTATTTATACCAAGATAAAATGATATGATTCCTGCCCTTGAGTTACTTGTTCAGCCACTTCAATCATGTCCAACTCTTGGTGATTCCATTTGGATTTTCTTGGCAAAGATACTGGAGTAGTTTTCCATTTCCTTCTCCAGTTCATTTTACAGATGAGGAAACTGAGGCAAACAGGGTTGAATGACTTGCCAAGGGTGACATAGCTAGTAAGTATCTGAGGGCACATTTGAACTCTAGAGGAGTCTTCCTGACTCCAGGCTCAGCACTCTAATCACTGCATCACTCTAGTAAAGGGAAAAGATGGATATGTAAATAAATAATGCAGGTTAGGATATAATTCAGACCCTCATTACCTCTCCCCTGGACAATTGCAACAACCTCTTCTCTGATTTCCTCACTCCAGTTCTTCTTTCTCACAGCTGCCAAAATGATTTTCCTAAAGTACACAATTAACCCTACTTAGTAAACTCCAGTGACTCCCTGTTACTTCAAGGGTTAATTATATATTTCTCTGATTGGATTTAAAGCCCTTCACAACTTGGCCCCAGCCTTCCTTTCCAGCTTCATTACATTGCTTCTCTTCAAGTAGAGTGCAGTCCATCCAAATTGGGGTTTTTGCTGCCTCTTATTCATGACACTGTCTCCATGTCTCCATCATGGGCTGTCATCCATACCTGGAATCTACTCCATCCTTATATCCATCTTTTAGAACCTCCAGTTTCCTTCCAAACTCAGCTCAAACATCATGTCATCCTTAAGATCTTTTCCAGTCACCACAAGTTACTGGTTGCTTACATCCAAAATCACTTTGTATACATCTTGTACATCCATATTGTCATCCCAAGTTAGATGACAAGATTCTTGAAGACAGAGACTGTCCCATTTTGGACTGTGTATCTCAAATGCTTAGCACTGTGCTCGGAATATAGCATTGAATGACTACTTAATTGTATAGGGTATGAGACTTTCAAGAAGGGAAAGATCCTTTCCAACTAGGGAGAGTCAAAGAAATTATCATGGAGGAGGTGGAATCCAAGTTAGGCCTAGAAGGACCATCAATAGATGAAAATTATGGGGGAAAGAGGCATCTGTTCTCAGGCTTGGAAGACCAAAGCAAGAGAGGAAAGGATGCAGTTAAGGAGGAGCAAATCATCCACTTTAGCTGGACTATAGAATTGTGAAAGACATTATGATAAAGCTATTTTATAGAAGTTAGATGATATCCTGTTGTAGTATACCTTGCATGTCTGGCTAAGGAATTTGCATTTTATTCACTATTAATTAGGGAGGGACCATGGAAGATTCTTGAGCACAGAGGCAAAAAGGCAATTCATAAAGACTTGTGCATTAAGAAAATATTTCGAAGTGGCATGGTGGATTGAAAAGGGGAGAGCCTAGAGAAACAAAAACTAGTTAGGAAGATATAAAATAGTCTAAGTGAGAGGTGAAGACCTAAGAGAGCTAACAGTGAGAGTAGGAAGGAAGGGATGGATTTTGAGATATGTTAATAGGCCTTGTCAGTTGCTGAAAAGAGAGTTGAGAGAGTTGGGAAAAATCAAGGATAACTCAGTTTTCTCGTCCATTTCAGTAGGAGAATGGTGGTTCTAGAAATAGAAAGAGGTGTGTTAGAAGAAAGGGTCAGATTGTAGGGTGGGCTAAGGAGACGGTCATATCAATCAACTGATCAATCAACAAGCATTTATTAAGTGTCTACTATGTGCAAGGCACTGGAGATACAAAGACAAATGATTAGATAATTTTAATTAATTAAATTTAATAACAATTTTACCCTCAAGGAGCTTACATTCTAAATGGAAGATAATATGTACATATAAAAATATATAAAGAACAAATAGAACATAAACAAAAGCAAGAGAATGATTTCATTTTTATTCATGTTGAATTTGAGATGAATAGTTTGAAATCCCAAAGAGAAAATATGTAATATAGGACTGAAGCTCAGAGGATATACATATACACTCACACATACATGTATACATACATACATACATACATACATATATATACATGTGTGCAAATCTATGTGTATAGATATACACACATATGTATATATACCCAGACCTACACATATAGGTCTGGGAGTCATCTGCATAGATATGATCGTTAAATCCAAGGATGCTAATGAATTTGTCGAGAGAGTTTGTCACGGGAGAGGAAAAGAGTGCTTAGGACAGAGTCTTGGAGAACATCATAGTTAGGAGGTGTTATGTGAATGACAAGCCAGCAAGTGAGACAGAGAAAGAGGGGTCAGACAGATAGGAAGGAAACTCAGAGAAAATATGGTGGTGGAAGCCCAGATGGAGATTATTCAAAAGAAGAAGATGGTTCACAGTGTCAAAATGCAACAGAGAGGTCAAGAAGGATGAAGACTGAAAAAGAGAAGAGCTTTGGTAATGGGTATCATTGGTGACTTTGGAGAGAACATTTTCAGTTGTGATTACTGCAGAATGCTTGTGGGTTGTTTTGGTGGTGGTGGTGTTTTTTGTTTGTTTTTTTATTTTGTGAGAGCCAGCAGTGGGGCAGCAGCTTCTCAAGCCTCCATCAATAATGTTCTGTCTGCATGAGGTAACCACTAAAGATGACACTGGAGAGGCCATTTCACCTGGAAAGACATCCATGGTCATGGACTAGCAAAATAGCCAAACATATCTACTCAGTGACATAAATGAATGGATGGACAAATTCCAGTGTATTATCCAACAAAACCACAATGGGAAAACTTTGACATGACAAAGAGACATGAGAAGTATAGAACAAATGGGATAGGTCTGACTCCCTCCCCCTTGTAGGAATGAGGTGAATAGCTTCCAGGCTGCCCTTGAAACACCATGAGCAATTGTTTTGATCATTTCCCTTGTATCAGCAAGGGAAACAGCTAGCCAATACCCAAAATTTTGCTGCCAAAGCAAGTGGCTCAAACTATGCCCAAGACAAGGAGCAGAAGTGTATTCTCATGGTAGGAGGGAGGGAGGAGCTCACTCCCAGCCTTCTGTCTGCTAGCTTCCTATTTTAGCTTATGATTCTTGTAGACATAAAGTAGTGGCTACAGAAATGGCCTTGGAGTCAGAAAGATCTGGATTCTAACACATGCTGCTCAGTCCATCTTGATCAAGTCATTTAACCTCTCAATATGCTCAAGCAACTCTCTGAATCTCTAAATTGTAGGGGAAACTTTAAGAGATGTAAAAACAAAAGATAGCAATAACAATCTATTTTAAATGGTTGTTGAATTGAATTATAAGATGACTGTTATCTTCAATGGCCTTCCCAACCTGGACCATATTAACCTTGTCACACTTAACAATCACACAGAAAATATTTGCTTATCTGCACTCAACAGCAAAAAAAAAAATCTGGTTTTTAAGATCTGGACTAAAAGTAAATCTATTTGCAAAGTAAAATGTTAAAAAAAAAGTATCAGACAAAGTTCTAACTTGAGTGGGGTACCTGGGGTTCCGCCCTGCACCTTGGATGGCCCAGAGACTACCATCCCTGTGCCTTTCACCTTGGGATCTGTTGGCATAAGGTGAACCCTAGGAGTCCTTCCTGGGCTAATGGAAGATAGGAGGATGTATGTGTGAAGGCAGAGTAAGGAAACCCCCTTTCCCTGAGCACCTGCCCTGCACCCACCACCTCTTCTGTTCTCACTGCTACTATCAGAAGCCCACCCCCCCCTTGTTTTACCTCAGATGAAAAAATCCTGGTCATGCCTCTGAATAGAGTGACACATTCAACATGTCTATATCCCAAAGCTTGCTACTATTTTCCAGTGTAGAGGCCACAAATGATCCACACTGAAGCTCAGGGCAAGATTTTTATACATTATGTATTAAGTCAGGGATTGTGGAAAAGGCTTTGTTTGTCACAGGCAATATTAATGTTTATTTATTATCCCACATGGGAACAGACTACAAGAAAACAAGCAGATTGCTTGTGTTTTAGCATTTAGTTAATGCTAAATAAATGCTGAAGGAGAAAAATAATTAAACAGAGTTAGAACCAATTCAGAGACTTTTACTCCAGGAAACAATTCTAAATCTCAAATCAAAACCAAACAAAAACCCTCGGGGAATTAGCTAAATATACAGCACATGTAAATGCCTACAGGAAAACAGCCGGTGTGGTGGAAAGAGTACTTTCCACTAGGTTTGTGTTATGGGCCAGGGCATCAGTAGAATTGGAGCAGCTTGAATTAACTCCCACACGTCCACACTACCAACCAGCATTGTTGTAAGCCAAGACTCTGTGCAACAGACCTGGGGTAATTTGAGTAACTTTGTCCCCAGGTAGATTGATCTCAGACCCATCTGGGAACCCTTTGCCAAGAAGACTATAAAGACAGTTTTAGGACTTTAGCAGATGGAACTCTGAAAACCCAGGAAACTTCCTTGCTAATTGCTTTTATTTCCTTGCCAATGGCTTTTACCTGCCTTAACCTTCCTGTGGACTGCTTTTACCTCTTTGTAGACTGCTTTTGCCTGGAAGTTAATGAATGTATTTTTTACTGAAAGAATTTCCCCCTCCCTCCAAGAACCCTCAGGTTCTGAGTGACTCGTTGTCCCAGACATGGAAACACAACTTAGGCAGTGAGGATTCCAGAGATGTAGGTTCATGTGTGACCTTTCCATAGTCATTTTCCTCTTCTAGACCTCAATTTCTTACTCTGGTAGGAGAGGATTGAAAGAGGAAAAGGCCCAATATATACAAAAATATTTATAGCATCTTTTTGTAGTATCAAAGGCCCTGAAACTATATGTAGAGGGGTGGGTGGGAAGCAGTACCTATCAATTGAGAAATGGCTTAATATATTATGGCATAGGAATGTAATGGAATACTATTATCCTGTAACAAATTATGAAAGAAATAGTTTCAGAGAAACACGTAAGAACTAAAACATACTCGTATGAACTGATACAGAGAGAAGTGAACCAGGACAACAACACATATTGTAATAAGAACATTGTAAAACAATTGAAACACTTAAGAACTCTGATCACTGCAATGATCGACCATGACTCTAGAGGATCAGTTATGAAGAATGCTACCCATCTGACAGAGAGGTGGTGGAATAAATATGTAGAATTAGAAACACATTTTTGGACATGGCCAACATGGGATTTTTTTTTTTTACTTGCCTATGCATACTGGTTACAAGGGTTTTATTTTTCTTTTTTCCTTTTCAGTTGACAGTGGGGTGGGAAGGAGAGAAAGTAAATACTTGATAATTGAAAAAAAAGAATATATATTCTTTTTTTTCAATTATCAAGCATTTACTTACTGTAGATCATCTAGTCTAACTCTAACATATATATTTAATGTATATATATATATATTTTTAGATATAACATATATATTTAACATATGTTATGTTAACATGTGTTAAAGAGAGAGTTAGACTAAATGATCTACAGGGTCTGCTTTAGAATTCCAGCTATATTACTTACTACCTGTGTGACTGTGGGCAAGTCATTTAAATTATCTAGGTCTCAGTTTTCTCATTTGGAAAAGCTAGAGCATTGTGCAAGGGGGTCTTTAAGGTCCCTTCCAATTCTAGGTAGATGATCCTATATTTGAATTTATATTAAGAGTCTTTTTACTAAGTGTCTTTCCAACTCTAACATTCTACAACTATAAAACATATACACATTTACTGTAGCTATACATTTTAAAAAGAAGCATGGGCATTTTTTTCAGAAATGGTTTTAGGAAATTCCCTTCCCTTTCCTTTTTTCCTGCCTTGGTCTTCCCTTCCCTTCCTCTGCATGCCCTTCCCTTGCTTTTCCTTCCTTTCTCTTCTTTTTATTTTCCTTGTCTTCCTTTTTTCTTCTCTTTGTTCCCTTCCCTTCTTTTTTTTCTTTCCTTTCCTTCCTTTTTCTTCCCTTTTCATCCCATCCTTTCTCTTTTTTGGCAACTACAACAGAAAAAGCGATAAAGACACTGAGGCCTGCCAATTTCTTTTCCAGTCTTTTGGTTCTGAGTCACTCCTTCGATGAAGAGTAAAGTGTAACAGACATGTAGGAATGCAGCAATATATTTGTTTTATTTCTATGAAATTATTGCTGATTGCAGCCTTGGGTGAGGGGATGTGTGGATGAAATTTGTTGATTTATTTCATTCTGCTCAGGAATGCATTTCTAATACACCCTTCACCTTTTCCTTCCTCATAGTTCACTTGGTTCACTACTTTTGCACCGAAGCTCTGATTGTTGGAGGAAATACTCTTGCTTATTTTTATTCTTCAGTAACAAAGGCAATATGTCATGGGCAATAAGCCAGGAGATCTTAACCATGGAGTAAGAGAAGACATATGAGCCAGTGGTGGTCCTACAATCACAGTTTCTCAGACCATCTTAACTAAAAATACCAAAAACAAACAAGCAAACAAATCATACAGTACAGTACAAATGCATGCCTGGTATACGATTTAAAAAAAATCATAGTAAAGTTATTATCATCCCATTGGATTTCTTTGGGTTCTGATAAATCTGTAATATCAGGTTTTCTATGAAATTAATTTCCCCCTCAATGTTTAATTAAACAAAAAACCCTATATTTCTGCTTATTTTATGAGACTGTCTTCTTCATGTTTTTGGATAAAAAGAGAAAGATAATATCTCTGAAGAATTTCTTTTGACTGCTTCCCATTTTTCAAGGTGAAATGGAAAAAGCATCAGATTTGGAGTCAAAAGACCTAAGTCTAAATTGCAGTTCTGTATATGTAAGATAATTACAAAGTAATCTCAGATGAGCAGGCAAGGGGAAGAACTAAAAAACGATGGACGGGAGAGATCAGTAATAGCAGACAGAAGCAAAGAAGAGTTTTCTTAAGTGAGCAGTATAGAAAGAAATTCCTATTAAACATCAGTCGCCTTATATTTTCTCATGGATATGGAAACACCATTGGCAGATTTTATCTCTGAATGTCAAGGAAAATGATTATTAAATATGATTCGTGATATTGGGGACATATGGGATGGGACTTCATATAGGCAAGTTGGGAAGAGGAATTCCTTCTACCAATTTAAGTTGGCAACATCTCTGCAATGTATAGTCTTAAGAGAGTTGCCTAGTGCACTGAGAGATTCAATGGCCCTCCCAGGGTCACACAGCCAGTATGTGTCAGTGGTGACACCAAGTTTTTCCTCAAGTTTTTCCTGACTCTGAGGTGGGGTCCCATAGGATCATGAGAAGTTATGTGACTTGTCCAGGGTCACACAGCTAGTTTCTGGAACAGGATTCAAACTCTGTTTATCTTAACTCCAACTCTAGACTCTAACCATTGTACCACATTGCTGCTCTGAAAGGTGTCATGGAACAGAAAGATTTTGAAATACTTGTCATAGCTTTAGAACAAGAATTTGTTATGAAAATAGTTTTAAACTTTTCCATCAGGTATGCAACGCCTACTCAAAAGCATGGGTGAAGAATTTGAAAAACACTTGTCTGCTTCACAATCCCACAATAAGGCATTTAATGTAGCCATAACAATCACAATAATCATTTTGATTTTAAAAAACATCAGATGGAAACGCATTACTTAGAAGCAAATATTTTGTTGTGTAATAGACAACCAGACAAAAGTGTTATAACCATTTCCTACAATCATAAAAACATGTGAACAAATATACCCCTACCTAACAGAGTACAGTTTTTAATCCTGTGGGTTACTATGGCTATGTATATCAGAGCCAACTTGCTGAATGCTCAATAAGAGCAGCCGAAGTGAGAATCAGGATTAAATTCACTTATTTCTGAAGAGTTTTCAGGCATGTTTTGAAATTTCTTCCAACTATATTACCCTCTTCCTCGGCCCCTCTCCCCAGGGCAGTCTAATGGATAAAAAGCTGACTTTGGAGGCCGAAGGATCAGGGTCCTGTCTCTTGGCATGTATTGGCTGTGTGACAGTCAACAGATCATTTAAACTCTCAGTGTCCCCTAGGCAACTCTCTAAGGCTAGAAGTTTCAGAAAAGTTGCCAACCTGCACTAGTAAAAGGAATTCCCTCATATAGGAGTTTCCTCAACCAATGCAATTCCAATTCCAATTCCTGTCCCCTATCATATTAAATGAGATAACATGTATAAAATGCTTTGCAAACCTTAAATTGATATATATAAATGGCAGCTATTATTATCCCCACTAGGGTCCAATTAAATGTCCCCCTCTCCCCATTTCATTTAGTGAGGAGAAAAGGACTAATGTATGTAATGTAATGTAATGTAATGTAATGTAATGTATGTAATGTAATGTAATGGGTGTCTAATGTAACCTTCCAGCATTGCAAACTCTATCAAAGAATAAACACTAAAAACAGCTTTTGACAACCAAAGGGACATTTAGAACATGTCAGCTAGTAAATTAATTGACCATACTAAAAATCCAGAATAAATTTCTAAAACCTAAATTATTCCTCCACAGACAATTCCATGAGAATTCTGGGAGAAAATAAACCTCTGTTTCAAAAAACTAAAATTTGAAGGTTGAAAACAAAAGCAGACAAGTTAGTAAGGACAGGAATGTTCTAAATGTAACTTCAATGGGCATGATAACTTCCTCTGATGCCAATAGCTCAAGTCAACAGCAACATGTGACCAGAGAAATTTGTTCAGGCCATTGCACAGTGGAAAGAGTGGATTTATGAATAAGGAAACCTGGATTCTAGTTTCAGTTCTTCCATTAAATAGATATGTGACCTTGGGCAAGTCACTTAACCTCCAAGATTCATTTTCTTCATCTGTGAAATGAGTAGACCAAGTGATTTCTAAGGTCTAAAATTTCATGATTCTATGAGTCTTCAAATTAATGCACTCATTCAGAACATACCCAGTTTCTTGGCTTCCTCCCTACCCCACTCTGCCCACCTCAATAGGCTAAATTAAGTTTCATTTTTAAACAGGTCTTGATAATTTCCCTTCCCTACTCCCTGTGGATCAATGGTCCTTGAATGAACACAAAAAGGGGGGGGGAGAAGAGGGAGATTCACATACCCTGCTTTAAGTAAGCCCATGTCCCTGAATTTTACAATTGAGTTTTTCAAGGAAAAATCTCTTCCCATAGATAAATTTTATTTTTAGACAGATGATGCCAGCCAGTTATATGAGTTCTAGGCTCAGAGATATGATTTCTAAAATTGAATTTTGGCTCTAACATTTAATAGCCATATGATCCTTAACAAGTCAATTAATTCATTGAGTCCTAGTTTTCTCATCTGTAAAATGGGGATAATATTTGAACTACTGACTTTGCAAAGTTGTTGAGAGGAATGTGGTCTGTAGATATGTAATGGTTGTACAGTAATGAGCTTTTATGGTTTATTTCAACTTGATCTTTAATTGCCAGAAGTGTCTAATAATTTGTTTCCCTCTTTTCCTCTATTTCTTAAAAAATTACCATTGTTATCATGTCCGCCTTCCCCAAAATGTAACTTTTTCCTTAAATTGGAAATACTGAAAAATTCTACAAACAAGAGCTGCTAATGAGAAACTATTCAGTAGCCTGAACCCTGATGAGTTAATTAGTCTTAGATTAAATCGATTTAGGAGAATGTATAGGTGATTCATTGCTGAGTGCAAGTATACTCTAGATCAGTGGGGGTCACTAAACCATGCATAATGTATCATACATCACTACTTTTAAAAAATGTTAAACTCCATGTAGCCACTTATCTATAGATACCATAAAGGGCAACATGGGGCTTCCTCCTCCTCCTCCCCTTCCTCCTCCTCCTCTTTCTTTTCTTCTTCTTCTTCTTCTTCATTTTATCTTGTTCTATGGAGAGCAGATAGAAAGAATCTAAAGGAAATGTAATTTCTTTTGTATTTAATGTTTTAAGTACTATTATAGGGATGGATAAAATAACTGCTTTTTGTAGCTGAATAAGACAGGATATATGCTGATCTTCTGTAGGCTCTCTGAAGGCATCCTTACGACTCTAGTAGTAGAGAGGATGGTTGAGATGATATGTATCTCATCCTGTTTTCACATGATTTTGATGTCTTCTGCTATGTCTCTATGCTTTGAAGGCTTTTCATTCCACATAGCTTGGAAACTATTTGGTATGGTGACATATTTAAAACATTTTTTCTTAAGTTTACTGGATTAACATCATATCAGGGCAGTTACAGAAAACAGTTCAGTCTGTGAAAATGCTCTGGTTCTAGGAGTTTAATTGCTGAGTTTTCCAGGAGATTTTGAGATCTTTATTTATATAATGGAGACCTGTCATCTGTCAGTCCGTGATAGTTGGCAAGTTTCTGATGTATAATGCTAGCCAACATGTCGTATCATTTTAATTCATTGCTAAATTTTTGCACCCGGCAGTGATACGTTATACACTTTCAACCATTTGCTCTCTTCTCTAAGTCCAGTTTCCTTAAAGCTACACTTTCTGTAATTTCTAGTGGTGATGACTTGGTCCTAAATTACCACCATAAACCATTCTATTTCCATAGGCAAATCCACATGAATCAATTATTTGTTCAGTGCTTCTCTGTCAACCTGTTGTTGTCTGCTTCATATTTGTTTACCTTATTTGTCTATCTCTTTGGTGTCTACAGGCTTCTTGGGGTTCTGAGTGTTAGCTGCACATCAGTGGACAAGCCTTCTTGTATTGGATCTTATGGACACAATGGCTGTCCCTGGTAGCGTAGAAGAATGAGACAATGAGCCTATATATTTCTATTGAACGGTACCCAGGCTAGTACTGGTGAAGCCAAACTCAGAGAGCACTCTTGTTCTATGACAGGGTGGGCTGGAAGCCATTATTACTAAAACTTTTGCTCAGCCTCCCAGATATTACCCTTTTTACCTCTGCTAGGAAACCAGAGAGTTTTCCTCTGCCCCTCCTCAAGATGCATTTTCCTTGTATGATATTCTCACCCTCTTCCCAAGTTCCATATCGGTCTATCTGCAGCTTCTTATGAGGGTGCAGGGAGTTGAATCCCTCTCCTCCTTCTTTAGGATCCATAGGTACATTGTTCATAATGAACTCGTACCACCTAATGAAGTGGCAGCATCATCCACATGTCCATTTTGAGCTGGGATGCTTCCCCTGTTTACATATGTAAGTGAGCTGCTTCTAATAATCCTATTGCATAATAAAATGTCTGTTACCCTTTTCCACTCCCAAACTAAAAAGACTGTCCATCTCTACACAACTTAAGTTCAGATCCCTACTATATCTACTACCTGCATGGCAAGTCACTTAACTTCTTAGTTTCTTCACCTGTAAAATGAATGGGTTGGCTAGATGACCATTACTTCTTTCCATATCTGGATTTACAGTCCTGTGTTCCTATAGGCTAAATATTCGAAAGCCAATACCCACAATCACTTCTCTTCTTGCCTGATGTGGACAAATGGTGATTTCCTGGTCCACTGTATAGCAAGGAACTCTTAGAGATACTTGTCCTAAGCAACTGTTAACCTACATTTAGCATATTCATGAACTTGTCAGAGATAAGAGTTGTGAGTCTTAAGACTGGTATCTGACTTGTCCCTCCGCAGGGATCTCAGCTGTTCTTGTTACCAAGAGACTCCATGCTGACCAGGGATGGGGGCCCAAGTTATCCACCAATGCTGGTGGCTAGGTTTCATGGTCTATGGCCCAGCATGCCACAAATATTCTCAGCACTGAAGTCACCAGGAGCTCAGGACCCCTGCTCACTTCAATCACTTAGGAACCTAGCTCTAGCATTTACTTAAATAATCTTATCTTCAAGGGGATACTTTTAGAGCAGACCAAGTGTTTCCAAGGATCATAGACAGGGATGGATCGTGAAGAAGGCTGTCTCTTCCTTCCCTTTTGGTGCACTGTGATTACCCTATTTCCTACCCAGCACTAAGCAAACCTCCTCCCCCATCTCTATCCTGGATTTCACCTATGTGTCCCATTCTATCTAGTACCTTAACCTCCTCAACCTCACTCCGTCCCACCCCTCCTTGCCAAAGGCCTCTGACTGTAGTAACACCTGCTCTTTACAGGATCACAAATTTTTTAATGCTGGAAAGGACCCTAGAGGAATATTTAAACCCCCTCATTTTATAAATCACAAAATTGGAGCATTAGAAGGGAGGTCTAAAGGCTTAGTCCGATGTATACCTGAAAGGAATCCCCTCTATACCATGCCCAAGTGGTCATCCAGCCTCTTCTTGAACACTCCCAAGGAGGGGGAAGCTGCCACCTTTCAAGGCAACACAGTCAACCTTTGGAAGCTGTACAGATTAGAAAGTTTTTCCTGATATCAAGTCTGAATTTGCCTTTTCTATAACTTCCATCTTTTGTCCCTCATTCACATGGCAGGCTTTCAAATACTTGAAGAGAGCTATCATGCCTCCCTGAGACTTCTCAAGTAAAACAGCCCCAGTATTTTCCCACTGATTTTCATATGATATGATTATCCATCAAATTTTTTTTAAATTTTAGTTTATTTGATTTTCAGCTTTATATTCTTTCTCCCCTATACCCTCCCCAACTCTACGAGAAAGCAAGAAAAAACAAACAAATCCTGTTACAGGTATGTATACTCACGCAAAACCAACTCCCACATTGGCCATGTCCAAAAAAAACCCCATGCTTCAATCTGTACTCTGAGTCCATTACCTCTCTCCCTGGAGTGGATAGCATGAGTCTTCTACAACTGTGGTTTCTCCCATTGTGTTTTTGAATTGAATTTTATTTTAGCATGAATTTGGTTTTTTAATACTATGGTAATTATATTTAGCATAATTGGTTTCCTCTGTAATCCTCTGTATTTTATTTTGTGTATTTAAAAATATTATTCTAAGAAGGGGTCCGTAGGCTTCACTAGACTGCCAGATGAATACATGATACAAAAAAGGTTAAGAATCCCTGGCATAATGGGACCATCACCCCCCTCTTCCTGGAAGCCATTCCTCTCTTAATGCAGTCCAAGAGCACATTAGCTTTTTTGGCTGCCATAACATACTACTTACTGACTCACATTTAGCTTAGCATACACTAAAACTCCCAGATTGCTTTCAGAACAACTGCAGTTTAACCAAACCTCCTCCATATTGTATGCCCTGGCCCTCACAGTACTAGTGCAATTGCTTTTGTCTGGGATTCTCGCCCTGTTTCTGTTTTTATTTATGAAGTTCTTCCACCTTGCTGTTTAAGCCATGTGATAGCCTTACCCTAGACCTCTGTTTATGTAGTTTTCTTTGCAGATATTGGAGGGGTTTGCCATTTCCTTCTCCAGTGGCAAGCAGAGGTGACTTGCTCAAGGTCACACAGCTAGGAGGTTTCTGAGGCTGAATTTGTACTCAGGTCTTCCTGACTCCAAGCCCAGAACTCTATCGTCTGCATCAACTAAAATACCACTAGTCTCCAGTAATACTACCCTTAAGTCTCTGTATCTCCTCTGATCTAGGAAGCTAAGTAGGGTCAGCTCTGGTCAGAACTTGGAGTGAATACCACACCAAAGGCTTTACAGCAGAAATTATAAACAAACAGAACAGCTTGGAAGCTTACATGTTGAACATTTGTCCTTCCTTTTTGAAGAGGACCAATGAAATTGTGGGATGATTTGCCGATGAATTGGATTTAAGTGAAGTAGAGTTTCACAAAGTTGTCTGCCTCACTCTCTCTGCCAGAGTCACAGAAGTCCAAGAATCAGAAAGACTGGTGATGGCCCAAGATGCACTGGATGACCTTGGTGTCTTCCATGTCTGACTAAGCTTTAAGCACTCCCCAGAGCCTGCTTTAGCCACCATCATGGCCTTTGGAACAAATTGTTCTCATCTGTTCATTCCACTTGGGGAAGTCTTCACACGCTTGGGATAAACATCCCCCTAACTCACCAATGGTTTTGCCCATCTGGGGTGTGGCTCCTATACAGACTACAGCTTTTTGGAGCTGCAGGGAAGAGTGGGGTGAAGGTGGACACCAAAGGTGGATGAGCAGCTCTGAAAAGGGCTAAACAAGCCCTCACATCAGATGTACTGGTCCTCCCTGAAAACCCCCTACACTCATACATGTTGAGTGTTATCATATGCTTGAAAAGCAAGATCAACATAAGAAACTTAGAGTTTCATGTACAATCTTATTTTGCTCTACTCCGTACATGGAAATGCTTATGTTTGTTGGATTCAGAATAATAAAAGTCCATTTCAAATTACAAAAAGGAATGGGTTTTTTGGTACTGCACTTGTGATTACATTGATACAGGGAACTCTCAGTGAGATGATTACTTCTACCAATGCATATCGGCACCCGCTCTCCAGAGTTCCTTCTAGGCACTGAAAGCTTAAGTGACTTGTCTAGGATCACACACCCAGTGTATGTCAGGGGCAGTACTTGAACCCAGTTCTTTCTGACTCCGTGGCCAGCTTCCTATGCACTACACCACATTCCCCCTCTTATGGGTAAAATAATAGCAGAAACAACCATTTTAGATAGGAACATTTTAATCTAGAAGTGACCTTGAGATTAGCTAAATCCACTCTTCTCATTTTACAAATGAAGAAATTGGACTTAGAAGACTGATTTATTTACCTAATTTGTTTTTAGTTTCTTCATATATTGGTATTTCACTGACACTGCATTTTGGAGGGGAAATCCAGTCTTGCAACCTCATTCATGTAGGGAATTGTCAGCATTGGGATTTGAACACTAATCCTCTAACTCTGAATAACTCTCTTTTTCCACTGCACCATTATTGCTTCTCTTGTGTTCAATTCCTTTTTTAAAAGATTGCCAGTCAATCTATTTGAGTCACACTCAAAAAACTCAACCTCTGGTTTACATACAAGCACATAGGTGCTCTTATTTCTCTCTCCTCTATAGTTTGGGCACACTATTTCATGTTCTACTTCAAAAAGTCTTCAGGGTATTTTTCTTCCAACCATAACTATAGGTACCTTGTCAACAACCCAGCCTTCATGGCTAGCCAGCCTTTCAGGGAATATATTGTTTCTATGTAGGTATTTCAGTTGTTTTTCAGTCATGTCCAACTCTTCATGGCCCCATTTGGGGTTTTCTTGGCAAAGATACTGGAGTGGTTTGCCATTTCCTTCTCCAGCCCATTTTACAGATGAAGAAACTGAGACAAACAGGGTTAAGCGAGTTGCCTAGGGACACACAGCTAGTAAGTGTCTGAGACCATATTTGAACTCACAAAGATGAGTTTTCCTGATTCCCAGACTAGTCTTCTATCTGCTTTGCTGCCTAACTGCCCTCTATGTAGGTATACTGCTTGTAATTACTAGATCTGATCACTGCTGATGCTATCTTGGCATTCAATGCCTATGAAGTCTCCTAGAAGATGCAAAGGATGTAATTCTGTAGAAGACCTATGTCTAATGGTCTTATAAATGATCAAGGCTATATCTTATTTGAAAATGTGTGTGTATGTATGTTTTGTTTTGTTTTTGTTCATCTTATTAGTATTTCACTGACACTACATTGGGGCGGGGGAGGGGGGGCGGGATGTTCAGCCCTGTGATCTCATTCATGTAGAGAACTCTCAGGTGAGGAAACACCCTCTACCAATACAGCTTGGCAACTTTTCTGCAATTTATAGTCTCAGAGAATTCCCTGGGGGCACCAAGAGCTCAAGTGACTTACCCAAGGACACAGCCAGTGTGTGTCAGAGGTGGTCTTCAGAACTCTAAAGCCAGCTCTGCTGGCTAATGCACACCACCTCTTGCCACTGCAATATTATTTTCCAATCTCGAAAGCCATGCTTGCATCTTTATTTTGTCAATGAAAAGTGTCGGTCACGCACGAGTTTTCCTTGTCCTTTTTTCTGGCCTCCACAAAAGGTTTAAAGATTTTAACAAGTATTTAGGAATGTACCCTTCCATCTTTGTTGAGCTCTGTTGAGTTTCTTCTGCCTTTCAGGGAAAGTAATTTTGTAAATGGCCATTGAAGATACAATTTTAATTCTGAAAAATCATGGATGTTGCCTCCTCTGTAAATTCTCCTCTTGCAACAACTGGAGACAATGGCTTTTCACATTGTTCCCAAAACAGAAGCCATGGTGTGGAGCCCTTTACCCCACATGACCGTCCAGTCTAACTTCTGTCATCAGGAAACAGCTTGGCAGAACATTAAAAAAAATTATGCCATGCCATATGACAAATGACAGATGTAACATGTGGAATTGTTTACTTGTGGTTGCTGAGTTGATATGAGTGTAACATATGAACCATTTGGTAGCTGAGCCACATTTGAAATAGCTTCTCAAATGAAGAGGGGACTGCAGAGAAGCATTATTCCCATTTCTCATCAACGATACATTACCACATGTCCAGTGTTTGTCCCTAAAATGGCTTCAGCAACTGACGAACATACCTTAAGTACCATTGGTAATACATTTTGCAACTCTTCCCTTCATAAAATAGAGTGTATAAATTCTCCTTTTCAAAATATTATATTGAGGCTTTGGGAGCTGCTTCCACTTCATCACTATCACTACTGTTATTAATGAGTCACATTTATCGTGCAAAACACTTTCCTTTTAACTGCCCCTGAGGCAGGCATTGCAAATATTATTATACTCATCTTAAAGATGAGGAAACTGAGGGCTGGTGCTGTAAAATGACTTGCCTACCATCATAGAATGAGTTCCATGATTGGAATTTTAATCAGATCCCTCTTAACTCCAAGTCTAGCATTCTTTTCACTATCAAGAATCTACTACGTATGAAATACCTACTATGTGCCAGTCACTTGCTAGGCACTAGGAATACAAATGCAATGAATGAAAGGATCCTTACTTGTGAGGAGTTTACATTCTTACAGGAGTGACAACCCAAATAATTAAATACAGAATAAGTGAAAAAGATGATAATGGCACACATTTTACAAGACTTTTAGGAGACCCTATGTAGCACTTTAAAGTTCCCAAAGTGCTTCACATATGAAATCTTATCTGTTCCTTGCAACAAGTCCTGTTTTATAGATGAGGAAACTGAGGCTGGGAGAGATTAAGGCAGGATTTGAATCAGCAGTGTGATGGAGCCAGCTCATACTGGCTTACAAGAGCTAATTGTTAATTTTTCAGTGTGAATATGTACACTTTGGAAATCAGAAAATGTTATAAAACAGGGCTTAATATATTACGTGGTTGATTGTCTAGACTTAAGAAAGTGATGGAGAAAATGTTAATAATGCAGATGAATTTAAAAGCAAACAGAACTTTCAGAGAGCCACTCATTCAACATGTTAAACAACCCTGATTTGAACTGCGGTCTTTCTGATTCCAAGCTCAACGTATTTTTTGCCCTTGCTACTTAGCTGCTCCTGAAGACTAAGTAAAGACAAACGTAAAATAGATAAATATAAGGCAGTTTAGGAAAGAGGGCACTACAGCTGGAGGGATTAGGAAAGGCTTTCATGATTAAGGCGGTGTTTGAGGTGTACCTTCAACACGGAGAGGAATTCTGCGAGGAAGGAAAGTATTCTGGGTCTGGGAAATGGCCAGTGAACAGATATAGAGATGAGAAATAGAATACTGAGGATGAGGCACAGAGAGGCTCATTTCACTGGGTCACAGATACCATACTATGAGGTATGTTGTTGAGTTGTTTCAGTTGTGTTGACCCTTTGTGACTTCATCTGGGGTTTTCTTGGCAAAGATACTGGAGTAGTTTATTATTGCCTTCTCCAGCTCATTTTACAGATGAGGAAACTGAGACAAACAGGGTTAAGTGACTTGCCAGAGTCAGCATCTGAGGCCAGAGTTGAACTCAGGAAGATGAGTCTTCCTGACTCCAGGTCTGGTGCTCTATCCACTGTTCCATCTAGCTTCCCCTCAGTTTTTTAGTAACACGTTCCAAATATTTAATTGTCTGCTCTATTTTTTTAAAAATTCTCTTTACTTGCATTAAACTCATCTCCTCTTAACTTTCAGCTGCATGCCCTCCCCCCACCTGGAATGCTCCAGGATTTTATATCCATTCTGCACACACATTCCTCATTTTATACACTTCAATTAAAGAAACCTTTAACCCTCATCTTTGTCATTTTAAACAGAAAAATCCCCATTTGTTGATTTGCCCTCATTTGAAAGTCATTCATCCTTTTGATCATTAGTGGACCTTCTCTAGACCTTTTCGAGATCCCTTTTTATCCTTTTTAAAAACTGGATCTGAACCCCCAATACATGGTAGGATCTCTATGAATAATTGTTGATTATTTGATTGATGCTATATATAATATCCTCCACTGAAGTCATATATATATTGCTTTAAACTGGATCAATTCCCACCCTGAGTCCTAAAACCACTAAATTATCCTTTTCCTTCATAGCAAGGTTCCTAATGTGGGGTTCATTAACTTTAAAAAATTGATAACTATATTTCAATGTAACTGGTTTCCTATGTAATCCAGGCATTTTATTTTATGCATTAAAATAATTATTTTGAGAAAAAAACTGGATCTGAGATTTCAAACAGGTAGAGAATTCAAGTCGAGTCAACAAGCATTTATTAACAACCTATGTGTGAATTGTGCTGAGTGTTAGGGATACAAAAAAAAAAAAAAAAGAAAAGAAAAGCAGTCCCTGCCCTCAGGGAGCTCACAATCTGGTGCAGGAGGCCACATGTAAACAATTACATATAAACAAGATAAATACATGGTAAATTAGAGATAATCCCAAGACAGGACGTACTAGGAGGTACAGAAAATTTGAGGTGAGGATCATTTTTCCTCTGATTCAGATGAGTACCTATTTTGCAAATTTTTTTAGTGCCTGGGGCACCAAAAGTTATAATTACTTGCCCAAGGTCACACAACCAGGGTGTGTTGGTGTCTGAACATGAACCCAGTTCTTCCTGACTCCAAGGCAAAGTCTCATTGTACTAATGTGAAAAGAGAGGGTTGGACCGCATGGTCCTTGAGGTTCCTTTCAGTTCTAAATCTGTGACCCAATAGCAATAGAGTTGGAGGCTTGGCTTTCTTGAATCAGGGCAAAAACTACAAACAATAACAGAAGCTCAATTGGACCATGGTCTCGTATAAGAATAACATGAAGCATTTAAATAAATGAAATGCAACCTGTCTTGGGCTAATCAGGTGAGAGACACAGAGTTCTCAAAATTCCATTAACCATAATTTAAAATTTTCCAGGGAGTATTTCGCATAGATTCCACATGTACAAAGAGCTAGCCTTCATAGGAATGGAGCTAACACAACCCTCCTGCAGATCCATGGAAACACAATTCTGGCTAATACAGTGATGACCCTAAATTAGCAGTCAATAATCCTGCTGAAAGTTTTCATGGCTCAGATCTTCTTTGGTCATTCTTCTCTTAATATGGATTAAGATATCTACTATTATCATCTCCTAAAAACTTATTCCTTCCTCCTTTTCCCCACTCCCACTTTCTTTCTGTCACAAAAATCATGCTACTAGGAAAACCACTCTCCGATTTTCCAAATGATGGAGCTCTCTGACCCTGTATCATTCCACATATTACCCTCTTACTTCTCAAAACAGCTGAACCAACATCTTTTGAAGCAGCCAAATGGTGAACACATCATTTGCATGCCCAGCCTCAGCCCTGGTTATCAATTCCTTTCTCCTGACAGATTTTTTGAAATATTAGTTGAGGGGCATTCATTCACATGAAGGGTGTGGAGGACAGAAGGATTTTGGTGTGACAAGTCCACAAAACCAGCTGGGGAAACATCTGGGCAAGGGGACAAAAGGCATTCCCCACCCCCTTCACCCGAGATCTGGACCCCTGAGGTCCAGTCTAATCTTGGGTGAGCCCTACTCCAGGGTAAGTATGAAGTCCCAACTCATTTCAGGATCAAAGTCAACCCAGATCACCAGTGGGACCTGGCATCATAAATGTTCTCTAGGTAACTATCAAATTACAAGGACCCCTGGTCTTCCTTTCCTACTTGTCAGGATTTTCTGCCAGGATCCAGCAAGAGATATTGTCCAAGAAGATGCTCCAAGAGGTATAAAATGCTATACACACATTATTATTATTAAGAATCCCTCTTGTTCCAGAATGTATCTTGCTCCTCATACTTAGATAACTTAAGCAACAGAAACCAGGTTAAAGAGAACTTGAAAACTGATGATACAAGCAAAGATCTTAAATGGAGGAGGAGCCAGTTTCTCCTCTCTGATTTTAGCCTCAGGAGAGCCTGTTTCTTTACCTTGCTGAAATAATATATGCTCTTCTTTTTCTTACACCTCCCACTCTCATTATTGATCTCCTAACTCTGGGTGGTAAGTCCTTGAAAGAAAATGAAGCAGACACAGCCCACTACATTAGGGCAAGAGATAAACATCAACAGAGGTTAGAAGGACTTTAACCAAACAAGTGACCCTCAGTGCTCAGAGAAAGACCATTTGGTGGCTAGCATATGCAACATCTATTCAAAGTCCCATGATATAATTGATCACCAAGAAGCAGACCTGTTGAGGGTCATTCAAAGAGCAAACACAAAGTATTTGACTAAACTGTCTTGATCAAAGTATATGATTAAACTTGTGTCTTCAGTTTTGCAAGGAGTTAATCATATCATTCTTTCCAAATAGAGAAAACCCTTTAGAAACCAAATGTGATACATACAATTTTCTTAGTATCACTAACAGCTAGGCCAAATGACTAAGGTTAGGGGAGTAGGAAACAGAGGGATAAAGAGATTAGAGGAGGATGCGAATATATGTCCCAATTAATTATAGCTGTATAGATATTTCTGTGGTATTTATTCCATCATTGGAGAGAGAATGTGAAAGGAAAAGCAAAAAGATATTGACTATCTCTACCCACTAGATGATTTGTTTTCTTAGGGCCATTGACATTCCTTTGCCATTTTTTTGACATGTACAGAAGAATATGGATAAACATTACCATTCACACTGCCTTTCATCCTTCTCTTTTGCCATTTGCTACATGAGCGATGGCCTGATCACCTTTTCACTTGGAAATAATCCATACACCAAGATTTCTTGTTGGCTAAGTGTTGAGGCTGCTTTAGATTCAATAATAATATTTAGAGATTGAGCTCTTGGAATTCAACCTGCAAGTCTTACCTGTGTTTCTATACTTCTAAGAGCAGAGGTCATTCAGAGAAACCTTAATTTTCCTCACATTTTCTGTTTGAGGCAGTAGTTTCCAAATTGTGTTTCATGTGACAACGAATTCCATGAATAAATGTTGGTGCCAGTGATAGTGTCTCTTAGGAATATTAACAATTAAATTTAATATGTATCAAGAATATTCATTACAGGCAGTAAATCAGCATATGAAAATTCATTTAGTTTCCTCTACACATTTCAACATTTCTCCACCCTAGAGGTATTTTAAATTCTTAGACCTCCCACACTAGCATTTATGGATCTCATCAATATATTTCAAGACACAAAGTATTATGTGACCAAATAAGTTTGGAACTTGTAAGCCATCGCTTGTGTGATTTCTTCCCTCACAAGGACTCATGTAACAGTCTGTCAGAGTGATCTGCGTTTTCCTCTATATATTCTACCTAATATATTAGAAGAAGGAAAAAATTTTCAGGATGTAGTCATGTGACAGAGATTTTGGAGAAGAATCTCTGCAAACACAGAAAAACCCTAGACCCTAAAATGTATCAACCAAATGGAGATCAGCAGCCCTGACTCTGAATCACTGTGACATAAAGGCCTGAAACACCATGGGGTGCGATCTCAAACCCTGTTGGGTTCCCTCTCATTTTTTGACTGATGTTCAGCTGGAAGGGCCGAGCTAGGAAGAAAAGGTGGCCTCAGCTCGTGAATTACAGTCAAAACCATTTGTTTTGTTAACTTCATGTGAACGTTACAGAGGAGCATCCTTCCATAGATTAGCAATCTTCTTGAGTAAACATGGATCCTTTACCTTGAACTTCAAAGGACACACTTCAAAAGGAAAAGCCAAGGTTATCCTCAGATGCTGAAAACTCCAGAATGAACTTTATTTTGAACTCAAAGGGCTTGATGACAACGCCAACTGGTTTGTGGAAGTAGTGGAGTTTTGTTTTTTGTTTTTTGACAGGAGAAATTTTGTGGTGGGTACCTTTATGTTTTTGAACAGAATATCTTTAGGATCCTATTGGATGGAAACTTTCCTACACCTAATTTTGAGGATCGAAAAACCAGGGTCTTTAAAAAATGCTGGCCATAGAATTGGATCATAAGGATTGGAAGGAACTTAGTGATCATCTAGTCCAATCCCTTCTGTTTACTTATGAGGAAACTGAGGATTAGTGAAGTTAAGTGAGTAGCCAAGGGTCATAGAGCTAGTAGGTGTGGGCCATACAGTTTGAATCCAGCTCTTCCCAACTCCATAGCCAGCACTCTATTCAGTATGACGTGTTGGCTCAGAGACCTGATTTTTTTTTTAGAGTGTTATCCAAATAAGTTATAGCTATCACTTTTGGAATTACAATGATTGAAGATCTACCCTACTAAACAGCGACCTCACCTTTCCTTCTCATATTCCATTTTTAACATGGTTAAAATTCATCAAGTTTCTTTCATACAAATACATGGTGATTTATGTTTGTTAAATGAGTCATGGAACCATTATAGCCATTACCTAATTACCTTCTGGGACCCTAGAACTCTGGCAGCAGAGCATAAATGACAACAAACACACTCTTGGACTTTTCTTGTCATTCATTTGATTCTAGGCTAGAAGAATGGAGTCATTGATGTTAAGGGGAGTTCTTCATGATTTTGACAGTTTGAAAAGGTTTGTTGAAAGACCACTGACCACTATGAAAAAAAAAAGAATATTAGAGCAGAGAACAAGAGAAAATGCCATAATTTGCATATACTCTAGGAAAGCTCAGCACAACCGGACATTTCAGCAAGAAGAGGAACATGCCAAGTTATGGAATGCAAGCTAGCAGCAATGCCCCCATGATTGTTTCAGATTCTGCAGTTATCCTGTTCTAGTGCCAGTTCCCTCTTTTCAATCTATTAATGGGTTTATAGAAAATATGAGACAAACGTAAGTTACACAACATTTCAGTTATGTCCTATCAGGTTTATAATAAGAAATGTTCCTCTTCCCTCTTCTCTCCATTCCCTTCATCTCCATTGTGGGCTTGTAAGGAATCCCTCCATACTGGGCAATAGAGGTTATCTAGGTCCAAAGAGGGAGTTCTTACTTATAAAGCAATGGCAATTTGTGTTTAAATATAAACATGGAGATTTAAATGTTTGTAAAATTATAGTTGAAAGCATACTACCACTGTAATCTATATACACTCTATAGTTGAAACTATAGTACCACTTTGGCTTCTACATCTATAAGACTAGGAAGTCAGACTAGAAGATCTCTGAGGTCCCTTCCAGCACTGACATTCTATGTTAACAGGATGATCTGACATTATTTTGGTCTTTATGATGATAAGGAAATAAAACTGTTAAGTTCCTCAGGGTCCTATGAGACTCCTCTACCTCTCGCTCCCAGAGAAATGATGAATCTGAATAAGCATTGGAACATGTATTTCTGGGCCTGCCATTTACCCCCCAAAATATCAGGCTTACAGCTTATGACCCCCATGGGAAATAAAACCAGGAACCAAGGGACTAGAACTTGAGTTTCAACTCTGCCAATAAGTTTACAGTAGCTAGTGATCAGAAAAATTAGGGCTGGAAAGGACCTTAGAAATCACCTACTCTATCCCAGCAGTGTATAATTTTACAGATAAAGAAACAGATATAAAAGGATTTAAATGATTTGCCCAAGGTTATCCAGGCAGCACAACTAAGATTTGAATCATGTCATCTGATTACAAATTCAAAGTTCTTTACACCGTACCATGCTCCCTCTGAGAATACATCATGCAGCCTCTCCCTTTCCTATTTCATATGCAGAAATAATGGCCCCCAATATGCTATGATTAGTGAGCTGCAAATGCCCAAATTTATCATTATTTATCTTGCCCAACATTATCTTTCCTACTAGCCTGCTATAACATCTGACACTCTCATCATTGAAACTATTCTTTGAGTCAAGATCAGAATGGGGAATCTGTGGCCCCTGGTCTAGATATTGTTGGGAAGCACACATATTCCTGAGAAAGGAAGAACCTATTGCCATTTTGAAGAATCCATTACCATAACAGTGTAGGTTTAACAGGGTAAGCAACATTCCTCCTCCTTCAAGAGAATAAGGAAATAGTCCAGACAGGGAAGGGGAGAGACAGAATACAAGGGGGTACCTGTGTTCAAATATAAATGTACGGTCAAATATTTTTTAAAGAGTAGTGAAAGCCATAGATGAGCAACATTAACATTGATATTCTTCTGACAATGCTAGATGGCTATAATTCATGGTACACAATGGCTTTGGAAGAATTTAAACTACAGGTAAATAAAGCATCAATGAAAAGACACATGAGAGATAGTAGGTATTCAACATCCTATTAATAGAAATCACCTGTGGGTGAGAAGTGATTATAAAATATGTCATCAATAAAATACACACATGATTGGAAAAGGAGGTAGGCTGATAATGTAGCAAGAATGAAAGATAATAGATGGACAACCTTGGAACCAATGAGCCAGATGAAATCTGCAAGCAAATTGAGTATAAGTCAATGAAATTTACTTGAACATATGGTTAAGAACTATACCAGGGGTGGGGAACCTGATCTATATCTCAATACTGGACCCGGATGGCTCCAGGGAAGGAAATGCGGCAGGTGACTTTGCACAGTCCTCCCTTACTTAAATTTAATTCACTTGCATGTCATGGCATCACCTCCCTGATGTCACAGTACTCTTCAAGAACAAAGGCCAAACAAGAGATACAGACAACAGTGAAGTAGTCTCTACCGTCAAGGAACTTCCATCAGGGAAGACAATGTGTATATTAAAAGGTACATTCAAAATATGTACAAAAAATTCCAGGGTTTGTTTGAGGGTGGTGGCAGTAAGGCACTAGTAGTACAATCTCTATAAATTGTTTCTACATGTAGAAATATGCTTTCCATCTTTTGTCTTCTTTAGTGAAATTTTCACTTTCTAACCTAGCATATTGGGTTGTGATGTCCCCACTCAGTCAGCTTAATGCACCTAAGACAAATGCTTCTGGATTCTTCTAGCTACTAGTGAGAGTTGTGTTGCGCAGCTGGCCAGCTCCAATTGCATCCCCTGTAGGTCAGCACCTTTTTCTTTTCACAGAGGTTGCTGCTCATCCTTTGTTCTCAAAGAGGACCATGACATCAGGGAGGTAATGCCGTAATATGTAAGTGAAATGGATTTATGTGAGGGAGGGTTGTGCAAAGTCACCAGCCTAGAGCCCAGCACAGTACCAAGTCACAGAGCAGAACAGAACAATCACAAAAATAACTATATTCCTAAACCTAGTCTAAACAAATTAAGAGATGAAATTAAGGTGCTTCTGAAATCTGAAGAAGGAAAAGGTGTTTGTTTGTTTGTTTTTTTAATTTAAAGGGGAACAAGGTTTGTTTTGTTCTAAATTTATTATTTTTATTTTTTCAAGTAAAAAGCATTTTTTTAAAAAATTAATTTTTCCCTCCCACTTATATTCCACCCCATTGAGAAAATAAATAAATAAATAAATACTCCTTTCCTCTCAAATAGGGCCCTCAATACATAGTTGCATAATGTGGCAGGACAAATTCTCACATTAGCCATTTCTGAAAATCTCTTTCTTCATTTTAAGTTCATCATTTCTCCATGGTGAGTGTTGTGTTCTGTCTTCATTTATTAGACTTGTGGTTTATCATTGTTTTGATCAGAGTTCTAAAGTCTTTCCAAGTTGATTTTTACTCTAAAAGTTTGTTCTTTTTGTATAAATTGCTCTAATTCTGTTCACTTCACTTTGCATCAGTTCATGGCAGTCTTCCTACTTTGCTATGAAACTCTCTATTTCAACATTGCTTATGGCATAATATTCCATTTCGTCTCATCAACAATTTGTTTAGCCATTCCTTCATTACAAAAAGACTCCCTTCATTTCCATTTTTGGCTATCACAAAAAGAGATATATAAATATTTGTAGATAGATAGATAGATAGAAAAATAGATACTTTTCCTGTTTTTCTTTTTAAAATTTATCTGGGAGTATAGGCTAGTAGTGGTTCAGGTAGGTCAAAGGTGAGTAATTTTCTGGATATTGTTCTAAATTGCTTTCCAGAATGACTAGAACAATTCAGAGAATTACCTATGCTCTATTTGTGTATCTGTTTTCCCACAACCCCTCCAACATTTGCCATTTTTTAAAAAAACAACTTTCCCATTCTGATAGATGTAAGACGAAATTTCAAAATTGCTTTATTTTGGATTTTTCTATTTAATAATTTATAGTATTTTTATGTAGTTGTTGATAGCTTGTTTCTCTTTCTTTCTCTTTTCTTTCTTTCTTCCTTTTCATATCCTTAGGCCATTTATTTATTGGGAAATGGCTCATAGTCCCAGGGGTTTTTGCTTTTGTATGTTGCATGCCTATTTTGTTCCACTGATTGAGCTTGTCTTTTATTTTAACCAATGCAAAATCATTTTGCTGATGACTTCTATATGTACAGTCTGATATTTGGTATTGATAAGTCATCTTCCTTCCCTTTAAAAAAAATTACCTTTACAATTTTTGACCATTTGGTTCTCCATATGAATCTCATTGCTATTTTTTCTAGATCTGGAAAATATTCTCTTGTGATTTTGATTCATATATAATTTAATATATAAATTAATTAAATAGAATTGTCATTTTTATTTTTCTGGCTTGATCTATTTATGAAAAATTAATGATTTTCTGATTAATTCTGAAGAGGAAAAAATTGAAGTCCGTGGGGTCATTGAAATTTTCATTTAATGCAATCTCTGGAAATTATATCTAATAACAAAATAGTTGATAAAAGTAACACTTATATTTCAAACGATTTTAAAAAGGAGATGGGCATCCTTAGTTTTGAATTCCAAAAAAACTTCTTTTCTGTTTCAGCCGCATGAATCTAACTAGGATATCAATTATACCAGAACAGAGTAAATTTAAAAAGCTGGTATTTGTTGTAACATTCATGAATTTGCCTATTTCCCCACAATATTTGATAGAAAATTGCAAAGATATTTCCAATTTTGAATATCAAGGTATAAATGGGAACCATTGACATGGTTGGAAAAAAAATCAGAGAAGAAAATGTGGAGCTATCAAAACCACTATGACAGAAGCAACTTGAGTTATTAAAGATTTTTGGGAAAGCACTGAAAGACTATGTCAGTATCTAAATGCTATACATGGTAGACAATCTGAACACCATTTTGCCTAATCAAAGTCAATGTGAAAGGGATATGTATCAAATAATCTGGAAAATGAAAGCATATCAGAAATACTAGGTTCTCTTAATCAGCCACTGAAAATTAAAGTCAAAAGGTCAAGAGATAGGTAGTCACAGCATGTAAAGAACAAAATCAACATTTTGACATAAAAAACTTTCCAATGAAGATATCAAAATAACTTATATGAAAAAGGCACTAACTCATTATTGATTAGAGAAATGCAAATTAAAACAACCTTGAGATACCATTTTACACCTACCAGATTGGCTAAACAGATTAAAGGGGAAAGTGACAAATGTTGGAGATGTGGAAAAATCGGGAAGCTAATTCATTTGTTGGGGGAATTCTGAACCAATCCAACCATTTTGGAGAGCAACTTGGAATTATGCCCAAAGAGTTACTAAACTGCCTGTATCCTTTGCCCCAGCAATACCATTACTTAGTTTATTTACAAAGATGATTAGGAAAAAAGGAAAAGAACCCATACATTCTAAAATGTTTATAGCAGCTCTCTTTACAGAGGCAAAGAACTGGAAATTGCAGGGATGCTCATCAATTGGGGAATGGCTGAACAAATTGTAGCATATGATTGTGATGGGTACTACTGTGCCATAAGAAATGATGAGCTCAAAGATCTTAGAAAAACATGGAAAGATTTGCATGAAATAATGAAGAGTGAAATGAGCAGAACTAAGAGAAAATTGTATACAATAACAGCAATATTGTTTCAAGAATAACTTTGAGTGAATAAACCATTTTGACTATTATCTATATTCAAATCAAGTATAAAGGACATGTGAAGAAAGATGCTATCTGCATCCAGATAAAGAACTGATAAGTAGGAGTATATATGTATACAATAGAATAATTTTACATATATGTATCTGTGTGTGTGTATATATATATATATATATATATATATATATATATATATATATATTTGTGTATATACACATGTATATATATTTGTATCTAATGGTAGCCATCTTTAGGGCCAGGGATGGGAGAGGGAAGGAAAAACAAGAAATAAAAGAAAAAAATAAATTTACATGATAATTTTATTATATACTTAAAAGGAATAGCAAGTTCTACATAATAGGTTTGCAGTTTCATGTGCAGTCATCTTTTTTTTATTATACTATGCTTTGAAAATGCTTGTTTTATTCCATCAATTAAAAATAAAATGAATTTTTAAAAACTTAAAAACAAGTTTTAATAGGTTTAATAGGCACACCAGACCAAATATTCATGAATTCTAAGCTACATGGAATGAAAAGCTTTCAAAATATTAAGACCTAGCAGAGAAGATCAAAAACATATGAGAACAGGATGAAATAGATATATTATCCCTACTCTCCTGACTGCTACAAGATTTGTACCCAGGGTTCTTTCAAGGTATTAATGAGTGAATGACATTTATGAAGCACATACCATGTATCAAGCATGGTGCTAAGCTCTAGGGACACAAAGAGAAAATTCAAGACAATCTCTAATCTCTAGGAGCTCTCACCGTAATTGAGGAAGACAAGGAATGTAACTAAATTCAGTGGCAGGGTGGGGTAGAATAGCCTGGAACTCCAAAGATTGCAATGCTGGGGGACATGACAAGATTCAGGGAGTGCTTAGGATATTCATAGGAGGAGCTTTTGTCCAGATACTTTTCTATAACTACAAAAAACACCTGTGCGATTCATTTCTAGAACATTAAATTTAAACATGCGATAATAAAGTGATTTGTCTCAGGATCTTTTTCTATCTTAATCCCTTTTTTTAGAAGATGAAAACAAAGAGATGATAATGATCACTCATTAAATTGAGAGCAATATTTTAATAGACATCACTATAATGAATATGTAGAATGAAAAGCTCTCTAGAGACCTAGCAGAAGAAATAAAAACCATGTAGGAACAAGATGAAATACATCTCATTTCATCATCTAGTCTGCTACTGGATTTGTACCAAAGATACTTCCAGTGTGCCTACAGAACTTACCCGACAATACCTTAATTCAATTACCAAAAAAAAAAAAAAAATCATTTTTCCACCTGTGTAACAGGTGCTGAACATCAAACATAAAAGTAGGATAGTAACTTGTCCAAGAACTGCTTCAATATGATGAGAAGAATAAGAATAGTTATAATAGTTGATATTTACATATCTTTTTAAACTTCACAAAGTACTTTGCATGAGTTATTTCATCTCAATCCCATAAAAACACAATAAGACCAATATTACAGTTATTACTATCCTAACTTTATAGATGAGGAAATTGAGTCAAAGTGATTTGTCCATGGTCATATAGCCATTTGGTGTCAGAAGTGGGATTGAACCAAGGTCTTCCTGAAATCAAGCCAACAAGCATCTTATTATTTGTCCACTCTGTCCAAGGAACTATGCTAAGCACTAAAGATACAAATGAAAAATAGTCCCTGCTCTCAAAGAGCTTACAGTCTAATGGAGGAGACAACATATGAACAACCATGTACAAACAAGAAATATACAGGACAAACTGGAGATAATTTCAGAGGGTAGGCACTAAGGTTAAGGAGAACTGAGAAAGCTAGACATTGTGCAATTATAATGACCAAGTTTGGCTTCAGAAAATGGATGGGAAAATACATTTCCCTCCTTTCAATGAAGTGTGTGTGTGTGGGGGGGAATCTATCTGTATGAAATTTGCACATGCCTTCGGAAACAAAGTGTTTGGTTGATTTTGCTGAACTTAAAAAAAATTAATGTTAGAAGACGCACTAGATGGGGAATATTTGGAATTAAATGATATATAAAATCAAAGGACATTAATAAAAATGTAAATACACACACACATACATATCTTTAATATATCCATGTCTTACTTTAAAATTGATCTCATGATATCCATTTAGATGTGAGGTTTTTGTGTAACCTAGAAACCTTTGACCTTTTTCATTTTTTTAATCCTGAGCAACATTTTATAATACATTTTTCCTCCTCCTCCACGCTCACCTTTGCTGCAAAGTCACCAAGTATTAGATGTGTTGCTTCATAGAATTTCTCTATTTCTTCATCTTCTACAATAGATGTTAGCATACAAGCTCTTTTTATAAATGCTCATCCTAAATACTGCTGAGCAAGATGATCTAAAGACTCATGAAGTGATATTTCTTGTTGGTTGGACACATGATAAAACCAACCCCACTAACTCAGGGTAACAAGATCACAGATTAATCACAGGATCTCATTTCAAAGTTGAAGAGATGGTAGGAAATCATCCAGTCCACCTTCTTCATTTTACAGGTGAGAAAACTAAGCACCAGGGTGTATAAGTAACTTGACCAATGTCACACAGGTTGCCAGTGGCAGAGATTGGGCTTGAACTTGGGTCCTCCGATCCTAAATCGAGTATTCTTTCCTTTTGTTTTCCTGTCCCAGGAGAAACTATGAATCCTGTTTCCATTTAGCTACAACTTCTTTCTCTTAGCATAAGAAAAAATTCCGTATTTAGTAAAATAGAGCAGAGGTTTGGGGAAAATCATAGCTTGTAAAAATTTCTAGATTTGTCCCTGATAAACTATCAAGGCTGTCAGTGTCCTCTTAGCTCAGATTCTTCCCATCTGCTTTGGTATGTGGGGCCTTACACCAATATTTGGGGGCAGCTAGGTGGTGCAGTGGATGGAGCACTGGGCCTGGAATCAGGAAGACTTCTGTATGAGCTCAGACCCAGCCTCAGACATTTACTAGCAGTGTGACCCTGAGCAAGTCACTTAACCCTGTATGCCTCAGTCTCCTCATCTGTAAAATGAGTTGAGGAAGGAAATGGCAAAACACTCCAGAATCTCTGCCAAGAAAACCCCAAAATGGGGTCATGAAGAATTGGACACAACTGAAACTGAACAATCGTGCTAATATTCCCTCACTGCCTAACAAGGAGGCCCTGCTTCCACACTCCTCCTGTGATCTAACTAAACTGTGACTTATTGACTGACAGATAAAATCTCCAAAGTCCTTTTACCTTCTGGGCTTTTTCTTTTTCTTAATCTTCCGGGAAGAGTTGATATATCCTGTTTTGCATCTAGTTGGTTTTTGGCACAAACCAAGACCTGATTCAAAGCTAAATCTGGAACTAATGGGTAGCCAAAATTAGAGTAATCCAGGACAACCCAGATAATTCAGCGTACTTGATCATCTTAAAATGTGCTTTTTTCATTTACTTGAATAGTGTATTTAAAATGGAAGCAGTGGATGTAGATTTCTTCCAGTGCTAGGTTCTGAATAACAAAGCGAAGTCCAAGAGTTGAGTATCAAAAGAATATGGTCATAGAATCATAAAATCATATTTTCTTCAACCAAAAAGGGACCCTAGAATCATCTAATCTAATCCTCTCATTTTTTCGGATAAGGAAATTGAATCCCAAAGAGGCAAAGTGACTGATTCAATTCAACCATTATTTATCAGTTGTCTACAATGAACCAGTTTAATGTTCTTTCCACGAAGCTAGTGTTTAGAAATAAAGCAAGGTTTGGAGTTTGACCATCAAAAAAGGACACGATTTTACTGGTCCAATCCCTATAATGGCCAGTAATAACACTACCCCCAACTCCTTCTGGCTTCTTCTAGATATTAGAGAGGAATGCCTCAAATGTCTCCATCCAGGAGACATCCATCTCTCTTCTTCTCCAGGGATGTGACTTTCAAGGGAGAGTAGTGGAAGATAGGAGGAAAAGATCGTTGTTTTTGATGGCCATTTGATTCTGGCAGTGTGCAAATGTTTCCTCCTTCCTGAAACCCAGGTGGGTTAAAGGATCCTAAGATTTAGAGGTGAAAAGGACTTTAGGGAGCTGTCAACACTGGTCCAAGCTGGGGTTAGTAACAGGCCCCGAATGGGAAGAGTATATAATTGGCTACATTTATGTATTTATTTGTCTATGTCTTTCTACCTACATGTCTCTGACTATATTAAAGAGTGCAATAGAAGTGATTTTTGGATTATTGGTTGGGTTGCAGAACTATGATTTAGAGATGAATAGAATCTGAAAGACGATTTAGTTGAAATTCTTCATTTTTTAGATTTGGAAACTAAGGATAAAAGATTAAGTAACTTGCCATAGAAGATAGATCAAGAGATATAGTCTTCAACCTACTTTTATTTCTAATACTCCAACCTCTTCTATTAGTGTGAATAATCAAATTTTGACTATCTATAAATGTGTGTCAATCAATGAGCATTGGTGTTTCACTACCAATCTTTTTGAGAAGCCTTCAAGTTTATCCCCATTACAGAGAATGTTTTGGAGTGCCTAGAGCTTGGTCAAACATTGAAGATGCCAAGGCCATCCACTTCATCCTGGACCATCACTGGTCGTCTTGACTCTTGTCATGCCACTGGACTTTGATAACTCAGGGAGAGTGAGGCTGACAACTCTGTGCAACTCTGCCTCACTTAAATCCACTTCACTCACAAGTCAAGACATCACCCTGCCATGTCATTGGTCCTCTTTGACAACAAAGGACAAGCAACATTAATTAAGTACCTATGATGTGCCAGTCTTTGTGATAGGTATTGAGATTACAAATGAAAAAGTGACTTGCCATACAGGTGTTTACAATCTAGCAAAGGAAAACAATATGTACATTTTTAAGTATTAACAAAATGGATAAAATTTAGGGGGCAGGCAGTAGCAGTTTGAGAGAGCAGTAATAATGACAATAACAATAATAGCTAGTATTTATTTGGCATCTGCTATGTTCCAGGTGCTATGCTAAGTACTTTACAAATATTATCTCATTTGATTTTCACAATAACCCTGGGAGGTAGTTGTTATTATTATGCCCATCTTACAGTTGAAGAAACTGAGACCAACAGAGATTAAGTAACTTGCCCAAGATCACACAGCTAGTAAGTGTCTGAGGTGGGATTTTAACTCAGGTCTTCTTCATACCAGGTCCACCTGCCCACTTAACTGCCTCAATTAGAAATAAGGAAAGGCTTCGTATAGAAGTTGGTATTCGAATTAAGTCCAAGCTAGAGATTCTCTGAAAAGGAGAGGAAGGAGTATATTCTAGACATGGGGTAGCCATATGAAAGCACAGAGATAGGACACATAAGAGTGGTATGTGGGAGAAACAGTAAGGAAGTCAATTGGACTGGACCATGCTGTTATTTAGTCTTTTCAGTCATGTCCCACTCTTCATGACCTCAACTGGGATTTTCTTGGCAAAGATATTGGAGTGATTTGCCATTTTCTTCTCTAGCTCATTTTATAGATAAGGAAACTGAGGTAAACAGGGTTAGGTGACTTGCCCAGTGTCACACAGCTAATAAGTGTCTGAGGACAGATTTGAATTCAGAAAGATGAGTCTTCCTGATTTGAAGTCCATTGCTCTATCCACTGCACCACCTAGCTGCCCCATAGCTACCCATGTTGGCTGGACCATAGTGTGTGTAAAATTGAGTAATACAAAATAAGTATGGAAAGGTAGGATCAGACCAGGTCATGAAGGGCTTTAGATGCCAAATAGGAGTTTATAGTTGATCCTAGAGATGATGGAGAGTCACTGAAGTTTACTGAGTAGGAGAATGACATGGTCAGATCTGCACTTTAGAAAAACTACTTTGGCAGCCGTGTGGAAGATATATTGGATGGGAGACCCTAGAATCATTTAGTCTAATCAATCAATAAACATTTTTAACTGCCTAGTACATGCCAGAAACTCCCCTTACTTTATCAGATAAGGAAAGTAAAGCCCTAAGAGGCAAAGTGACTTGGATTAAATTCAACTATTATTCGTGTTTTCATGCTTGGGCCCAAGTGCCTAACTGAATCTCCCATTGCAAAGACATTGTTACCACAATCGAGGTGATTCTAAGGAGGTCTGAAGAGATCAAAATCAACAGCCCAGCAAAGCCGGAAAACAGCTGCATCATCTGAGGAAGAATCTGAAAGGCAGCCACATTTTACCATACCAGACATGTGGTCATCCAGTTTTTGCTCAAAGTTCTTCATCTGAGGGACCCCACCACCTACAACATTCTACTTTGGGATGATTCTAATAATTAAGAAGTTTGGTGCTTTTTGGTTTTTCTTCCCTTCAAATCAAACCTAAATTTGTCTGTTTGTCACTTTCATGGTTGTTCTTGGTTTTGTCCTTTGGAGAGATGATTCTATGTGAAGTATTCCAAGCACAGGTACAGTTTTAGTTCAATACAACACCACCCTTAATCTGCAAAATGCTATCCGATTTTCCGTCATTACATCTCACGTAATCCTCTTTGATGATGCCTTCTTGACCTACCTCACTCACATTGTTTTCTTTTCTGAAAACCCAATACATTTACAATCAGTACCACACAGTCAGGTACCAGTATTCCCAAACCATGTGTTTGCTTTTTCTCATGAAATGGAGTGTAAGCTCCTTGGAGGCAGAGCCCAGATCTTGGACGTCTCCATATCTCCCATAGTCCCTAGCACAGTAGGGGCTCAGTAAATATTTGTGAACTGATTGCAGCTTCCACGATCTCCGTTCCCCTTCAGGGCAGCCTGTCATCCTGAATGCATGGCGGGATTTTAAGGCAACTGATGGATTTCTGCTTTCTTGGCCTATATCAAAATCCAGATTGAGCCTTCACTCACTTGCTTCAAACCTGCTCCTTCCATAGGCCACTGGGAAATTGTTTTTCATTGTTCATAAATTCCAACCTTGTTTACACTGGAGCACAGGAAAAGCAAAAATAGCCTGGGCGCTGGAAACCGCCAGCCCTATGCTGGGACGCTGCTGTGGAGTGATAAATGATTCTCAGTCCCCCGTGGGTTAGAGGGCACCACACGTCCAATAACTACAACATCCGATAACAAAGTTTTTCTCCATCATTTACAATCCAAACACTAAGAACGCAACCCTCCGGACCCCTCATCCTTCATGTTCAATTGTAAATCCTGATTAAATAGCTTGCAGGTGTCAGGATTAAAGTGTATGCAGTGGGAGCCTAAACACAAGGCCAGCTGGGTTCCTCATTTGCCAGTTGCAGTTTCTGCTCTGTTTGGAAACTGTTGACAGTACAACTGAAAATGTTCCTTTGGGTACAGACTGAGTTAAATAACAAGCAGGATGAGTAAGAGAACAGCTGTAGATATTTTTCTCTGTTTAACATACCTGCCTTGTTGATTTATAGTAAGCCCCCCCATATAATGTACATTTTGTAATCCAAAACATTTAACCTTTGGAGCCAAGGCTGTGATAAAGCTATCACACACAGGAAAGGGTCTTGACAAGCTTTGTATTCCCAACGTTTTTCCTCAAAGGAAAAGAAATATGTGGTGATACCTCACTTTGATTATTCAAATGACTGTGGTAATGCCTTATCTAATACTAATGCCTAATCATCCCCAAGGTTAGCTACAGAGAGCTTGAGACCTACCAATAAGGGGGACTTATTTGTTCAAAAGCAAAGCATGTTGGGAAACAGTCATCTCCTAAAGCTGGATTGGTGAAGGGACACTCTATGCAAATCACCTTTCTGACTTGGAGGGGGAGGGGAAAGGAGAGTGGATAAGGAAGAAGAGAAAGAGAGAAGGAAGAAGGAGGAGGAAAAACTAAAGAGAAGAGAGGAAAGGAGAGGAGAGGAGAAAACGTGGTAATTACAAAAGGCCTTTTCACCGAGTCAGTGTATTTGTTAATATGGTTTATACCTAGATGTGTTCTTGACCTGCATGTTCACTTGTTCAAAGTGTTCTTGCAATTTCTTCCCCTAGATAATAACCATACATAATAATAAAAGACATTCATTCATATAGACCTGGAAGACTGCAAAGTACTTTAAATGTATCATCTCTGTGGCCTCTCACAATAATGCTGACAGAGGTTCTCCAGTTATCTGCTTATTTTTTTTTCTGAGAAAAGGAAATGGAGTCTGAAATATGTTAAACGACTTGTCAGTGGTCACACAACTAAGTTAGAAGTAGGCAGAATTTGAATCCAGATTTTCCTGATTTCACATCCAACATGTTATCCGCTATAACAAACTGCCTTTGCGGTAAATAGACCAAGACCAGAGGACTTATTTCTAATGGCCATTTTGTTAAGGTTCCAGATTATTTTTGAGACTCATTCATTTTTATCTAGAGAAGTAAAATTCTTTGCATATGCTCATCGTTAGAAGGCATTTTCTCTATCCTCTATTCCCTAGCCAAGCGGTGCTGCTGTTGTTGAATCATTTCAGTAACATCTGACTTTTTGTGACCTGATTTGGAGTTTTCTTGGCAAAGATACTGGAGTGATTTGCCATTTCCTTCTCCAGCCCATTTTACAGATAGGGAACTAAGACAAACAGGGTTAAGTGAGTTGCCCAGGATCACACAGCTAGTAAGAGCCTAAAGCTTGATTTGAACTCTTGAAGAGTGTTCCTGATTCCAAACCCAGTGCTTTATCCACTGTATCACTTAGCTGCTCCCTTGTTCTTAATATGTCCTAAAAATTAGAGGTGAAAGGGACTTTAAAGAGGACGGAAGTTGACCCTTCCTCTTGACAAGATTAAAGTGAAGATGATGACTGTCGTTAGAATTTCCAAACCTTAAAGACTTATGTAAATGTTACCAGTGGTGATCATGATCATGACAATAATCATGAGATTTAGGCCCGGAAGAGACCTCAGAGGCCATGTAATCCCACCCCCTCCTTTAGCAGTTGACAAAACCGTGAGTCAAAGAAGCTAACGTTACTTGTCAATGGTCATATACAGGATGATGCTAAAAAAGTCAATGGGTATGGGAAAAAGGTTGGGACACAAAACATAAAACACAGAATGTTAGAGCTGGACCCAAGAGATCATAACTTTAAGAGCTGGAAGGAAACTCAGAAATCACCTTATTTAATACTCTTGTTTCACAGCTGAGGAAGCTGAAATTTAATGAAGAGAAGGGGCTTTCCCAAGGTTACCTAAATAGTTAGTGGAAGATCCATCACTCACATGCTGCATGTTGACTTAGAAAACCCAACATTAACATTGTCTATGTTGCATTTTATTTATTCTATTTATTTTTTTCTATTTTATTTTATTTATTTTATTATTCTATTTTATTTTTTTTCTATTTTATTTATTCTATTAAGCAGTTCCCAATTGTATTTTAATCTGGTTCAGGCCACACTACAGCAATCTTATACCTTGACCCACTGACTCTGACACCTCTTCACTATACTACTCCAAATGTTGATGGGAAAATCGACAAAAGCTGTGTCTGTTTTGCCATTATCAGTGCTGCACTAATAGTAACATTACTTTCCTTTGTATAACATTTAACCATTTTTTATTTCATTTACTCTTTATGATAACCCTATAAGAGAAGCAAAGCACAGGTATTTTTTTATCTCTCGTTTTCAGATGAGAACTCATGCCTGGGACAGTGAAGTGATTTGCCAAGATCATCAAGTTACTAGACTTGGACTAAAATCTTAATCTTCTGCTTCCCTAGTCCCACATCCTACCCACTACATCATGCTATACTCCATCAACTAAAATGTATTGAATGCCTTTCTGGGTCCATGACACTGGACCAGACACTGTCCAAAAAATTTCATTTGTATAGTACATATCTTTGCCCCCAGAACAGCAGTTCTCAAACTTTTTGGTTTCAAGATACTTTTACACTCTTAAAAACTATTTGCGGAACTCCAGATATATGTGGATTATGTCTATCATTAATTATTGTGATTAGAAATTAAAACACCTTAGTATCATGATAAAGGGCAGCTAGGTGGTACAGAGGATAAAGTGCAGCACCTGGAGTCAGGAAGCCTCATCTTCCTGAGGTCAAATCCGGCCTCGGATACTTACTAGCTAGGTGACCCTGGGCAAGTCACTTAATTTGTTTGCCTCAGTTTCCTCATCTGTAAAATGAACTGGAGAAGGAAATGGCAAACCACTACAGTATCTTTGCCAAGAAAACCACAAAATGGGGTCATGAAGAGTAGGACATGACTAAAATGACTAAATAACACAATTATGAAAATAGTTTTGACCTTGCAAACCCAGGTCCCCAGACCACACTTTGAGAATCATGGCTCTAGAAAAGTGGAGCATTGGAATTGTAGTCAGAAGATGGGGATCCAAATCTTAGCCCTGCCACTTAATGCTTGTATGACCATACAAAAATCACTTAACCTCTACGGCCCTCTGTTTCCTCATTTGAAAAAAAATGAGGTTAGACTAGATGGCATCTGAGGTCTCTTCTAACTCTACATCTATAATCTTATGAGCCTATGAATAATCGAGTGGGGCAGTGCAGATGGAAGAAGTTTGTACTAATACATCCCCAGAAATATTTATAGGTCATGTAAAAGTATAAGTAACCAGGGGGAGGGAGGGATGGAGAGAGAATTCCAGCTGGGTCCAGGTACCCCAAACGCCCCAGTGTGGTTATAGCCTAGAGGGAATATAATAGAGGAAGAAAAGGACTATTTCTTAAAAGTTTCACCTTTGCCCACTTTCTCAAATTAAGAACAATTGCTGTAATATATTTGAGTTATATTACTGGTTTTAATTCTTAAAAAAAAAAAAAAGGAAAAACTGGTTCCCTCAATGGCCTTGCATGGATGAGAAAAGAGAGTAATAATGCTGGGATCTCTTTAGTAATTTCTACAGTATCCTTGCACACATTTCAGAAGGAATTTGGAAATGAAGAGCAACAGAGAGCAGAGCTTGGTTGGAGGAATTCCTAAAGTCAACATCTGCAAGGACCCATTTGGAGTCAGGATGTTGGAGTTATGCTTGGAAGTATGTTTGACAGTCCTAGTACTCAGTGGGATCTGACTGAGAACAAACTTAATGACTAATGAGTCAAAAGTTAGCCACACTGGCCTCTTGGATTAAAATTGACAAACATGCATTAAGCACCTGCTATGTGGGAGGCCCTGTACAAGGTCCAGAGAAATACAAAGGCCAAAACAATAGCTCTTACCCTGGAGGAGCTTATATTCTAGTAGGTGTATATAACATATGCACATAGTTAAATACAAACTATAAATAAAATAGTACCAGGTAATTTCAAGAGATAAAAAGAGAATGGGGGAGGGGGCAGGGCAAGCTCACAAAAGGCTTCACATTGAAAGTGTATGTTACCCGAGCTGTACTTCAATGAAGCCAGGGATCGTAGTCAGTGAAGGTAAAGAGGGAGTGTATTCATCTCAATGAATATTCTGAATGTCTCAAAGCATGAAGAAAGCACAATTACTGACAAGCCCCACTGATGGTGTAATAAGTGGAAACTAATGATGGCTTTCTTTTTAAGGACATTTCTGTCCAAGCACTTAACTTTGGTCCAGGAATATCATAGCAAAGGAGAAAAAGGGAATTTTTGGTACCAGTGAGGTACTATATTGTACTGTATTCTATCACTTTCTCCTAATCATTTATTTATTAATTTGCACATACCATTCTACTAGGCACTATAAAATACTAATTAAATAGTCCTAATGCTCACCTTTAAGGGTGCTACTAACTTTTACAAGAAAAATATATAGAAGCTTGTTAAAGTTTTTAGCTCTTGATGGCTAGAACCTTAACTAAACATTCACACAATAGCGTCATTACTAAGTTATTGGCAAAAAAAAAAGTGACTCCTTGGGTCTAGAATTGGCATAGAATCAAGATCTAAGCCTTCTTGACTAATAGAGGTCACCAGAACCTACCTCCTTGACAATCTGACCCCAAATCACCCCCAAACTTCTGTCCTTATACACACACACACACACATACACACATACACACACACACACACACACACACACACACACACACACACACAGAATCCTTTTTTTGTGAGGTACCAAGAATTACAGGGGCTGCAAGGAAAATCATAATGCTTATACTGGTGGGCATTTGAAGGATAGTTTGAAAGTGGCCAAATTAAAATGAGGTTGCCTTATTTATATCTATATCTATACATATTAAACATGTACATTAATATATTATGTAATTAATGACATAATAAATCACTATGTATAATAATGTACATAACAGGAGAAAGGGTGTTTAATTTAAACATCTAATTCAAGATTAAGCTGCCAGTTCTTTTTTACTTCAAACCTGCTAAAAATCTAAGGTTTATTTGTCTACTTTTAAGCCATTGATGAGCAAGCTTTCTTTTTTCTTTTTTTTTTTTTTAGCATCTACTATGGTTGATAGACAATCAATTATTGAGGATTCTCGCCATACTGAGCAGTGTGCTTCAGCCCAGGGGCTAATATAAAAAAGTATGAGAATTAGCCCCTTTTATACAGTTCAGGAGACAAGATACACAGATGAAATAATCGGAGAACCAAACAATGTATAACCAAGTGCTACATTTCTTGCCTTAGTAAATAGAATGTGAGGAACCCATCTGAATAACTCTTTGATGGTTGAGGAAATTTGGTGGCTCAAGGTCATGAATCTGAACACAGGTTTTTATTTTTTTATAGGGCTTTTGATGTTGAAAGTTTTTTTTTTTAAAACGGGTTGAATATGTTGATGTCCTTCTATCCTGAAGTCTTTTGTGCACATTCTCAGCTTACCTTGTATCTTATTATGAAATTATTTGTGTATGTGAAATATTTCCCACTAAACTCCTTAAGGGCCATGTTTTTGCCCCCTGTCACTCCTAGGAGTCAATTACCGGGGGGAAGGGGGGATTCCATTTCAGTGCGACATTTAGCTGGATTGTGGTTAACTCAGGATTTACTATAATAGTTTATAATCATGATTAGATAATAATATAACACAATTCTATATTCCTCTGAGGTATCATTTATTTAACTTTCTACCAAAGACTTTGGGTAATGCCCAACTTAATATTTCTTCCTTCATGATCCAAAAGAAAAACAACTCCTTTTCCTTGTCCCCTTCCTTATAGTAATTGTCATCTCTTTCTTGTGTATCTCATCAATAATTACTACTCTGCCTTTGATCACACCTTCTAGACAGCAATCTCATAACCTGCATTACAACAGACCTTGCCTTAGGAAATGCTGCATACAAGCTAATCTTCTTTTCTCCCCCAATAACTAACCACTAGATATGAGCTATATCTGGCTTGGCATGTGGTAAAGAGAAAATCTGTTAGCTACACTTAACTAATATGAAGTCCAAAGCAGCTGGAGCCATGTTATCGAGGGTAAATCTGGGCTAATATGGTCCGTAGCCTGCCCAAACTTACCAAGGCAAAATAACAAAGATGCTTTGTGGGAATGAGAGTAGTATTCCTTGTCCAGTGCTCATACGGACACAAGAAGACAAAAAATCTAAGTGAAAAAAAAAAGGAAGTTAGCCCTTGGCTACCAAAAGGGCAAACCTAGAAGGTATAAGTAAGGCAGACATTTGGGGAATGAGTTCAACTTCATGAAAATAATCATATCCTTTCAAACTCTGGAGCTCTCAGTATACTGTACCCTACATGGCTGACTTAGAATCACAGCGTTACTAATCTGGAAAGGGCCATAGTCTGATCTCCTTAGTTATATATGCAGAAAAGGAAACCTAGAGAAGTAAAAATTACTTGACTAAGGTCACAGGATCATAGTTTTATATCTGAAATCATGAAAAGGACCTTTGAGGTCATCTAGTCCAACTCTTCTCCATTTTACAGACAAAGAAACTGAGGTTAAGTGATATACCTCAGAGTCACACAGGTAACAACTGGTTCAACTGGGATTTCAACCCAGGGTCTCTGAATCCAAATCCAGCGTCACACTTCAGGCTAATGACAAAGCCAGAACCAGAATAAAGATGTCCCCATCTCCATGTGAGTGTTCTTTCTCCCATGTCATAATTCCTTGACCTTTCTAGGCCATCTTTATAAAGCCTGAAATGGAGGGTAGGGGGCAATTTGAATAACTTAGGCTAAAGGAAACACACTTTGTAAAGAAGAAGGGGAATGAAACTTTCACAATGTATCAATTACATAAACGAGACCACACAAACATGGCTGTATTTACATAATCCTGGTCTTTTCCCTAACCCCAAGGATAATCCCTAGGATTTGGAGTCTGAGAAACTAGGTTCGAGTCCCCATTCTGCTATTTACTAGTCATATATATGACCTTAAACAAGTCTAACCTCAGTTTCTTTATCTGTGTAATGGCAGGGTTGGATTAGATGGTCTCTTAGGTCTACAATCCTATGATTATTTGTTCCGTTTCCAAACAGATTTTTGGAAACTACAGGTAATATAAAATGATGGAGACCTCAGTGACCCAAATTTAGGTGACAAATTTTCTGGTTAGGAGGAACAATACAAGTGCTGTGGTAGGATAGGATGACAGAGTTCATATAGATTGAAATTACGGGAAACTCCAGCTCAATCTTAGACAGCTCTTACATCCAACAGGCATTCCCAGAATCAATTTACAGCAGGGGCCAAAGATCAAAAATTTTAGGGGAGCTTGGGGAATTATTCCTCCCCAACCCATCTATCCTTTCATCTGCACACCCACTGCAACAGAATAGCAAACAGCTCCCAGTTCCTGAGTTGTCTCTGGGAAGCCTTCACAGCAGGCACGGGGAGCCTAGAATGGTTTCAAAAGCTTGCCCCCAGCTGTCTGCAGCAGCGCATTTGGAAGCCATCCTGTAAGAAGCTGCATTCTCTCCTCTAAAGTTCCAGCCATACACAAAAACAACAGGAACCAGCAGCCTTGCCCTCACCCTCATGGGAGGCAGATCTGGAAAATGGGATTAATAATAAATGGTCTCGCTCTCATAGGGGCACTGTGAGGATCAAATGGGAGAAGAGATAACAAAAATGTGCTATGTGCATATGAATTATTACTATCGTAGGATCCCAGGATACTTGCTTTTTGTCTTTGGAGGTATCAGACTTCTGGATTTGTGAAAAGCCTTATTATGGACCTATGGCCATTACAGACCAGTGCTGGTGGCGCATGCATCACAAAATCATAGATTTAACATAGAAAGGGAACTGCAAAGCCACCTAATCCAACCTCTTCATTGGCCAATCTCTCCCCATCTCCCCTTTGACCCTCAGAGCCTTACACATTTCATGGCCAGGGGAGAGAGGGCTCCAATGCAAAAACTTTTATATGGATTTCATATGCACATTCAGTTCTGGATCAGTGGCCAATCAAAAAACTTTTATTCGCCACGAAACAGCCATAGAATACCTGGGCATCTTTTGAGCCAGGGAACAGGGATCATCTATTATATGACATCATGCAGAAAAAGGTTCACCAAACTGTCTATGTGGATTGGTAGCAGGCAGAGCCCTCTGGGCATGTTTCCATGACTGAGCACTCATTGGCCAATCTTCTCTCCCTTATGTACAGATGAGGAAACTGAGGCTTATGGGGGTTAAGTGACTGCTCAGCTTCACATGACTAGTAAGTATGAATATCAGGTGTTGAGCTCAGATCTTCCTGATTGTGTTGTTGTTGTTGAGTTGTATCCAACTCTTTGTGACCCTGTGGATGTTATTCATGGGATTCTCTTGGCAAAAATATTGGAATGGTTTGCCATTGCCTTCCCATGTGGATTAAGGCAAACATGGTTAAATGACTTGACCAGGGTCATACAGCTAGTAAGTATCTGAGGTCACATTTGAACTTGGGTCTTCCTGACTCCAAGCCCAGGGCTCTATCCACCAAGCCCTAGCTGCCTCTCCTGACTGTAGGGCCAGCTCCATTCACTATACCCAGGCTGCCTCTCAACATAGGCATTAGAAAATCTACATAGAGATTCTGGTAGGGGCATACTTTTCTACCATGATCTTCTTGCTTGATCTATGGCCCATCACTGATCCAGGTTTTCAGTCACTCTTGAAAAAAAATGAAATCTGAGCCTGAGAAGATTTTCAATGTTTTAAAAATCAATTTCCTTGGGTCTGGCTCTTTCCGTGCTGGCAAAGTGACAGGTATTTGCAAAACTCTAGAGATTATAGTGCTTCCTTGACAGGCTGAATTTTGACAAATACTCCCTGAACCTAGGTGGAAAGCACCATGTTCTTTGGCATCTGCCCTCCCTGCCTCCATTAATGCACTCCATCAGAACAAGGATCAACAGCCCATTTACTCCAGTGCTTTCTCTTACCACTTTATTCACTTGATTTCCCTATTAGGAAAGTTTCAAAGCTTGTGAGAGAAGTTAGGGTTCACCTCAAAGTAAACAAGATTCCAATGGTTTTGATAGTTATCCAGAAAACATGTGGTTGCCAATCAAATGACAGAGCCTGGTAGGCTTAGTAGAAAGATCATTCTTAACTGTCCTGTACCAAAGAAGGAAAGATACATGTGATGTTTGTGGCAATCCATCAATCATCCAAGCAAGCATTTATTAGGATCTTTACTGTGTGCCAAGAGATTTCATCATGAGGTCTATGTAGGCCAAAAACAGGAGGCCCCACCTGGTGGCTTCTTGGTCTTTAGTTAATGGTACAAAACTATTCATTAGGAATAATTATTCAAATTTATGGAGTCCTTTATGGTTGATAAAGCACTATCCCAACAATAGCCCTGAGAGGTAGGTATTATAAATAACCCTCAGTGCCCATTTGACAGATTAGGAATCAGAGGCCCAGAGAGTTGCTAAGATGCTATTTCAATGGTCTCACTGCTACTAACCTTGAATCCAGTTCTTCTGACTCCAAGATCAATGTGTTTTCCTGTTTCTGCTATCATATCAGCCATATTTCCAACAATAGCAATGCCTCCCCTTTTTTGCATGATGCTTTAATATTTACAAAGCATATCTATAATCTTATTTGTTCCTCACAACCCAGTGATTTAAGTGGTTCAAGAATTCTTATTCCCATTTCACAGATGAGGTAACCAAAACACAGAGAGGGTCACTGACTTGCCTAGGGTTACATGGCTAGCAAGTAGCAGAGCCAGGATTCAAACCCAGCTTGTGAGTCTGAATCCAACGCCCTTACCACTGCATGGTGCTGCCTCTTCTCTCTGTGGCTTCCACAAAGGCAGTAATAAGACATTGTATATAATCACCTTCCCACCTCTGATTGAGCCATGCTATTCTTTCTGTCTTTTTGTTCTGTCAAAGGGACTGCTAAATCAGGTAATGTGTTGCTGCTCATATTAGATTTTCAGGGAACTTGTGAACCGATAGTTTCCCATAGCTCCACCTCCACAAAGCTGGTGTCCCTGTGCCAATTTTTCTACTGTCCCAGGGTCCTCCCCTGGAATTTCTTAAAGTTGATTATGATTTCCTGTTGGACAGGACTTTAAAAAATGTTTTACTTTTGGCTTTATTTCCCTTTAACTATTCCTTTTTTTGTTGTTGTTGTTCAAAATCATGAGGTCATTCCTGCCAGAAGTTATTTTTCATCATCTTTTCTCCCCAAGTGCTTTCACTGTGGCCCCTTCCTCCACTTAGTCCTGTAAACACTATGTTCCTGTTTGGGGGCTTATGGAAAGCATTTGCATGCCTGGCTTACTAATTTTGCCTTTTCCTCAACCAAGAGCACTTTTCAGGGTGTCTTACAAACTAGTTACACTTCCTCAAAAGTGTGATGCATGGGAAAATCCAGATCAATAGCCAGATTCCAAGACCCGTAAGATCACAGGGAGAAGAGAACATTGTAGGTGTTCTTAGATAGTACTAGTTTGTTAGCAGTAGGCATAGAAGTCAAGGTGAATAGTTTGTAATTAGAGTTTGTATATATGAAGATTTCATAACCTGAAATCACTGTGAGAGGCAGTGTGAGGTAAGAAAAGGAGCCCTGGATTTAGGAAGAAAGGGGAGAATATAAACATGTATAAAGCACCTACTATGTGCCAGGCACTGTGCTAAGATTTTTTTTTTACAAATATCATCTCATTTAATCCTTACAACAACTCTCCATAATAGATGCTATTATTATCCTCATGTCATAGATGAGGAAACTGAGGCAAACAGAGGTCAAGTGACTTGTCCAGAGTCACGCAGCTGGTAAGTATCTGAGGCCAGATTTGAACTTGGGTCTTCCAAACTCCAGATCCAACACTCTATCCACTGCACCACTTAGCTGCCTTTGAATTAGAACCAATCGATTCAGCAAAATATGTATGAAGCACCTACTTGGTACACATCACTATAGACAGAAGCTTATATTTTCCTCGAGGCAGGATAGTGCCTCTAGAAGACGTACACAGAAAATGAAATACAAAATCAGACAAAGTCATTTCAAGAAAGAGAGAGCACTACTGGCCAGCTTAATGAGATGGATGAACATTTAGAAAAATATAAATTGTCCAAATTAACAGAAGTCAAATACTTAAGTAACCCTTTGAAAAAGAAGTTGAACAAGTCATAAATGAGCTCCCTAAAAAAATTCCCAGGACAAGATGGTTTTACAAGTGAATTCTACAAAAAAAAAAAATTTAAAGAATAGTTAATTCCAATATTATATAAACTGTTTGAAAAAATAGGTAAAGAAGTCCTACCAAATTCCTCCTATAACATAAATATGATTTTGATACCTAAACCATAGACAGCAAAGACAGAGAAATAAAATTATAAGCTAGTTTCCTTAACAAATATTGATAAAAAAATAAATAAAATACCAGCAAGGAGATTACAGCAATATACCATAAATATCATATACAATGACCAGACTGGATTTATACCAGGACTTCAGGGCTGGTTCAATATTAGGATCACTATAAGCATAACTGACCATATCAATAACAAAAACAACAAAAATCATATGATCTTATTAACAGACGCAAAAAAAGTTTTTGACAAACTACAGCATCCATTCCTATTAAACACACTAGAAAGCATAGGAATATATGCAGCTTTTCTTAAAAATAAGTAGTAGCTAACTAAAACCAAAAGCAAGCATTATCTGTAGTGGGGTAAACTAGAAGCTTTTCCAATAAGATCAGGGTGAAAGAAGTATGTCCACTGTCACCGTTATTATTTAATATTGTACTCAAAATGCTAGCTATAGCAATAAGACAAGAAAATGAACTGGAAGGAATAAGCACAGGCAATGAGGGAACAAAACTATTACTTTTTGCCCATGGTATGATGCTATACTTAAAGAACCTTAGAGAATCAACTAAAATGCTAATTGAAAAAATTAACAACTTCAGCAAAATTGCAGGATATAAAATTAAACACACAAATCACCAATATTTCTATATATTACCAGCAAAACCCATTAACAAGAGAAAGAAAGAGAAATTAAATTTAAAATAATTGCAAACAGTATAAAATACTTGGGAGTCTTCCTGCCAAGACATACACAGGAACTATATAAGCAAAATTACAAAACGCTCTTCACACAAAGAAAGATATGTAAATAAGTAGAAAAACATTCATTGTTCATGGATAGGTCAAGCCAATATAATAAAAAGACAATATTACCTAAGTAAATCAATGTATTCAGTGATATAACATATTACCAAAGAATTGCTTTATAGAGCTAGAAAAAAATTATAGCAAAATTCATCTTGGAGAAACAAAACATCAGGGCTATGAAGGGAATCAATGAAATAAAAAATGTGGAAGAAAAACTATACTACAAAGCAGTAATCAAAATATTTTGATAAGGGCTAAGAAATAGGGCTGATCAATGGAACAGATTAGGTACATAATATTCAGAGGCAAATGAGCACAATAGCCTAGTGTTTGATAGATCCCAAAATCCCAGATATTGGGGCAAGAACTCACTATTTGACAAAAACTTCTGGAAAAACTGGGAAGCAGTCTGGCAGAAACTGACCACAGATCAACATTTTAAACCATATACCAAGGTAAGCTCAAAAATGGGTACATGATTTAGATATAAAGGGTAATATCATAAGCAAATTAGGAGAGCATTGAAAAAAATTGCCCATCAGATCTTTGTATAGAGGAAGAATTCATAACCAAACAAGAGATAGAGAGGTTCATGGGGTGTGTAAAAATGGATAATTTTGATATACAAAATTAGTATGTTTTTGCTTAAACAAAACCAGTGCAGCCAAAATTAGAAAAAAACAAAAGCAAGAAACTAGCAGCAGGGTTTGGGGGAGTAGAGGTGAGTTTGCAGGAAGTTTCTTGGATAAAGGTCTCATTTCTCAAATATATAGAGAACTGAGCCAAATGTTTGAAAATGGAGTCATTCTCCAATTGATAAATGGTCAATGGATATGAACAGGCAGTTTTCAGAGAAAGAAATCAAAGCTATCAATAGCCATGTAAAAAAATGCTCTTAATTACTAATAATTAAAGAAATGCAAATTAAAACAACTTTGAGGTACCACCACAAATCCATCAGATTGGCTTAGAAAACAGAAAAAGAAAATGACAATGCTGGAGGGAATGTGGGAAAATAGGTTCACTAATGTACTATTGGAGGAGCTGTGAACTAATTCAACCATTCTGGAAAAAGAGTTGGAACTATGCCCAAAAGGCTATAAAATTGTGCATACTCTTTGTCCCAGCAATACAACTACCAGGTCAATACCCAAAAGAGATCAAAGAAAAATGGAAAGGACCAACATGTACAAAAATATTTAGAGTACTTTTTTTCATAGTGGCAAAGCACTAAAAGGGATGAAAAACTGAGAGGATGCCTATCAATTGGGAAATGATTGAACAAGTTATGATATATGAATGTGATGAAATAGTATTGTGTTATAAAAAATGATGAAGAGGATGGTTTCAGAAAAATCTGGTGCAAAGTGAAGTAAGCACAAACAGGAGAACAATCTATATAGTAACAGCAATATTGTAAAGATAATCAACTGTGAAAGACTTAGTAATCCTGATTAATACAACGATCTACCACAATTCCAAAAAACTCATAATGTGAAATGTTTGTTGTTCAGTCATTTTCATTCATGTCCAACTCTTTGTGACCCCCTTTGGGGTTTTCTTGGCAAAAATACTGGAGTGGTTTGTCATTTCCTTCTCCAGATCATTTTATAGATGAGGAAACTGAGGCAAACAGGATTAAGTGACTTGCCTAGAGTCACACTGCTAGTAAGAGTCTGAGGCTAGATTTTAATTGAAATGAGTCTTCCTGACTTCAGGCTGAGCACTCTATCCACTGCACTACCTATTAACCTCCAGATAAAAAACTAAGAGACTCAGAATGCAGCTTGAAGCATTTTTTCCTTTACATTTTTTGACCCCTCTCTCCCCCCTAAAAAAAACATGGTTAATGCAGAAATATGTTTTGCAAGACTTCATATGTATGATGAGCATAATATTTTTTGCCTTTTCAAGGGGATGGGGAGGGAGAGAATTTGGAACTGAAAATAAAAATAAAATTTAAAATAAAAGAGAGTGCTAGCAACTAGGGAGGTGATGGCTAGTGAGGAAAGACATGTAGGGGGTGATATAAACTGTACTTTGAAGGAAGAAAAGAATTCTAAGAGGTAGCAATGAGGAGGCAATGCATGACAGAGAGGTAGAACCCTGTACAAAGGCATAGAGGCTGAAGATGAAGCCTGGGTTTAAAGCCTAGCTCTATTACTCTGTGAATTTGGGCAAATCATTTTACCTATCTGGGCCTCAGTTTCCCCAGTTATAAAATTGGATGAGGGGGTGGGGGTGGGGGTGGGAACTGAATGACCTTTAAGTTTCCTTCCAACTCTGACTCCTAAGCACAGTTGCACAAAATTAGAAAATATTACCTGTTTTGGCATGAGCTTTAAAAAAAAATCAAACTGCGCCAATTCCATTTTGGGCACTACATCAATATTAAATAATAATAAAACGGCGAGTTTATAGTTCCTGAAAGAAACATTGGGGGGGAAAGTATGTATCTTGTAACTCCTAAAATATATTGACTATATTTTTTCCATATGGGCAACAGGAATAGTTTGTGGAAGGTCACAGACATGGCTCACTCACTGTGTAAACTTATTTAGCAACTCTAGAGATAACTTTCCCCAGACTCTACAGGGTAACTCCCCCCAAAGGATTCAGATTGGTTGGGAGTTTCAAGATGGTATTTCTCTCCCACAGTAGTGAACATTTCTTGAAGGTGTGGGTACTCACAGCCAGAAACCACAGCACAACTTAGGTAGTGGCTGGTGTGTCCTAGGATTTGGAGATGACAGAGCGGGGTTGACTCCTTGACCATTAGGAGAGAAATTTAGCACGAAAAGCTGCTTTGCTGGGGATTTATGTTCTTTGAGTGATTTTTGACAGTCCCATGTTTCTTGATCAAGCACATTTTCTTGTCCCTGGGGATAAATAGGCATGCCACTTCCTTCTAACATGGAAGCTGGAATCAGAGCTAAGGTATCTCATCAAAGCAGGGCAAAGATCCCTCCCTAATTTTAACTTTCCCTTTTCCCTTCACAAAAGTCCCCATGGCATTCTATACAGATAAGTGAAAAATTTCTTAGAAGTCAGTCTCTAGCCCCAATGTCCTTCCTGTTTTTTAGTCAAGAAGTCACTAAGATAAAGGTTCTTATTAGTATTTTGTTCATGTCATGGATCTTTTTGGTGGTATGGTGAATCCAATGGTAAATCCTTTCTCAGAATAAAAGTAATTGAAGGGAATGCTAAATTTCAGTTTGAGGTTAGTGAAAATAAAGATGCAATTTTTTTTTCCCCATCCACAGAGCCCAGGTTAAGAATGCATGAAACAGAGCCAAATATGAAGGTCTCCAGTTAGTAAAGTATAATGAATCAAACAAGATAAAATGTAATGGGGAAAAAACTTAAAATCTTACATGCAGGTTCAAAAAATCAATAGCATATGTACAAGATTGGCAAGGTTGATAGTGATTTATGCTTTAATAGACTGCAAGTTAAAAAAAATAGACTGCAAGTTCAATATGTTTCAAAAGTGTGATATGACTACCCAAAACAGAAATTTTAACTTGGTCTTACACAGTATTATTAGAAATACAGTAATCAGAACAAGGGACATTAATAGACTCATGCTACACAGGTCAGATCATATACAGAGTAGAATAATAGAACCTTAGAAGGAATTGTAGGGGTAATCTAGTCCAACCTTCTGCCTAAAGTATATGGTACTGAATCTTTGGCAATATGTTTTTAAGGGACATCAATAAAATGGCCCACTTTCATAATAGATGACTAGGATGGTGGAGGGATTCAAAACAAGGCCATATATTTAAAAAATGATTCATGAAGGCGTGGAGGTGGTCCTGGGTTCCTAAAGGCTATGACAGTAGAGTCTAAGTTCTGGCAAATTCTACTAAACTAAGGAGTTCTGAACTGCTCATTTTCTGACTTTGACTGGTTTGCTGCTCCTTAGGCAACCTGTTGGCCCTCTATTCCTAGGGTGGTATTGAGGCAGCCAGGAAGATTGCCGTACAATGCAAAACATTGTAGCCATCTGATCTACATTGCTCTTTGCAGCTCAGAACTCCCAAGCTCAGAAGATATGCCAATCTCTAGTGTAATCTCAAGTCTGAGGCACTGACAAAGCTGCGATAAAATTATGTATATTGTAGTTACTTGTTTGTGTATAGTAACCCCACTGGACTATGGACTGTATTTTGTATTCCCTCTAGAGTATAGTACAGAGCTCTACACACAGTAGATATTTTAAAATATTTGCATATTAATGTAAAGGAGTATTACTATATTGTGAGTAACAATGCTGATAAATACAGAGAAGCATGAGAGACTTGCATTTACTTGTTTGTGCAAACTGAATAAGTAAAACCAGGAAAATATTGTATGCGATAACTAAGACTGTAAATGGAAAGAACAATACAAACAAAACAACTAAAGTGAATGCTGCAAAATCATAATGGCCCTAAAGAAGAAATATGGGCCAAGTGTGATGACACACACCTGTAGTTCCAACTGAGGCTGGCTTATCTTTTGAGCTTGGGAATTCTGAGCTGCAGTGAGCAATGCAGATCAGAAGGCTACAATAAGTTTTATATTAATAAGGTGATCCCCCAGTACCCTAGGAGCAAGGGGCCACCAACTTGCCTGAGCAGTAGCAACCCAGCTCAAGTCGGAAACCAAGCAAATTAAAACTCCTGCGGCTATCAGTAATGGGAGCAGGCCAATGATTAGCCTTTACACTTCCTGATTAGGCAACATAGAGAGACCCAGTTTAAAAATAGGTGCTGTGGAGGAAGGGAGGGAGGAAGGAAGGAAGGAAGGAAGGAAGGAAGGAAGGAAGGAAGGAAGGAAGGAAGGAAGGAAGGAAGGAAGGAAGGAAGGAAGGAAGGAAGGAAGGAAGGAAGGAAGGGAGGGAGAGAGAGGGAGTGGAAAGAATTTGGGGAGAGAGACAGGAAATTTTACCTTCCCTAGTTTCTTTACAGAGGTGTATGATTATGTGAATGGAACACTGCACGTCACACTTCTTGAATATATTGTTAGTTTTGCTGATGTGTTCTTTTTTTTTATCTCTCTTTTAAAGAATTCTTTGCTATAAGGCATTGCTGTCTGGCATGTGGAAGGAAAAGGTTACATTAGGAAACGTAAGTGATGTAAAAAAATGATTTAAATGCTCTTTTTAAAAAAAAAAAAAGAAAAATGTAGGAAAAATACAAATTTAAAGAGTTGTTGAGTGAGCGAATCAATGGTAGAAGAAACCTCCCTGGAGATCTTCAAGAGAAACATGAACAAGTCCATCACTAGAAGTCTACAGATAGAGGTTTGATGGCCACTTGTGGAAAAGCGCATAAAGGAATTCCTGATCAGATCTGTGGAGTATGGAGAGGATAGAATATTGGCTGCTAGGCAATAAATTTAGAGGGTAAAGTGGCCCATGAAACAGTTGTTGTTCAGTTTTTCAGTCACATCCAACTCTTCATGACCCCTTTTTCTGTGGGATTTTCTTGGCAAAGACACTGGAGTGGTCTCTCATTTCCTTCTCCAGTTGGTTAAATGACTTGCCCAGGGTCACACAGCTAGTGAATATCTGAAGCTAGGTTTGACCTCAGGTCTTCCTTGACTCTAGGCCCAACACTCTAACTGAGCCACCTAGCTGCTTCCAAGAAACTATTGTTGTCATTCAATCGTTTCAGTCATGTCCAACTCTTCATAACCCCATTTGGGGTTTTCTTGGCAAAGACACTAGAGTGCTTTGTCATTCCCTTTTCCAGCTCATTTTACAGATGAGGAAACTGAGGTAAACAGAGGTAAATGACTTACTCCGAGTCATACAGCTAGTAAGTGTCAAAAGCTGAATTTGAATTCAGGTATTCCTGACTCCAAGCTTGGCACTCTATCCATTGTGCCACCTAGTTGCCCCACCATGAAAGTATAAATTAGGACAATAAAGTCTTAGTGTTTGTACGACTATAGGAGGATGGATTATAAAGGTATATGCTTTCTTAAGAAATCTCTAGCCACTGTTTTAGGGAAGATTAAGTCATGTACTAGGCATGTGATTACATTGACAAACATGGTCTCTCCTCTCCTGGTGCACTTGAGCGGGTGAACCTTGAAGATTATCCAAAGCATAAGATAAAATAGAAACATCTCAGGAGTGAATATAGTAATTCTGCATTAGCACGTTGTCCCTCCTTTGGCCACAGCTTTAATCTCTCCCTTCCTGCCCCCAGTACATGCACAAAACCTTTCCTCAAAGTTATTATTGCTAGTATCATTCTGCCTAGATGAGTGAAGAGCTCTGTGGAAATTACTCACCAGTCCCATTCTTCCTCTGCTTCAATCAATCTCTAGAGCCAGATTTAAGGTCTTTAACTGAGCAAGTATAATCAATTAAAATAGAGAAAAATGTAAAGTGTTGCCTACAGGTCCAAAAAATCAGCAACATATATACAGAGTTGGCAAGCTAGATTATTGTTCATGTAGGAAAGACTTATGCATTTTAGCAAGTTTAATATATTTCATGTATTTTGGTAGCATGACATGGTTACCAAAATCTAGGAAAGCTAAATTGAATTTTATCCTAGAAAGTATGAATAGAAGTATAGAGTCTAGATCAAAGGAGACGAATAGTCACATTCTTCTGTAGATTGATCAGATCATATCTGAGTGATTGGAATTGACAAGGAACTAAAATCAAACCATATGCTAACAATAATTCAGTTTTACAGAAGGATTTACTACTTTAAAAAGAATTTTCCTCACAATCTCGCTATGAGTTAGGTGGTACAAGCATCATTATTCCCATTTTACAGATGAGGAAATTAAGGTCAAAAAAAGAATAAGTGACTTTGCGAGGCTCTCACAGTTACCAAATATGAGCCAGAACCCAAATATGAGCATAGGGCTTCTTATTCTAGACTAGGTTCTAGGCCCAGTGTTCTTTCCACTACAACAAAGGAACAGGTTAATAAACTGTTATATTGCACCAAGAAGCCATGGTTGAGGGGGAAATCTCAAAATCCTCTCAAGCAAAAACCAATATACCTAAAACTCAATCACTTTTCTATTAATTGGGCTTCAGCTAAGCTGGAGTTTACTCAAAATTTTACATATAGTGTGTGTGTGTGTGTGTGTGTGTGTGTGTGTGTGTTTTGGGGGGGAGGATAGTTTTGCCACAACTCCTAAAAAAGATCTGTCGTCTTTTATTCTTGGAGAATGTGATATGGTAAACATTTCTGTTTATGCTTTTAGGATATGTTTGGTTCCAGCCCATCCCAAGAGTGGGGCAGGCCTGGGAAGTATGGCTAGATTTCAGATCATTCTTGTTTCTGTAGAGACAGAGTCATTACCTATTTCAAACAGGGCCTCCTCAAAACTGACTCAGACCCTTAGGTCTGACTCGTTCTCCAGAATTGACTCATTCTCCCCAGGATTCTTCACATTAGGTCCCCATCAGACATCTTGAGACCTCTTGTGTGCTGCCTTGCTCTTCACATGGAACAGCCCCATCTGGATTAGAGACTATGCTTTCTATCTTCAGTGAGTTAGTCTACTCAGCCAGAACTCTGCCTTGTGGATAAGCTTGATTGGTCAGAGAGTACAAATTCATCTAAAGGACTACATCCATCTGGCTCCTAACCAAGCTTCTCATTCATCCACCCTGGATATCTTGGGGCATATTGCTATTTGCCATGCTGTAGAACATTCTATCCCTTCCCTCAATACACATTTGCTCTGGGAACAGTAATAAAATGGATACTACCCTCGTTTCTGGGATAGGGATGACATTTGACTACCCTATGGCTCTATTTATCATTCCTATGACTCCTTCTATCAAAATGTCTTTTCCTATGCAATACTCACGCATATCTATTGCTTCTCTCTGTTAGAACTGAAGCTTCTTGATAGAGATGATTGTTTCATTTTTGCGTTTTTATACCCAACATATAGCATGGCACCTGGCATATAATAGGTACTTAATAAATGTTTTTTTCATCCATGAGGACACACCTTCAGCTGCTGCTTCCTACCTGAACCCTTTTGTTTAACCAGCTGCTCTCTTCACCCCCAAAATAGCAGCCTTAGATCCTGAGATTATATCCTACTTGGATAGGAAATTATACCCAAAAAAACAGTAGTAGAGACCTAAGATCAGGTTTACGTGGGTGTATTCTATAAGTTTGTACCCTGTCTTTGAAAAATATGACCTACTGGACTCTTGACAGATCCTGGTCCTTCCTTCCTTCTTTCTTTCCTTTCCTTGATCTCTGGGCCTCAAGATGTTTGGCTTAGACGAGACTCTTGACATCTGCCCTGTTCTGATGCCCCCATTTGGTAAGCTTGGTGAAACAGCTGTGTAGACTGTTGGGTACTGAACTCCAGCTCTGAACTGAAGTGAATTTTCTGGGCCTACCTCAGTTTTAAGTTTAAGTCAAAGTTTAAGTCAAAGTTTAGAGATGATATATTTTGTTCTCGTCCTGATACCACCATGAATTAGCTATATGACCTTGGTCAAGTCACCCAGCCTTTTGAGCCAATTTCTTTATATATAGATAATAAAATATTGTCTAAACTACCTTCCTCCTAGTGCTTTTGTGAGATTAAGGTGGCATAATGTTAAAATTCCATTAAGAGCATGGAATACTATATAAATATTGTTATTCTTCCTATTGCTAAAAACTGACCTCCTAAAAAAAGTATGCCCAAGAGGTCTTAACCTCTTAACCACTCCCTTAGCTACTAGAAAAAAATATTTTGTACAGATATATTGCATAGATATTCTATACAAATAGAGTATATTCTGATATAAGATGATTCAAAGACCTTCAAGCGGAGAGGCCATAACTGAGGAAATAGAGATAAAAACACAAGTCATTTCCCAGTATCCTCTGGAAATTCTGGGTCAGCCAAGAGCAACCTCTCTATTGGTAGAGGTGACAGTTAAAGGGTATAGGAACACAGCTTACGAAACATGAAGAACAAAATTCTGACTATTCTATTATCCCTTCCTTAAAGCACTAGAAAGGCAAGAGTCTTAAAAATGCACTGAGACTGACATCTCTTTGAAATGAAAAGCTTCAGAGAAACTACGGGAAGAGAAAACAGCTAAAATTAAACCCTAAAACTTTCCACCATGACTCCACATTGTATAGTATGACCTTGTCTGAATGCAATTGGATTCAATGGCTATGGGGACATCATTTGACTTCTATGTGTCTCAAGCAACTTCCCTAGCACTTTTCTACATTACAGACCGTTGTAAAAAAATGTACACAGAGCAAGGTAATTCCCACATAGTGAGTCCTCTTCACTGACCAAATCTTTACATATTTGGATATTAGATCTCTATCTTCTCCAAATCTCTCTATAAGTTCTAAATGGGTGGCACCAGAAAAATAACCTTAGTTATGAATACCTTAGTTCCATATCTCTACTAAGCTAAGCCTAACTTGGCCTTTCAAGTCCATAGGAATGAAGGAAATGTGAGAATGTTTTTTTCCCAACACACACACACACACACACACACCCCTCTTACGTTCCCAGTGGCTGTTCTCAAGCTCAATTATTGTAGCACCCCCTCCAAGAATAAGTGAGCCTGCTTGTAGATAGGGGGGAGGCTTCCTGCTGCTCCTCTGCATGCCACCTTGATGAATGACTATTTTTCTTGTTGGTGACAAGCTCTGTGCTTTTCCTATTACTGTTAGTGCCATCACACAAACATGTGAAATTGCTAAGCAACATCTAAGAACCTGCCTCCCACATTCTGCCCCCTTAGCTTTGCACCTCTGGTTTTCACTTTCCTTCTGATATCCGAGCAACAAGTGAGGACAGGTCACTGGATGTTAAATATTCTGTCAGTATATTCACATCGATCAAAGGGCATTTGCCCCAAATCAAAGGTTGCCTGAAATTCATTGATGCAGCCTGGAACTTCCCTGAATTGTCAAAAGTTTGTTGGGCTAATTGTAGTAAGGGAAGAGAAAAGTGGCTACAGAGGGGTAAACAGAACCTCTTTCGTCTCAGGGAGAGACTTAACAACTCATGGAGAACCCACGAGTAATGCCATTTCAACCAGGACTAAACTCAACTCCAAAGTCTATATTGAAAACATCATGTGTTAAAAAGAAGAAATTTCAAAAGATGGGCAACATGAAAAGAGATGGACTAGGGGCTTGTTTATGACAGTTCCCTGAATCTCTTAGCATAGTAGGTTGAACATAATAGGTGCTCAGTAAAAGTTTGTGGATTTGCTGAACACTTTTTTAAAAAGTAAGCTAAATTTAGAAGCTAAATTAAGGAGTTCAGATCTATTCCTTTCTCCATGGATGCAGCCTAAATTTGTGACTTTTTTTTCCCACAAATCAATAGATACGGTATTTTGTTGACAAATCATTGACTAGTAAAATTATTTTTGTTTTCTCTTTATCTATTTTTCTTGGTAAAAGTGAATCCTGAACACTTAGCAGCTTAGTTAAGGGTTAAGGAACAGGCAACATTTACCTAATAGACACCAGCAGAGCTCAACGTTTTTGACAGATGAAGCTTTTTTTCTGGATCTGCCATTAAGTCCTGTTCTCAAAGGGAGCAGTGGAAACCAATTTCATTTCAGGAACTGAGGGCTCCTCTATCTAGCATCCTTTGGAGAAACCATATTTTGCAGTAAATGAAATGACAGATGCTGTCAATGAAACTGAGGAACCCTCTGGAGTATTGTTGTGGTTTGGCTAAATGATGATCAGATGAAATATTAGTTGGTTAAGCCTTACCAAAGCTGTCTTCGCATTAGTTGTCTGTCCTATGCTGCTAAGTGAGTGCTGCCTTACATTTTTTTCATAACTGGTTTTCATTTTGATATTCTATCATGAACAGATGTAAGGATAATGTTAATAGTCCCTTTTGGAAACATTAATCAAAAGAGCTTATTGATTATTTGGTGTGAGTATTTAAAAGTTTAAGCATTTCCAGCATCATTACTGGTGAAAGAGCCCTGTAATGAAGAGTTAACCTACAAAAAAGCATTTTGTTTTGAGAACCAAAAATGAGCCCTTCCTTAAGATTTCCACTGGATAAAGAAAAACTTTCTGTGATTAGCAGAAACAAAATGGAGGAAGCACAAAGAAAATGAGTTATTTTACTGGTGCCACCAATTTAGAAGTTACAGAGAGATTTATAGAAAATAGAAATCTAGTATCAAAATATGTAAAGATTTGGTCAGTGCAGAGGATTCACTATGTGGGAATTACCTTGCTCTATGTAAATTTTTTTTTCACAATGGTCTGTAACATAGAAAAGTACTAGGGAAGTTGCTTGAGACACATAGAAGTCAAATAATTTCCCTATAGCCATTCCATTCCATTCCATTCCATTCAACAAGTATTTATTAAGCACTGTCCATTAGAACGTAAGCTCCTTGAAGGGTTAGACTTCTTTGCTTTTGCCTCTTTGTCCTTAGTGCCTAGCACATAGGCCTTAAAAAGTAATTGTTAATTGATTACCTGCCAGGAAATGGGTTGATCATGTGGAAGACAAGGACAGGCAGAATATTCCATTAGTATATTCATTATGTCAGAAGGTTCTTTGTCAAAAGGGTGTGGAAGGCCATTAGAACATTGAATGGACCCTCTTGAAGAAACTGACAGGACACAGACAATAGGCGCATAGAGTAGATAGCCATGGATGAGTTTTACCCTGTTCAATGACACCCCACTGAAATCTCAAGCTTGCTTGAAGGCTGGTCTCATGTGCTGCCTCATTCAAGAGGCCTTTGTTTCCCTAATTGTTAGTGTCCTTCTCCCTCAAGGTACTGTGTTTAGCGTGTGTGTGTGTGTGTGTGGTGTGTACACACACACACACACACACACACACACACACACATACACATATCTATAACTATAGCTTGCATTTGTTCATCTGTAAACATGTTGTCCCTCCCCTCCCCTCCCATTAAAATATAAGCTCTTTGAGGGCAGGACCATCTCACTTTTGTATTTGAATCTCCAGCACACAGGATACAGAGATGTGCTGGATCCTGCTCATACTCCTTACAAGCGTGGATTGTTAAATTCTCAAGGTAAACATTTATACCTCAGAAATCAACAAATGCTTCAAATCAGAACTTGACTTATTATTTTGTTGACCTCTAGACTTATGAATATGATAGAGAAAATGTTAATAATACAGATTAAACTTAAAAGCATGTCATGAGCAACTTTTTTTTTCAGAGAGCCAGTTATTAAATATTTACCAGCATACTCCTGATAGCACAATACCTGACACATAGTAGGTATTTACTAATACTATACTTTTTGATCAATTTCCTCTTTGGAAAAAGTATTTACATCAATGAGATCACCAATACCTTTGATCATTTGAGTGCTATGTGCCTGTTACTAAGGATACAAAGACATAAATCCCAGATAATCCCAATTTTCAAGGAGTATGTATTCTACTGAAGGTCAAGATCTGACTCAAGCATTCCTGATTGTAAGCCTGAGGGTTCTATCTATTAGACCAATCTGCCTCTATATAAACAGAATATATTCCAAATTTTTGAATTGGTGATTCCAAGTTCATTATGTTAATATTAACAACATCAAACTGAACTCAAACTGAAAAGCCCAGCTTCCAGGCTAATGATTCAGTTTTGTTCAATACACATTCCCATTATAGCTCGTGTACAATCAAATGGTCCTTAGTGCTCTGAAATTGATAAAGCCCTCTCATTTCTTAAAGAGGATCCTTTACCTCAGTAATAAGATATGCACTACAGAAAATCCAGAAGAAACTTCCCCTTCATTTTCATTTAGACATAAAATGAAATGGTTGAGCCTAAACCCTGAGGGAAATATTCGGCAAAATGGCTAATAGTAAAATTAAACATTCTTTTACAAAAAGAGAGAGAAAGATTTCCAAAAGAACAATTTGTAAAAGAATATTTGGATGGAGGTTGCAAGATCCCTCTGTAAGTAGAGTCTTTGGAAATAAGACCCTTGGGTGTTGAGAGGAGGTTGGGTTTCTCCCTGGAGATTAAAATAATAAGGAAATGTAAGAATGCTAAAGGAATTCAAAGTATGAAATTAAGGAAATTGCCTTGGGATCATCTCAAAGCAATAATAAGGTATGTTCTGTTCGTTCCCTGGGTGACTAACTCTGCCTCTTAACATTTGTGTTTGTGATTTTTTCTTTCTCCTTGAAGAGACAAATGGAGAGTTGTCCTTGGCAGTAGTCACTTGTAGATGCTATTTGGCATCCCCTCAGAACCCAAAGACCTGGCTGTTTGAGCTCTCACTCGTCATCTTGGCAAGAAAAGAGTCCCACTTCACAGGCTTCCATTTGGCCTCCTCTTTGTAAAACATGGCAGTGTCAGAGGTTTGTTGGGCTGAGTGTTATATTTGAGGTTGTGAACAGGGCTCTTCATCTGAAGTAAACCATTGCTCAATGAGGTATCCATCAATTTCAAGACTGAGAACTCAAGGGAAAAAACAATTTCAAGATCTGTAGTGCCAGAGGTGGAAATCAAGGAATACTTTAGTGCTTGGACAGTAACAGATTCAGTGTTTCTTTGATGAGGTTAGCTCTTATGAGCCTGAAATATCTGGAGTTTGGTGCCTGGGTGGGTGGTAGTAAGGTAATCAGGCATAATCAGAACCTGGAGCACAGGTGGAAATGTTGCCATACTTAGGTCCTGACTCGAGTGACGAAGGAGACTATTTTACGCTCACCCCTTTCTCTCAGTGTTCTTTCATTCAATTCAAGCATTAATTTTTTTTCCTACTTCTTCACCCCATAGTTTATTTAAAATCTTAATCTTATTCCTTTTTTTTCTTTCCCTGGGACTAGAAAATCCCATTCACGATTGACCCCCACTCCCAATTCCCCAGGGATTTGATTTTGTGAGTGGCCTGCTGCTGCTATCTCACTTTGCAAGCACAAACCCACATCAGCCACCACTCTGGTCATGTTATGCTTGGTATTTTCTTTCATCTCTTGGTCATTTCATCAGAGCATCTTCTTACATGACGTACTGTGTGATTCAGGTGGCTCTGTGTTCCCACAAGCGCTCACTAACATGTAGTATTAGGGTGATAAAAGTGAGCAATATAAATTATTGGTTACTAGTATGTCAAAATTGATTCTTAGTTGCAACAGCAACAATATCATAGTTTATATTTATACAGTCTTTTAATCTCGCAAAACACTTGGCATACTTTATATCACTTGAGCCTCACAACAGTCCTATGAGATAGGACTAAATGCTATCATTATCCCTATTTTATAGATAAGGAAACAGAGGTGCAGAGATGTGGTTACTTGCTTTAGGTCACATGGCTACTAAGTATGCGAGGCATGATTGAAACCAAGGTCTTCCTGACTACAAGTTCTGTGTTCTAACCACTGTTTTCACATAATGATAATGATAGTGATAATAACAACAGAAAGAAAAAAGGAAGGAAGGAAGGAAGGAAGGAAGGAAGGAAGGAAGGAAGGAAGGAAGGAAGGAAGGAAGGAAGGAAGGAAGGAAGGAAGGAAGGAAGGAAGAAGGAAGGAAGGAAGGAAGGAAGGAAGGAAGGAAGGAAAGAAGGGGGAAGGGGAAGGAAGGGGAGAAAAGGAAAGGAAAGGGAAGGGAAGGGAAGGGAAGGGAAGGGAAGGGAAAGGAAGGGAAGGGAAGGGAAGGGAAAGGAAGGGAAGGGAAGGGAAGGGAAGGGAAGGGAAGAGAAGGGATCTTAGCATCTACTAGGTACTTAGAAAAATACAATGCGGTGGCAAAGATTACACACCAGAAGTTTGGATGTTTTATAAATTAACAGACTAAAAGGGCAACTAGTTGGTGAAGTGGATAGAGTGGCAGGCTTAAAGTCAAGAAGACTCATTTTCCTGAGTTCAAATCTGAGCTCAGACACTTACTAGCTGTGTGACGCTGAGCAAGTCACTTAACCCTGTTTGCCTCAGTTTCCTCACCTGTAAAATAAGCTGGAGAAGGGAGTGGCAAACCACTTTGCCAAGAAAACCCCAAATATGGTTGCAAAGAGTCAGACACAATTGAAAGGACAGTAAATCCCCCAAACTACAAATATAAATCCCTAATTAATTTTGGGAATTCAAAAAAAAAACAAATTGTACTGGAATCATATAGAACATTTTGTAGACAGAATTGTTATTCACAACCACCTAGACATAACATGGACCCTTAAAAATTTAAGAAAAACTGTTTTTAATAAATGTCGTACTGAATCCTTATAATCTCCAAACTACATAGAATGAGAAGCTTTTGAAATAGAGATCAAGAGGAAAAAATTAAAACCATATGGGAATGAGACAAGGCACATATCATCCCTGTTGTCTTGATAGCTACTGGAATGGCCCTGAGCTGCTTTCAGTAAGTCTACAAAAGATGAATTCATGTCCCAAAACTCTTTTTTAGTTACAAAAAGTAGCCATTTTATCTACCTGTGCAATAGCCTACAGAGTATTAACTATAATGGAATGACAGGACAGCCCCTTGTTCTCTGAATTTTTCTATCTCAATCCTCTCAAGAGATCTAGTGATGAAGAATCATATAATAATAATTTGCTGTTGTTCAGTCATTTACAACTCTTCATTACCCCATTTGGAGTAAAGATACTGGAGTAATTTGCCATTTTCTTGTCCAGATCATTGTACAGATGAGAAAACTGAGGCAAACAGGGTTAAGTGACTTGCTCAGGGTCACACAGCTGGTCAGTGTCTGAGGCTGGGTTTGAACTCAGGTCTTCCTGACTCCACACCCACTACTCTATACACTGCGCCACCTGGCTACCCATTATATTATAGCTGAATCTTGCAGGTTTGCTCATAGAAATAGAAGGGAAGTTATGGCAATTAAGGATCAGGCAATTGTTACCAGAAATTATAGAAAGGGTTTCTTTAGGAGCTCAAACTCTGTGACTAATGTTGATAATGCAAGGAAATAGTAGGAACAATACCAAACAGCCCTATGGGTTGTAAAACTTGAGCACCTATCAGTATGTATCAAGACATGGTCTACATGCCAGAACGATGCATTAAAGGTGTCTTATCTTTCACAAACTAACAGATGACAAATCCCCTTCCCACAAATATAGATTTCCAGATATCCTGGAAAATTCAACAAAAAAAATCATACTAGAACTAGACCATTAACACAGACAAAACTGTTTCCCCAATCACCTTGATATGCCATTGATCCATAAATTTTAAAAAAATTTAATAGATAAGTAAAAGTGATAGGTTGCCATACCAAATATTCATAATCTCTAAGCCACATGGAAGAAAAAGTTGTATCTTGGTTTTCTTCTTTGTAAAATGAGGAGGTTGATTCAGATGACCACTAAGTTCTCTCATCTTAAATCTATGATAATAAGAACATGGAATCCTACTGCAATTATAATTTATTGAGAGGTAGAATAGTATAGCGGAAAGAGTACTGGAATCAAGAAAAACTTGAATTCAATCCTACCCTTGCTACTTATTATGCAGCCATTGGATAGTCATTGAACTTCTCTGACCCTTAGATTCTTCGTCTTTAAAATGGGGATAGCAATGCTTACAAAGCCTAACTCATAGGGTTATTATATGGTTCATGGTAGCCAAAGAGTTAAAAAAAAAAAACTTGTAGGAGGTTGCTAAAGGAAAGAGCCTTGCAGAGCAGTTGGCCTCAGCCCAGGGATGGGCCTCTATCATTTTCCTAGTAACCTGTTAGTTTCAATGTTATCATTTAGGAATGTAGCACCTCAGATTTTTCCCAAGAATTTTATCTCAAGAAATACAGGGGAAAACAGAATGGAGAGGCAGACACAACAGATGTCAAGAGAAGGCCCCAGAAGGATAGAAGAATGCTGAATAAACAGACTCTACCTCAGCATAACACCATGGACAACTGAGGCAAGCTCAGTGAGACCATTACTAGGCTGACAAAGGAGTTTACAAATGACTGACTGGCATCCAAAAGTTTAAACTAGGAATGTGAAGGAGGACTGTGCAAATGATATTATAATGAGAGTGAAGAGCAAGTTCTGGACATCCTGAATGACTGTTTGAAAGTACTGGATGGGAGGGCATCAGGACAGAAATTGCCATGGGACTCAGAGGGAAGAAGGAACTTCAGTGATTCTAAAGCCATGCATTTGTCAGAAAGACTGGAAAATTAAACTACATTATATGCTATAAGCCTGCAACCCCTGTTGTTGACTGGAGTTACAGTGGCCAATAATATACAGTTCAAAAAAAATACAGGTCTTCTCTATGCTTTCCTCAACCCTGAAAAGAGGCACCCGACGAAGGGCTGAGAGGAACTGAAGATTAAATTAGATAATATCTATAAGAGATTTTGCTAACTTTAAAGTGTTGTGTAAATATTAGCTCTTCTTCTGAATTTCAAGAAAGCATTTGAAAAGGAAGGATGGAAGGGAGGGGGGGGAGGAAAGGATGGGAAGAAAAGAGAGGGGAGGGAGGAAAAGAAAAAGAAAGCATTTGATTTGATGGAGCAAAATATAACCATAATTGCTCTCCAAAGACTCTCACAGGGGCATAAATAGATGTTGTTTGCGTAACATTTAATATTTGTCAAATTATTTCCACATGATCTCATTTGATCACCCAACAAAGCTCTGAGGTAGGTATGGTTATTCCTCTTCTAAGCATGAGGAAATTGAGTTTCATAGAGGTAAAATGATTAGATTTCAATCAAAGTATAAAGAATGTTCATCCAAGATATTCACCATTGTCATGGATGATGTCCACAGATCACAGAGTCATAGCTTTAGAGCTTGGAAAAAAGTATGAGGGTCATTTAGTTTAACCCCCTCATTTTATATAGGAGCACCAGAGAGATGAAAGGAGTTACTCAATGTCACACAGATAGTAAATGGAAGATTCAAGATTAGGACCCAGGCCTAAGTCTTCCTCCAAGTTCATTCTAGAGCGAGCCTGCAAAAACAAAAGAAAGACTCCATGTTGATGGTGAAGTTTGTCAAATACCCCTATTCTCTGTTGGTATTGTTTAATTTCATTAAGCCCTAGAACAGCAAAAACCCCAAAAACAAAAAACCCTCCTCAGTGAAATTCACAGTAATGTAAAAGAGATCGTTCTGGCTATACACAATAGACAAACAAAAGAGGATAAAAAATTAGTATTATCAGACTCTGATATACATTTGGGTAGGGTAGACCATATATATATATATATATATATATATATATACATACACACCTAAATGTGTGTATGTGTATGTACACATATACATATATAATTATCACTCTTGATGTATATACATATATACAGATATACAAATATATCTATGAATAGATATGCATATCTATATAGACATATGTGTTTATATGTCTATATGTATATATGTATTGTATATACTAGTACCTAGCCTGTAATTATTAAATGGGCATTGCCTCACACAAACTGAGACCTGGGAAAGACCTTGGCTTATCAAAAGGCCAAGGGCTCCCACTGCTTCTGGGGCCATCTCCAGTCATCTTGATCTATGTCTTGTCACTGGACTCCAATGACGGAGGAGAGAATGAGGCTGATGACTCTGCCCAGCTCTGCCTCACTTAAATCCGATTCACTTGCAAGTTAAGACATCCTCCTCCTTGTGTCACCGATCCTCTTCAAGAATGAAGGATGAACAACAACAATAGGTACTAATTAAAAAAAGAGATAGATCAATGAGATATATGAGGTCCATAACACAGAAGTAAATAAACTGTAGCATAATATCCAACAACCCTAAAGATTCCAATTACTGGGGAAAGGACTTATCATTTGACAAAAAAAAATTTCAGAGGAAAACTGGACAGTGGTCTGGCAGAAAGCCAATTTAGACTAACACTTTACATCATACATAAGATAAGCTCTAAATGGATAAATCACCCAGATATAAAAGGTTATCTCCTAAACAAATTGAGGAGTAAAGAAGAAATCAGACCCATGGATAGGAGAAGACTCCATGACTAAAAATGTGAAAGATAAGATGATACAAGATAAAAAGGATTATTTTGATTATATAAAATTTAAAAGGTTTTGCATAAACAAATCTAATGCACTTAAAACTAAAAGGGAAACAGGTATGTGGGAAAAATCTTTGCAGTGAATTTTTCCAATAAAAGTATCACATTCAAGCTCTTTGTGTGTGTGTGTGTGTGTGTGTGTGTGTGTGTTTGTGTGTGTGTATAGAACCACTTCAAATTTATAAGACTAAGAGCTATTCCTCAGTAGATAAATGATCAAAGGATATGAACAGGCAATGCTCAGAGGAAGAAATCCAAGCTATCAACAATTATATTTTAAATGCTCCAAATCACTAATAATTAAGGAAATGTATATAACTTCGCATCTAGTAGATGACTAGCAAAGATGACTAAAGAAGAAAATGACAGATATTGGAGGGGTTGTGGGAAAACAGGTATATTAGTGTGCTCTTGGTGGAGTTACGTGCAGTGGTCTAACCTTTCTAGAAAGCAATCGGCAACTGTGCCCCAAAAGTTATTAAGTTATGCATACCCCTTGAGTCAAACATAACCATTACTGGGTCTATATCCCCAAAGAAATTAAAGAAAGAGGGAAAGGATCTGTCTGCACAAAAATATTTATAACAGAGCTGTTCATGGTAGACAAAAGTTGAAAACTAGGCAGATCTTTTCCTATAGGCTAATCCTTGCTCTGACACTTATATTAGCTATGTCAGACTCTGGATAACCTTCTTAACCTCTCTGAATTTCAGTTTCCTCATTTATAAAGTGGGGTCAAAGATTCAGAGCTGGAAGGGCCTTCAGAAGTCATTCAATCCAACCAATCATTTTACAGAGAGAGAAACAAACTGAGAAAGGGTAAATCAATGACTTGTCCAGGATCACACAGACAGTAAGTAGAAGAGGCAAGATTTGAACCAAGGTCCTTTGACTCTATTTCTATCACTCTTATGACTTTATCATCCTGCCAAATGTGAGTTGTTTCTTTTATTGTTGTTCGGTCTTTTTTTCAGTTGTGTCCAATTCTTTGTGACCACATTTGGGGTTTTCTTGGCAGAGATACTGGGGTGGTTTGCCATTTCCTTCTCCAGCTCATTTTACAGATGAGGAAACTGAGGCAAACAGGGTTAAGTTACTTGCCCAGGGTCACACAGCTAGTAAGTGTCTGAGGCCAGACTTAAACTCAGGAAGATGAGTCTTCCTGACTCCAAGCAGGGTACTCTATCCACTGTACCACCAAACTGCTCTGTTTTTTAATTGCCCTAAGTAAAACAAACAATTATTCTACTCCACTTCAATGGGGACCTAATCTTTCTCCAACGTACCAATACACTCAGGTGTATCCACAGTGCTAGTTCTTACTATCTGTGTGACCTTGAGCAAGTTTAGCTAACCTTTCTGGGTTTCCTCATCTGTAAAATGAGAGGGGCTGATATTAAACTCAATTACCTCTAAGGTCCTTTCCAACTCTAAATCTATATGGTCAGCTGTTAGGTCATTATTCAGTCATGTCTGATTCTTTATGACCCCTTTTAGGGTTTTCTTGGCAAAGATACTAGAATGGTTAGTCATTTCCTTCTCCTGCTCATTTTACAGAAGAGGAAACTGAAGCAAACAAAGGTAAGTGACCTGCCCAGGGTCACACATCTAGTAAGTGTCTGAGGTTGGATTTGAACTGAGAAAGATGAGTCTCACTTGGATATACTACTACATTCCTGTAGCTGACTTCTTCACCATTCCCCATGAGGTAGTACCTTTCCTTCTAACCCCCTCCACAACTCAGTCTTCTTTAGCTTTCTTTTGTGTATTGTCTCCCTTCATTACACTGTAAATTCCCTGAACTGTTTTTCTTCTTTCATATTTGTATTCCTAATGCTTAGTTAGCATGTGTGTGTGTGTGTGTGTGTGTGTGTGTGTGTGTGTGTGTGTGTGTGTGGAGGGGGGAGGCACAATGTTTATTGACTGTTGACCTATGATTTACATCAGAAAGAACAAGTCTTTGAAATAACAAGGCTTTAATTTTTTTGTTGTTGATCCTTTCTGTTTTAGTAATAATCAGTTATCCCCAGAATCCTTCCATCTCCCCCTCCCAAAGAGTCATCTCATATAACAAATAGTATTTTTTAAAGACAGATTAACAAATAAAAAGAAGAGGGAAAAAATCAGCACAACAGATTAATGCACTGGAAAAGTTCAAAACCTATGCATTATGTAACAACCACTTGTGGACCCCCATCTCCACAGAGGGGTAGTTTTGAGGTATCCTCTTATGTCTCTTCATTCAAGTCATGCTTGATCTTTAGAATCTGTTACATTCTTTTTTAATTTTTTTATGTGTGATTGTTCTTTCCCTTTTTATTGGGTTGGGTTTTTTTAGCTCTGCTTACTATACTTTGTATCAGTTCAAATAGATCTTTCCATGCCTCTCTATATTCATCACATTTCTTGAAGTACAGTAATATTTCACTGCATTCATGTACAATAATTTGTGTATCCATTCTTCAGTTAATGGGCATTTGCTTTGTTTCTAATTCTTTGCTATCACTAAAAATACTGATATAAATATTTTGGTACATATGGGGACTTTCTTCTTATCAATGGCTGGCTTCCTCAGGGCATAAGCCCAATAATAGAGTCTCTGCTTCAAAGAATATAAACATTTTAGTCACTTTATTTGCATAATTCCAAAATGTTTTCCAAAATGATTGTACCATTCCATAGATCCACCAACGATGTATTACTGTGCCAGTCATTCCTCTACCCCTCCAACACTGACTATTGTCATTTTTTTTTTATCGTTTTTACCAACTTACAAAGAGTGAGGTGAAACCTCTGGGTTGCTTTGATTTACATTTTTTATTATTATTAGTGAGTTGGAGCATTCTTTCACATTGCTGTGAATGCTTTGCAATTCTTTTAAGAACTGACTGCTTATCTTATAAACTAATCTTTTAGTCTTACGGATCAAAAGACATCAGGCTTTTAGTATGCAATGTCCCTCAACCAATGGAACAAAATTGTAATGATTTATATAAATGAGTAATTTTTTCTATGCTTTGAAAAGATAATATTACACCACAAGGATGTCAGTTCTTCCTAAAGCATTGCCACTTTGATTTAATTATGGCACTGGCCAGTCTGCCCCACTAGGATCAGTACCTAGTGTAGAACAATGAAGGCTTTGCTCTAGGGCACTAAAATTTAAGAAATACTCACAGTACTTGTTGTCTTTCAGGATCCTGGAAGCAACTGGTAGTAACACTGAGCTAATGGTGTAAGCATCTCTAGTAAGCATCACTTGATGGAACTTTTTATGTCACTTGCTAGTTATGGCTCTGAATCAATTCCTATCACCAAAAGGATAGGTTAGAAGCTGAAAGCAGAACTATTAAAAAGCCTGACTCCAAACCTGAGCCATAAGATGAATTTCTTTTCTCTTCTCTTTTGGTCTTTACTCCCATATAGTCACCTTCTTTGACTTTCCTATTTTTCCCATTCTCTTTCTCCATTTCCATCTTCCTTCCTTCTTTATCCAGTAATTTTTCTCTGTCCTTCCCCAAGTTCTCTTTACTATGGCTCACCATGATTCTTTTTTGCTTCTCACTTACTCTGCCCCATCCTTTGTTGCCTCATTTACACCTGTGATTATGTCCTTTACTTGCCTCCTATTTTCCTCTTGTTTCACTTGCTCTGCAATAGAGTCACTTGAGGAGAGACTCCAGAAAGCCAGAGAAGCTGGGTGACCAGGTCCAAGAATGGACCAATGGTAAAAATTCTAAATAGGGCTTTAGCTCTAGACTTTCTCCCAAATTCTCAGCACTGTTAGTTAAAAACTCTGCTGAGTTAAATACCACTGTTCACAGTGCAAGATTGTCTTTAACTGGAAATCATTAACATTTTTTTCTTTTAATAAATCATTGTCTAAATAACCAAATACTAGATCTTTCACTAAGCAGCACAATCAATCTTCATAACCCATGGAAATATGTTCTGGAAAAATGGCATTTTACTGCTGTTGAAAACCTCAGTTTCATCAAATAAAGCAACAAATTGCCATTCAGGAAATTATTCTTGGGTTAAAATATGCAATCAACACTCAGCTTCCCACCTGCACAGTCCTAGCAGGCATACACAGTAATGACATTTGACATGGTGCTTGTTACCTTCCTGACCCAAGAGAAGAGTTTTCATATTTTCAATTTGTAACGTCTGGCAAGCCTCCCAAAGTAATTTTCAATTAAAGTCCCTGGTACTTGTCAAACATGAAGACGTCCCTTAACAAGATGAAATAACTTCATTACAGCAAGGGATTGACTCACTCATTTCATCAAGCATTTCAGCAGTTTGCAAATGGCCTTCTTATACACACCTCTTGACTTCGTCCCAGACCTAAATGAAAACCATTTTCCTTGTTATCACTTTGTCCCTTACATCCTAAATGAAATGATGTCAAGTCTTCTTGGCTAAGGCATTGGAAAAATCAATTGAATGTTTCCCGGGCATTTGTTTTCACGTGGGCTGGCTACACATTTAGGAAGAGCCATATAGACAATGCTCATTGTAGGACCTCAACTGACTTTTCTGGTTTGCTTTTTGGAAATTGTTTTAAGGTGATATTTCTATCTGAATTTTTTAAAATAATTCAGGACATGTGAAGGAGGTGCCTGTCAATTGGGGAATGGCACCTGAATGTAATACAATATTACTGGACTGTAATAAACAATGAACATGATGAATGCAGACAATAAGGAGAGGTTTACATGAACTGATGCAAAATAAATAAGCAGAGTCGATAGAGTGGTGGACTTGGAAAAGGGAAGACCTGAGTTCAAATCCTGCCTCAGACACTACCAAGTCACTTCTCTGAAGCCTCAGTTTCTTCACCTGTAAAATGGGGATAAAAACAGTTTCTACTTCACAAGGTCGTTGTGAAGAACAATACAGATATGCAGATGTACAAAGATAATAGATGTATAGCACTTCGTAAACATTAAAGTGCTATAGAAATGTTAGCTATTATACAAAATGATTACAACAATGTAAACGGAAAGCACAACTAACAAATGATCAAAATAAAGTGTTAAATTATACAGAACAAGTTTGGCCCCCAAAAAGATGTATGGGAAGATACCTCCCCTGCTCCTTTGCAGAGGTCAGGGTCCACAGATATGGAACATTGAATATAACATCAGATTTTTTAGTGGGTTAATCAATTTTGCTCATTGTTTTTCTCTTCTTCCTTTTTAAAAATTCTTTATTATCATGGATAACTCTCTGGACCAGAGAAAGAAGAAGGATACGAAGGGAAATCCCAGCAATGTAAAACAAGATAGAAATAAAATTTAAAAAATAATAATTCAGGCCCTATTCAAAAAGTGAACTAATTCTCCTCCCTCCAACACACACATGCACACACAAACATAATGACACATACAATAACACATCTGAATATTTCCCCAGCAACACTCACTATAATTAGTCTTAGCAAATCTTCCCCAACCTTAAATCTTCCAGAATCTTTCAGGAAGCTATTTACTTAAAGTCGCAAGTATAATCGTCCTGAAATATTTGAGAATCTGGCAAGCACCTTCTTCCCTCTTCTCCAACTTCACGTAATAGGTCAATTGGGTGAGTCATTCTCAAACCACTAGATCTACCAATCCCTACACCTTTGGCCCTGACCAATCTCTTGGTAAAAAGCCTAATCCAATTCCCCTTCCCAGGTTCTCAGTACATACACATAAAGATCAAGCTTTAATTAACCTTTTTTGTAACATGAAATGTATTCAATTAATTTGAGACAGGGTGGTGGCAGCGGAAACTATAAGACAGATACCTTGAGGCTACCACTGAGGAGGCTACAGAGGGGGTTGGGGGAAATGGAATATAACTGGTCCCGGTTTTAACTACTAAGAGTAGGAAGAGAATGCATAAGCATGTATAATCAGGTAACTTGCAATTTTAGAAAATTCTTGCTAACTAGGTGCTAAAAACATTTTTTTTTTCTGTGCTAATTCAAGATTAGAAATGATGATTATAAGTGCCTTCTAAATTTCAGGACCTTGGAACAAAGTCCCAGTTACCCTGCCCTAGTTGCAATTGTGTGCACACATACTCCAAGTCTTTTTACACTAAATTCTACTTAGTATACCTAACTACAAGTCAGTAATGGTCCAGGTCCAGGAGAAAAGAGTTTGCATGGCAAGTAACCTTTACTTATTGCCTACATACTCATGACCTAGTAACATAATCAATCTAAAAGAAGACGTTCTCTGGATGGGAACTAGGAGCTGACTCTAAAGAAGTAGTTTCTGAACAAAGCCTCATTCCCACTAGAGGATTTGAAAAATAAGTCTACAGTATCTTGGGACTGAATCCAGTCATACCTTCCCAAACCCCTATCCTAATTCAGAGGTTATGAGAGGATGTGAAATGATAAGTCAAAGGGTATATAAAAGTTCAGGTTCCCAGCCATGACCATAGGGCTCAGGGGAATAGAATGAGTAGTCAGAAGACCCAGGTTATATGTAGTCCTAGCTCTGCAAATTACTAACTATGTTGCCTTAGGCAGGTCTCTTCATCTGTAAAATGAGATGGTTGGATTAGGTATTGATGGTCCCTTTCAACCCTAACAAAGTTGTGGCATTATGCTGTAATGGAAAGAACATTTGCCTCAGAATTAAAGAGCTGGGTTCAAATGTTGTCTCTGAGGCATACTACCTTTGTGGATCATTTAACTCTCCTGGGCCTCAGTTCCTCATCTGTAAAGTGCAGGGGTTGAACTTAGTGGCCTCTGAAGTCTCTTCTAGTTCTACATCTATGCTATATTGGCACATAGTAGGCACTTGATAATTGTTTATTGACTGACAGATTCCAAAAACAGGAGGAGAAAAGTCAAGGTATGTATCTCAGGGTTTGGGTAAGTGACTGCTTTATATTTTAATGCTACCATATTGTTGTTGTTCATTTGTTTTTCAGTCATGTCTGCTTCTTCATGACCCCATTTGGGGGGTTTTTTGGTAAAAATACTGGAGTGGTTTGCCATTTTCTTCTCCAGCTCATTTTATAGATGAGGAAACTGAGGCAAACAGGGTTAAGTGACTTGCCTCAGATTTGGACTGAGGAAGATAAGTCCTCCCAACTCCAGTCCTGGCACTCTACCCACTGTGCCACCTACCTGCCTAATGCTACCATATTTTCCATTTTAAAAGGCATTCATTTAATCAGTTAATAAATGTATTGGTCATTCCTCTTTGGACAATTTGCACATGGCAGGAAGTTGAGTCTAATGGAAAACAACACAAGACCTAGAGGCATGAAATCCAAGTTTGAATCCTGTCTCAACTACTTATTGGTTGAGTTAACCTCTCTGAGCCTCATTTTCCTCATCCATAAAAGAGGGATAATAATACTTGTACTAGGGTTGTCATAAGGATCAACAAAACACTTCTAAACTTTAAAACTTACTTGTTTTTATTATTTGATAGTAGAATGAGGTAAAAAAAATAGAAGCATAACAGCAGGGCAAGCAAACAAATATACAGGAATGCATTATATCCAGTCTCAGCTGATAAATTAAAGTCAGTGGTGGGAATCAAGAAAGGGGTAGGGAAATAAATCCCAGAAGAGCAAAATCACAATTTTTTGTGGGGTAACCTGATGTTTGAAGGATACCTACTATGTCCTTTACACTTCACCCCTATAATTCCTAACTTCCTCAATTATAAAATGAGGAAGTTGAACTAGACAGTCCTTCCCATTTCTAGACCCATAAACCTATGACCTCTAACAGATATTGACCTTCCAACAAAATAATGATATTTATATCTACCATAAAATTTATAGGTAGAGAGATAGTACAGTGGATAAAGTGCTAGACCTGGAGTCAGGAAGACTCATCTTCCAGTTCATATCTGGCCTTGACATTTATTAGCAGTGTCACCCTGGGCAAGTCACTTAAACTGTTTGCCTCAATTCCCTCATCTATAAAATGAGCTGGAGAAGGAAATGGCAAACCACTCCAGTATCTTTGCCAAGAAAACCCTAAATGGGGGTCACGAAGAGTTGGATATTACTGAAAAATGACTGAACAGCAGAATAAGATTTACAACAAGAGCCAAACTGGCACAATGGATCAAGATCTGGTCTCAGAGTTAGGAATAACAGGATTTAAGTCTTGTCTCTGACCATACTAGCTGTGACCTCTTATTGCCTCAACTGACTTTAAGACTTTCAGCAGTGGTGGAAGGAATTTCCTCCCTGGGAGTTCCCTTTACCAGTACCTATGTCACATGTCCAGAAAAAAATAGATAACCAAGCAGTTTACATACATAGGAAGCAGCATGATGTAGTGAGTGGAGAGTTGGGAGTGAAGTTATTTTCAAATCTTGCCTGTGAAACTTATTGTGTTACCCTGGGCAACTTTTGTATGTCTCATGGAACTCCATAAGACTTACAGCTAGGTCCTGATTAATGTGAATAATGAATCCCCCTGAAGTGGTTGCATGTAGTCAAATTCTCACTATTTGAAGTTATAATTATGTAAAATATGATAATTGCTCCCAGCCCAATGGAAATATGCACTACAAATTCAAATAATACCACCACTTCAGGGGATTTGTTATTCTCATTAATCAGGACCTCACTCTATCTACTGAGTCATAGACAGGTTAGGATCTGTATTGTGGGAGAAAGTCAACAGAAGCCATTCATTTGTAACATATATGTCATCTCATTTGACCTCTAAAAGATTCCTGTGATATAGGTACTACAAGTATTCTTGTCCCCATTTTACGTATAAAGAAACAGGCTCCGACATGTGAAGGGACTTGCCAGCAGTCATACGGGCAGTGTCACACACAGGATTCATACTTTGGTTGCTTCTGACCCCAAATACCCTTTTCCACTATTCTATACCGTCCATCAAGATAAACCAGGGTATGGGAAGATTTTTTCAGTTGTGTTTCTAAGCACATGATGTGAGCATGTGTGGAACAGGAGCCTCTACACAAGGTAGCCTGATGAATTGGCCTGTCTGAAAAGGAGCCTGGGAGGGTCTAATTGATGTAAAATAAACATGTGGCTCCACGCATTGGCAAGACTGGCCTTTGTCAGGATACAGAATGAATTCAACCACATCTCACTCACCTCAGCAAAAATGAGCCAGCAACTGCAAAGGATGAAAAACTTGGTCCTGGGCTCCACCAGCTAAAGAAAATGAAAAGCTCCCCGAGGCAACTTTGAATACATTGCAAAGTCAATAAGTGAATCTTAACTGATTTCCTTCACCTTTAAAGTACTCTAACTTATATTCTGTCATTTCATTACCTTTAGTATACTATAATATACCAAATATAAAAAAACCATAGTTTCTATAATATAAAATTAACAATGGTGTTGTTTCTTCTTTCTGAAGTATTTGGAAATTATATTTAAATGTAATTCTTTACTCCCCCTCACTCAATTCAATTCAACAAATATTCACGCCTTGTGCTAGAAGCTTAGGATTCAAAAACAAAAATGAAGCACTCCCTGTCCTTGGGGAGTTTACATTCTCCTAGAGAGAAACAGCGTGCATACATATCATAGAATCACAGACCCAAAGCTAGACGGAATATTTAGTCCAGCGCCCTCAATGAGATAATAGTACTCAGCACTATAACATTATAATGTAGCATTATTACAGTAGAATATATAGCATACAGAAATATACTAATTGTGGTATTAACTATATATAATGTATGTATATATGCACAGTGTATGTATATATACATATATAAACATATACACACATTTTTATATATACTAATTTTAGCAGGGAAGAGAATGAGGAAAACCCACAACTGGAGGAATCAATACAGGTGTTATCCACCAAATTTTGTTGTCATTGTTATCGTTGTTCATCATTCAGTCATGTCTGACTCTTCGGAATCCCATAGACCATAGCCTTCTTATCCTCCACTATGTCTTGGAGTTTGTCCAAGCTCCTGTTCATTGCTTCCATGACACTATCTATCCATCTCCTTTTCCTTTTGCCTTCAATCTTTCCAACATCAGGGCCTTTTCCAGTGAGTCCTGTCTTCTCATTATGTGGCCAAAGTATTTAAGCTTCAGCTTCAGTGTTTGACTTTCCAGTGAATGGCCTGAATTAATTTAAGTATTGACTGATTTGATCTCCTTGCTGTCCAAAGGATTCTCCAGCACCACTGTTTGAAAGCATCAGTTCTGCAGCACTCAGCTTTCCTTATAGTCCAACTCTCACAGCCATGCGTGCTACTAAAACAAAACAAAACAAAACAAAACAAAAACATGGCTTTGACTATATCAGCCTTTGTCAGCAAAGCGATACCTCTGCTTTTTAGTATGCTGTCCAGATTTGCCATAGCTTTCCTTCCAAGGAACAAGTGTATTTTAATTTTATGGCTGCAGTCACCATATGCAGTGATCTTTGAACCTAAGAATATAAAATTTGACACTGTTTCCATTCCTTCTCTCTCTATTTGCCAATAAGTGATGGGACCAGTTGCCAAAATCTTAGTTTTATTTTTTTGGTGATGTTAAACTTCAAGCCAAATTTTACACTTTCTTCTTTCAGTCTCACTAAAAGGCTTCTTAATTCTTCTTCACTTTCTGCCATCAGACTGGTATTGCTTGCATATTTGAGATTATTGATATTTCTCCCAGAAGCCTTAATTCTGGCTTTTGATTCACGTAGCCTGTCATTTCATGTGATGCATATAAATTAAATAAATAAAGTGGCAATATACAGCCTTGTCATATTCCTTTTCCAATCTTAAAACAATCAGTTGTTCATGTTCATTCTAATTGTTGCTTCTTGACCCCCATACAGGTTCCTCAGGAGACAAGTAAGATGATCTGATACTCCCGTCTCTTTGAGGACTTGCTATATTTTGTTATGATCCACACAGTCAAAGGCTTTATGCAGTCAATGCAGCAGAAGTAGATTTTTTTTTCTCCTGAAACTACTTTGCTTTCTCTGTAATCCAGTGAATGTTGGCAATTTGGTCTCTAGTTCCTCTGGCTCTTCAAAATCTAGTCTTCTCTTCTGGTTATTCTCAGTTCATATATTGCTGAAGCCTATCTTGCAGAATCTAAGGCATAACCTTGCTGATGTGTGAAATGAACTCAATTGTTTGGTAGTCTAAACATTTTTCAGCATTGCCCTTCTTTAGGATTAGGACATAAACTGATCTTTTCCAATCCAGTGGCCACTGTTGAGTTTTCCAAATTTCCTGGCATATTGCAGCACTTTACCAGCATCATCTTTTAGGATTTTAAATGGCTCATCTGGAATTCCATTACCTCCACTAGCCTAATGTGAGCAATGCTTTTTAAGGCACACTTGACTTCATTCTCCAAGATATCTGGCTCTAGATCAGTAACCACACCATCACCATTATCAGTGATGTTAAGATCTTTCTTGTATAGTTCTTTTATGTATTCCTGTCACCTCTTCTTAATCGTTTCTGTTAAGTCTGTACCATTTTTGTCTTTTATCATGGTCTTTTTTGCATGAAATATTCCCTTGATATCTCTAATTTTGCTGAAGAGATCTCTTTTCTTTCTCATTCTATTATTTTCTTCTATTCCTTTGCATTGCTCATTTAAGAAAACCTTCTTCTCTTTCCTTGCGATTCCCTGGAATTCTGCACTCATTTGGGCATATCTTTCCCTTTCTACTTTCCCTTTCCCTTTTCTTGTTTCCTCAGCTATTTGTAAAGCCTTGCCAGACAGGCATTTTGCTTTCTTGCTCTTCTTTTTCTTTGTAATGTTTTTTGTTGTTGTTGTTGCTGCCTCCTGTACAATATTGCGAACTTCTATCCATAGTTCTTTAGGCACTCTGGCTAGCAGATCTAATACCTTATATCTATCCATCACTTTCACTTCATATTCATAAGGGATGTTGTTTAGGTCATACCTATAAGTCTGATGGTTATCCTTACTTTTTCCAATTTAAGTCTGAATTTTGCAATAAGAAACTCATGATCTGAGCCACAATCAGCTCCAGGTCTTGTTTTAACAGACTGTATAGAGCTTTTCCACCTTTGGCTACAAAGTATATAATCAATCTGACTTCTATAGTGACCATTTGGTGATGTCCATGTATAGAGTCACTTTTTGGATTGTTGGAAAAAGGGTGTTTGCTATGACCAGCAAGTTATCTTGACCGCATACCAAAATATGTGCCTTCAACTATATTAGGAACCCTGGGGATATTAATGCAATTGCCTTTCTGGGAGCTATTCCCCCAAATGGTACTCAGAGATTGTGTCCCCTGTGGGGTTCCCAGGGTCAGATACTGTATGAATATATATACTCCTAAAATAATAGCCCCACTTTCTTTTAATGGCTATCCAGTAGATATAATTAGCCAAATCAAAAGTATTTTATGAAATGATGAACCATAGGTAAGAGTAACAAAATATTTTCCCCCTAAATCTGGGGCCCTCTTCTCCCACTAATACATATAGAATCAATGTGAAGAGACAGCATAGACACGAAACATACTAGTAGAGAAGTACACACTGTGAGGATACATGATCCAGGGAACTCAAGTCCTCTAACAGTACAGGACCCTAATATTCTTCTCCTTCTCATGGGTCTTCATCTGCTCTCCCTTATCACAGTGTCTCTGTTGAGCAGGTCACTTAGTGGGACTCCCTGGGCCTTGTTCCTCCCAATGGCCAAAGTCTACTCTCTTCTCAACTCACAGAATCAGTACTCCTCAGAGCTGTCTCCTGCCTTGACTGACTGAGCCTGTTCTCTGTTGGGCATGGTATCTCCCACTAGGCATGTAGCTCTGCTGTAAGACACCATGGTTGAAGGGGCATTACTACTCTTTCCCTCCCTCCCCCCAAAGAAAGAATGATTACTTTTGCAAGAGTTATAGATAGCTCTGTTCTTTGATGCCATAGGTTATCCTCCTAAAAGTGTTTTCTTCCTCAACCTATTTCCTAGAGAGCATTTTGCTTTTTAAAGGGCCACCAGGACCATGGCCAATCCTGCAGCCAGCCAATGTCCTCGAATTTCATTGAGCTTGATTGAAGAAATGTCACATCTCATAAGAGTGACTAGGTGGTGCAGTAGAGGCAGATAGGTAGCATAGTGGATAGAGTGGCCAGCCTGAAGTCAGGAAAACTCATCTTCCCGGATTCAAATCTGACCTCAGGCACTTAATAGCAGTTTGACCGTAGGCAAGTCACTTAACCCTGTTTGCCTTAGTTTTCTCATCTGTGAAATGAACTGGAGAAGAAATTGGCAAATCATTCTGGTATCTTTCCAAGAAAAGCCCAAAAGGGTTGGATACAGCTGAAACTACCAAACAACAACAAACACATCTTATAAAGAGATAACAGAGTATAGACAATTCTTTGCATTCTGTTTAAAGCCTTAATACCTACCTGACCCTTACCTTCTGAAATTTTGTCAGTTGTTAGTGGAGGGAAAATAAACTGATGGAAGTGGGGAGGATTTCCTGATCACTACCTCCTCCCCAAAAACATAAAAGAAGCATAAGAAATAATCCCTGTCCTTCAGGAGATCAAGATCCCAAAGAGGAAAAAAGACATTTGTACATTAAGGAAACACCAATATAAGACAGTGGTGTTGTACAGATAAAGAATAATAATGAGTGGTACAGATTACTATGGAAATTCATGGTGCTGAGTGAAATGAGCAGAACCAGAACATTCTACACAGTAACAGCCACATGGTATGATGATCAATTATGATTGACTTAGCTCTTTTCAGCAATACAATGATCCAAGACAATTCCAAAAGACCCATGTTGGAAAATGCTATCCACATCCAAGGAAAGAACTGATGAAATCTGAATGCAGATCAAAGCATACTATTTTCACTTTCTTTGTTTCTTTCATGGTTTTTTTCTTTTGCTCTGTTTTTTTCTTTCACAACATGACTAATGTGGAAATATGTTTTACATGACTGCACATATATATAATCTATATCAGATTGCTTACCTTCTTGGGGAGGGGGAAGGAAGGGAAGGAGGGAGAAAAATTGGAACTCGAAATCTTATAAAAAATGAATGTTGAATTCTGGAGAGCAATTTAGAACTATGCCCAAAGGGCTATAAAACTGTTCATACCCTTTGACCCAGCAATATGACTTCTAGGTCTGTATCCCAAAGAGATTATACAAATAGGAAAAGGACCCACGTGTACAAAAATATTTATAGCAGCTCTTTTTGTGGTGGCAAAAAATTGAAAATTGGGGGGATGCCCATCAATTGGCGAATGGCTGAATAAGTTGTATTACATACAAGAATGCAATGGAATACTATTGTGCTATAAGAAATAATGAGCAGGTTGTCTTCAGAAAAACCTGAAAAAACTTATATGAACTGATGCTGAATGAAGTGAGCAGAACTAGGAGAACATTGTACACAGTAACAGCCACATTGTACGATGACTAACTTTAATAGACTTAGCTCTTCATAGCAATGCAAGGATCTAAGACAATTCCAAAAGACTCATGATGCAAAATGCTATCCACATCCAGAAAAAGCACTATGGAGTCTGAATGCAGATTGAAGCATATTATTTCCTTCCTCTCTCTCTCTCTCTCTCTCTCTCTCTCTCTCTCTCTCTCTCTCTCTCTCTCTCTCTCTCTCTCTTTCTCTTTTCTCCTTTCTCATGGTTTTTCCCATTGGTTCTGATCAGTTCTTCTTTACAACATGACTAATGTGAAAATAGGTTACATCAATTTACATGCCATCTTAGGGTGGAGGAGAGGAGAGATAGGGAGAAAATTTGAAACTCAAAATCTTATGGAAGTGAATGTTGAAAACTAAAAATATATTTATTTTAGAAAATGAATGTTGAAAATTGCCTTTACGTGTAATTGGAAAAGAATAAAATGCTACTTACATTAAAAAAAACCAGATTGCTATAGAACTTCAGGATGGGGCAATCCTGGAAGTAGTATTGTCCCTTAAAGGAAAGAGGGAGTTTGGATAGGTGGAAATGATGAACAAAAACAATCAGAAGGAAACTGTTTAGTCATTCTGTGGCAATAACCAGAATCCCCTTAAATTACCCAGATTTGCCTCAGCGTCTACTTCATTCTGCATGTGTAATTATGGTCTCTTTCTGCCTGCCATCCCAAGCTTGTTTCTTTTCTGGGTCTTCACATGAACCAGTATGAACCTGACCTTCAGGGTGAAATGGGCAGAAGAGGCATTGTAGACACACTCCTCAGTATGTGGATTGTCCAAATCGTGGAAGCCCAGGAACTGAGAATAGATCATTTTCCTTATCCTCCACTGCAGTCCCTTTATCTTCCAGCACAAAGTCTTTATTTCTCACTTTCCCCTGAAGTGGCTGAAACAGAATCAAGAGAGAACTTCCCATTGATAATGACAGTAGAGTTGATAACAGCTGGGTAGCTTGCAGCTGTGTGGAATCTGCTACGGAGAAGGAGAAAAGGCCTCAGAATCTTCAAAAGTTTGGCCCATGTGAGCCTACATATTGCAGACTTGGATAAGCTTTATTGGCATTACTCTAATTCACTGGAAAATGAATCGACTCCCCCCTATGTTTTAGACATGTAGATTTGGAAAGAAATTCCATTGCCCCTAGAAGGTCTCATCATTGGGAATCAGGAGTGATAGCTACCTGCAAGTTTGTTTGTTTGTTCGTTTAATTAGCCCCAAAGAAAAGTGTATTAATCAAATCACAGAATCTCATATGGAGTCCTCTAAGGAACCTCAGAGAACATCTAGTCCATTCTTATATCTGAGCAAGAATCCCTTCTACAATAGATCCCCAAGTAAAACCTGGGCTTTGAATGTAGACCTCCAGCAAGAGTGATCCCTCTACCTATGCAGCATCCACTGTCCTTTTAGATAGCTCTGTTAGGGAGGGCTCTGCTCTCCTAAGCTCAACCTTGGGGGTCAGCATTACCCACAGCCATTCGGTTCTGCCTTCTGGGCCAAGCTAAACAAATCTAATCCTTGCTTTCAAATAGTAAAAGAAAAATGTCTCTCTGAGTCCTCTCTCAGCAGCTAGGTGGTAAAGAGAACAGAGGAATAGTGGGACTGGAATCAGGAGTCACTTAACCTCTGTCTGCTTCAGTTTCTTCATCTGTAAAAGGCAGATAATAACAGCACCTACCTCCCAGGGTTGTTCTGAGGATCAGATGAGATAATGATTTCTAAGGGCTTAGAGCTGTGCCAGACTCATAGTTGCGGTTCTTTGTCCTTTGTTTTTTAAGAGGACCTATGACATCGTGGGGTAACATTTTGACTTGTGTGTGAATTGAATTCAGGTGAAGCAGAGCTGCGTGACTGTCAGCCTTATTCTCTCTTCTAGAGTCGTCAAAGTCCAGTGACAAGACTAAAGTCAAAATGACTGGCGATGGCCCAACATCTGGCCAAGCTCTAAGCACTCCGCAGAGCCTGCTTCGGCCACCTTCGTGGCCATTGGAACAAATTGTTCTCAAACACCCATTTCACTCAGAGAAGTCTTCACAGGCTTGGAGTAGACATCCCCCTGACTCACCAATGGGTTTGAGGCCTGTTGGTTATCCTCAAACCTGGTTTAGCCCATTTGCCTAGACTTGGGTTGTGGTGCTACAGCTCCTTGGGGCCACAGGTGAGAGTTGGGTGAATTAGGTGGACACCAAAGGTGGATAAGCAAGCCCTCAATCAGAAGTGCTAGTCCTCCTGAATACCCCATACACCCCACCACAGTAAGAGCTACATAAATGTTAGCTATTACTATTAGCTATTATTTTCTAGGTCAAATAACCCCAGCTCCCTCAAATGGTCCTTCCACAGTGTGATGTCAGATGCAGTTGAAAAACCCACCCCTGAAGGATTGATCCTAAGTAGCAATGTAAACAGTCAACTATTTTTATCTTCAGTGCCCTATCACCTCACTTTTTTTTGTAGCTCTCTCCTCTCTCTGAGGGGGTCTATGTGTGTGAGGAAGAGAGACAAGACCATAACAACCTCATAGAGTGTCATTTAAAAAAACTTATTTTTTGCAAATATTTTCTTTTTATGTGTGTGAAAGAATAATTTAAAATGCATGCAATTTAAAAAAAAACAATTGTTGATACATTTATTGTTTTTAGATCACCTTCACTTCAAAATATATTTCTCACCCCTCTTTTCCACAAAATGGAAATGGATGAAGCAGAGAAATTCTGAGATGAAATAAACTAATAAAAGTTCCTAAATCTAAAGCCAGAAGAGTTTGTTAAAGAATAAAAAGGGAGGATAAAATCTAACCCACATATATGCTGGGTCTGACAATACATGCATATTTTGCCCATCTTAAACCATTGTATAGATGTGAATTATTAGCAGACTGTCAAGTTTGTGAAAAAAGTAGTAAAAGATGCCAACAATCACAATGTCCCTCAACGACTTATAAACATTAATTCAGTTGTTGGTATTCTTAACAATATATGCTTTGCCCAGTGACCAATGAGTTGAGATGCAACTGGAGAAGCTCAACCACATTTATATTAACATTGATGCTATAAATGAAGCCAAAGAAGATAACAAAATGACAGTTCAGTGGGAAGATGACTAACAAGTTCTCTTGGAAAGGCAAATAATGGAGTTGAGGAAATTGGTTTCTCACACATTCAGGACAAAATGAATCATCATCTCATAGGATCACAGGATTTTCAGTTAGAAGGGATTTGAGAGATGTTGTTAAGTAGTCTTTCAGTCATGTCCAACTCTCCATGACCCTAGTTGGGATTTTCTTGGCAAAGATATTGGAGTGGTTTGCCATTTCCTTCTCCAGCACATTTTACAGATGAGGAAACTGAGGCAAACAGGGATAAGTGACTTGCCCAAGGTGACATAGCTAATAAGTGTTGAGGCCAGATTTGAACTCATGAAGTTGATTCTTCCTGACTTCAGGTCCCAGCACTCTATCTACTATACTATCTAACTGCCGTTTGAGAGATACTATAGTCTAATATTTTTATTTTAGAGATGAAAAAATTCAAACTAAGATAGGATAAGTGCCTTGACATAATATATGTACAGCTAGGGATATGCTAGACTCAGCTCATATTCTCTTGGGAGAGCTGATTGTTAAAATTGTCAGTGTGAGCAACTATACCTCAAAATAGGCAAATATTACAAAGTGGGGTTTTCCTTATTGTTTTGTTGATTATATCTAGACTTAAGAAAGGAATGGAGAAATTTTAATAATGCAGATTAACATAAAATTGTCATATATACCTTCTTTTCAGAGCTGGTTGTTAAACATTTACCAGAAGACCACTATGTACAGTGCTTCATAAACCCCAAAGTGCTCTGTAAATGTTACCTTTTATTTTTGGAAGCATCCAGGTGATTCACTGGATAGAGCACTGAGTCTGGAGTCAGGAAGACCTGAGTTTAAATCTGGCCTCGGATATTTACTAACTGTGTGACTCTGGGCAAATCATTTAACCTCTGCCTCAGTTTCCTTAATTGTATAAAATGGGGATCATCATAACACCTACCTTCCAGAGTTCTTGGGAGGATCAAATGAGATAACATGAAAAGTGATTTGCAAATCTTAAAGTACTATATAAATGTTAGCTATTCTCATTATCATTATTATTGAGAAGATGCAGATCAGTTATTCCCCATGCCTAAGGAGGAATTAGTTTCATTGTGTGCCCAAGGGAAAAAGAGTCAGAGAAATTCTGTGATGAAAGAGACTCATAGAGATGACAGATCTAAAGGTGGAAGAGATTGACGAGAGTCTCCAAACTAAGGTAGTACATGCCCTGATGCTTGTTGACATCAATGTGAAAGGGTGCACAGAAGATGACAAAAAATATGGTTTGGGATCAAGAGATGAAAGAGACCAGAGGCTTGTCAATTACTCAGAAGTTTTACCCTGAACATTCCCCAGGGAGGTATTAAATATAACCAAAACTGGACGACATTTTAAAGAATGGAATTGACCATATCTTAAAAGACTGGAAAACAACTAGCTGTCAGTTCAGAATCTGTGCAGTCAGATTGTAGACTGGTTAGAACAAAAATCAAAATAGTCAACAAACTAAAAGAAAACCTAAGTATGAAAAGACACTACTTGTGATGCTACACATCTCTATCATGTGATAACTAAAGTACCTCCAACCTGACCTACTTGAACAATCTGTCCAGTCTGAAAAAAGGGAAACATACAAAAGTAAAGACATTGATTCTACTACTGTGTCTTGGTGTTTAACTAATTTAAAAGTTACTGTGAGAATGGGGCTGAAAGAGTCTAGAAATGGCTTCAACCAACAAACAGAAACTCTTGGTCAGATGAAGAAATACGGCAACCTTGGATATCTGTTTGGATCTGTTTAGATATCAAACTCATTTGGCACCAGAATGATGGCAGATAATAAAAGACTATAGACAATATCACCTTTCAAAAAAATGACAGATAGGGAAATGAGCATGAAGAGAACATGGCTTGAGACAGAGAAAATAACGAAAGTATGTACAGATAAAGCCAGAACGAGGACAACAAATAAATGAGAATTAGAACAGATCTTCCAGTTCTTTTCAATGATCTGCTTGCTTAGAAACAATAATAAAACCATCAGAATTGGACTCTACCATGTCAATACCTGAGGAAACGGTAAAAACATGAGATCTTTATTAAATGGCCTATGCACACAGTAACAGTACCCTTGATGAAAACAAGATCATTATACATAAATTTTTGCAGATACTTTTCCATAGATCTATAAAAAAGTATATAAATGGTATTTTTATAGTTATGCATACTGAGAGATACAAAAAACACAAAATCCTGCTGTTTACTATTTATTGACTTCAAACAAGTATTGACTAAAACAAAATATAGTCTTTAAAGCATTCCTTAAGCTTTACATTCACTGAAATTATGCAAGATCCAATTATAAGTGTAACTATAGAGCTAACTTTGTTCCCAGATTGCTTAACAATATCAATAACAATAATTTATATTTACATCACCCTTTAAGGTTTACAAAAGTAGCAATAGTGCAGGGATATATGTTCACCTAAATTGTTTGCCAGTATTATGGAAGATGTCCCAAAGGAGGCCTAAACAAAGAAAGTCCCTATGAATAACAAAGTTTCCACAGAATCATACAAGGAAATCTCAAAGACAACCAATATCTGAATGACAATCCTCTGTATTACATATCCAAAATGTGATCATTCTTCCTTTGCTTGAAGACCTCCAGGGAGAGGGAACACATTACTTTCCATGGCAACCCATTCTACTTGTAGATAACTCTACTGTTAGAATAGAAATCGTTAGAAAGGTTTTTCCTTATACCGAGCCTAGGTGGCACAATGAAAAGAGTGCTAGGCCTGGAGTCAGGGAGACTCATCCTCCTAAGTTCAAATCTAGCCTCAGACACTACCTGCGTAAGTCACTTAACCCTGTTTGCCTCAGTTTCCTCATATGTAAAATGAGCTAGAGAAGGGAATGGCAAACTACTCCAATATCTTTAACAAGAAAACCTAAATGGGGTCACAAAGAATCAGACATGACTGAAAAATGACTGAACAGCGATGTGCCTCTTTGCAAACTGCCCTATTATACCATAGAGTCATAGAGCTTGAAGTCCACTAAAAGGCCAAGATCTTTTTTTTGTTTGAGATGAGCTCATATCTAACTACGCTTCTAATATCAAGTACTTTTGAAATTGTATTTTTTAACCTACCCGTAAGATTTGACATTAACTCTGTTAAATTTCATCTTACTCAATTTAGCCCAATGTTCTAACAAGTCAAGATCTTTTTGAATTTTGAAAATGTCACCCAGTATGTTAGCCATATACTCCTCCCACCTTTGTTTCATCTGCTCTCATGATAAGCATACCATCTAGCTGTTGAGTCATTTCAGTCACGTCCTACTCTTCATGACCCCTTTTGGGGTTTTCTTGGCAAAGATACTACAGTGGTTTGTCATTTCCTTCTCCAGCTCCTCTTACAGATGAGGAAACTGAGGCAAACGGGGTTAAGTGATTTGTGCAGGGTCACACAGCTAGGAAGTGTCTGAGGCTGGATTTGCACTCAGGTTTTCCTCACTCCAGGAACAGTGCTCTATCTACTATGGCACTGAGCTGCTAGGTGGGCCTTTAACCAAGTCATTAACTAAAAATGTTAAACAATGCAAGTCCTCACAGAGCAAATAACCTCATTTTGCTCACTGGAGCAAATAACCAGAGTACCTACAAAATTGACATTAAACCATTAAATTAAATAAAATTAAAACTTTAAATGAAAATTCTATGATTGTGGCCATTCAATCCATTATATATCCACCAAATTGCACTATTTTCTATACCATGTCTCTCCATCTTTTCCATAAAGATAGCATGTGAGAATTTATCAAATGCTTTGAGAAAATCTTGGCAGACTTAATCTATAAGCAGATCTATAGCTCAATCTAATAAACCTGTTTTAAAAAAGGAAATGAGTTTAGTCTGGCCTGACTTATTCTTGATGAAAGCATACTGGCTTTTTTGCGATTGGTGCTTTAGCCAGGCATCAGAGTAGGACTAGAGTCAGAAAGAAATTAGTTTAAATCCTGCCTCAGACACATTAGCTATGTTGGTCTGGACAAGTCACTTAGCCTTTCTCAGCTCAATTTCCTCATCTGTAAAATTGGAATAATAATAGCATTTATCTCAGAAGGTTGTTAGGATTAAATACAAAGTCCTTTCCAACCTTTGAAGTGCTATATAAATGCTAGGTATTATTATTATTGTTGTTGTTGTTATTCACTACTCATCTTTCTCAAAATGCTTCTATTCAGGAAAGACATATTAATTGCTTTGAGTTCTGAAATACCACAAAGCCTCTGAGTGAAACTGACAACAATGAAAAAGCAATCAGTCTAATTATGTACCACACAAAAACAAAGCAGATGAAAGAAGCATCGTGCCCATAGTATGGCATGCAGCCCACTGAAGCGATCCACCAATGTATTCATGTTAGGCAGACACACTGAGCCGACAACGAGCAGCTGGGTCAAGCATTGAGTAGGAAAAAGTGATTGAGGCTGGATCACATTTGGAAAATTGTGCAGTGCTTTCATTGATGCCAAATGGCTTTCTATTGCAAAGGCCCATTTGTTTAACACCGTTACTGTCCTGGAGATGCTAGTTTGCTGTGAATCCTGGCACACCTTGATCTTGGACCAATCAAAATTACAAATAACTCAAATGACAGTGGAAAGATCACAGAAAGGTCCCAGCATCTTGTCAGTGATGACAGATGCATGAAAACGGGTGTGGGAGATGTTCTTAAGATCAAGTTATTATCAGTCAACAAGCTTAAGGTGTTGGGGATTAAAAAGTCAATGATGAAGCAATTCCTGTCTTCAAAGAGCTTATTTTCTACAGAGGAGAGAATGTAAAAATGTATGAGTATATGCAAAATACATACAAGCTAACTTTTTTTTCAGGGGCACATTAAATTATACCTATCTTTAACTCAGAGAGCTTATTACAGGAACTATACCTTAAGGCAGATACTGAGAGCAAGGAAAGGGATATATATACACATACATAGATATACACACACACACAAACACACATACACATATATATGCATATATATTAAGAATAGAATTATATTTTAATGAAAATAAAATGTGGCCAATGATTAAGGAATGGTGAACAAACTTTAGTACGTGGACAGAAATGGAATATAACCACACCATAAACAATGATGAATTCAGATAAATATAGAAACTTATTTCTAATGATGCAGAACAAAGAAAGCCAAAAAAAAAATAAGCACAATGATTGCAATGTAAAAATAACATTAAGAGCTACTAAATCTGAAGTCACATTCAGTGAGCAATGTTGGCGCCGTAGCATCAGAGTTAAATTACTTTCTTTTACATTAACAATCTGTAAACTGCACATTGGAAAACGATACGTGCTAACAGTGCTACACTAAATGGTTTTATTTAACTGTTTTTGAGGAATATATTTTGTATGGTAGTTTGTTGAGGGAAGAGTATGGTTTACAGTGTCTATTGTGTCCATGTATTATTTTTTTTTAAAAAAACCCTTTTGGAGATATTATCAAACCCTGGAAAAGGAAATGGCAAATCACTCCAATATCTTTGCCAAGAAAATCCCACATGGGGTCACAAAGAGTTGGGCATGACTGAAAAACAACTGAACAACAAAAAGCAAAGGTTTATATGCTCAAAAAAAGGAGAAGGACTAGACAAAGGGGGAATCAGAATAAACAGAGGAACAATCCAAATATTATACATGAAGATAGTCCAGTATTAGACTATATTATATGTGAAGATAGAAAAAAAATGTAAGCATTGGGTGTTTTATGAATAATTTACATGAAGACATAGATTAGTACCACATCAGATGAAAAGGCATAGAGAAATTGGGATACTACCAATGAAGCCACTAATGAAACCATCTATATTTCAAAATACCAAAACAAGAACTACAGACTTATAGAATTGTAGGGCTAAAAGGAACTTTAGAGGTCTTTTAATCCAACCCCCAAACCACTCTCATTTTATGGGCTCCTGAAAATCTTTGTGTACAGCAAATTTATGTAACCCTTGTCCCAAAACCCACCATATGGGACTCTTTCCTTACTAGTGGAGATGAATGTCCTGCCCATGTGAGGGCTGCTGAAAGGTGAGAGAGCTCTAGCCTTCACCAGTCTCTTGTGGGGACTCTCCAGGTGATCTTCTTCATCAAGGGTAGAATTGGCTTCCTAGTTCAAGCGAGAAGACAAAAGAAGCCAAGCCCATTAGATTGCTGAAGGGAAAAACTCTGGGAAGACGTGAAAAGAGTGGATAGTCTCCATCATGTCTTTATCCCCAGCTTGCTACTCTAGAGATTTCAGGAGTTTCCCCTGGGGTAAGATCTAGGATCTTCTGTCTTGGTCGAGCTGAGTTACCTCGCTGCCAATGGGAGAGCTCCTTCACTCCCTATTATCTAGTATATATTCTCCTATGTATACCTTCTATGATTTCTGTTTTGCTATGGTTTGGATAAACAGGCTTCTTTGCTGCTTGCTATGGAAATAATATGGAACTGGTGTTAGGTGGGTAAAAGGTCAAGTCTTAGATATCACGCTTGGGGTCCTCTCTCCTCCCCAAATGACAAAACAGTCAGAAGTTACAGTGAGCTCAATCATATCCCCTAGACTAACAATATTTAAGGGGACAGATAGATATACCTCTAGCCCAATACCCCCTCTCATGGGGAGAACAGAGTGGCCTCTGACGCCAACCTCCTTCTTTACTTCCTGGCAGGAACTAAAGTCTCCCTTGGAGAAGTGTAGGAGAAGAGGCTAGAGATGCCTATTCTGCCTCCCTTCAAGCTACGTGATGACAGGCCTTTCCTTACTTTTATATAAAGAATCATCTTTCTCTCATTTATTTCCATTATAATTTCCAATATTCATTTCCACAGAAAAATATAATTTTGATCCAAATTCATAATAAAAATCGCATTTAAGGCACTGCCTTTCTCTACATGCAGTGTATGTCCAGTCAATTTTCCCACAGAACTCCTACAAAGAAATTATAATATGTGCAAGTAATGAAAAGCATGCATATATTTTAAAACACAACACCATTAATTACTATCTCCCAGAATTCCCTATAGGGCTTAAATGTTCATGCAATCACGGCAATCTTTTTTCCACTAGAATTCATCCACATTTCACTAAATTACATGAAGTCACTAGCAATGTATGTCCAGACTTTTCATTTCAGAACCTAGAGTTTTGTACATTGTAGATGCACAATAAGTGTTAGTCGCTGTTGGCTGGTAATCAGTATATCATCAGCATAAGTATCAATACCAGCCTTCAAATTCTGGTACAAATTCTTGTACTCTCTGAAGGGCTGGGTTTTTTTTTCTTCTCAAATTTACCATGCAAGGAAACCCAATTCCCACAGTTCCTTAGCCACTTAGAATCATGAAGTGTTAAGGAGGGAGGGAAGCTCAGGCATCATGTAGCCCAACTCTCTTCTTTCATAGGTCAGAAAATCAAGGCCAACAGAGAGTGACTTACCCAAGGTGACAGTAGTTAGTAGAGGATATGGGAGTTAGAACAGTGCATTCCTATTTCTACCTGCAAAGGTGGGTTTCCAGTAGTTTTGTGTTTCTCTCAAGAAGACAAAGCAATATTCATGATAAGTTGACTGTGCCTATGTGAAAGACATTCAAGTAGACTGAGCAAGTGGGTGAAACTGAAAACATGCTCTATGTGCCTGACCTATTACAGTAGTCTACTGGTTCCTCTCCCTGCCTCAAGCCTCTTCCCATTGCAATCCATCCTCCACTCAGCTGTCCAAGTGATTTTCCTAAAGCACAAGTCTAAGTCACCCCTCCCTACTTAATAAATTCCAATAGCTCCCTATCACCTCTAGGATTAAATATAAAATCTTGTTTATCATTCAAAGCCCTTCCTATCCTGCCCCCTCCTCCAGTTTCCAGTCTTCTTACACCTTTCAGCGCACCATGTTCTCTGCGATGCAGTGACTCCAGCCTCCTTGCTGGTCCTCAAACAAGACACTGTAATCTCTTGACTTCGAGTATTTTCATTGACTGTCCCCCACGTATGGAATGTTCTCCCTCCTCTGACTCCTCTTGTTCCTTCAAGTCCCAGATAAAATCTCATCTTCAGTAAGAAGCTTTCCCGGTTCCCTTTATGCCAGTGCCTTCCTTCTGTTGATCATTTCATATTTTCATGTTGTTACCCTCATTAGATTGTGAGTTGTTTGAGAGCAGGGCCTATCTTTTATTTTTCTTTGTATCCCCATCACTAACCACAGTGCCTGGCACATAATAGGCATTTAATAAATACTTATTGACTAGTTATAACATGGATGAACTCTCTTGGATATTGGGAATTATTACAGTTATCAGGGACAGTTGATGCCCATCAATCCTGTGTAGAGGAGACAGGTTGGAAAAACAAATGGGTCCCAATAATCCTTTGCCCATCTGCAAATCCCCTGTTGTGTTTCTTGTAGTTCTTTGGACTTCACTGTTCTAGGACTCAGTTTCCACACCTATAAAATGATAAAGTTGGTCTAGGTAGCCTCTAAGGTTCCTTTTAGCTCTATGATCCTAGTGTGTTAGGATCCCCCTTTGGAACTTCTCCATTGAATTCCCTATCCAATTTCCCACATCTGGCTAAGTTCCTGAATTTTTCTTGCCAAGGCTCTAGGATTCATGTCCCAAGCAGCTTTGATGGACCACGACATGAATTCCAAAAGGATGTAGAAGACATGATCCCTATACTTAAGAAGCTCAGAATCTATTGGATGTGATGGAGGGAAATACAAGAAGATATGTACATATGCCAGGGCAGAAACAGAACTACACATAATGAACTACAGCTGGACAGAAATTTATGTTCTGGAATGGTAGGAGAGGGGAAGGGTGAAGCATGTGAGGGTTATTATAATGGCTACCAGTAGGGGGAGCTGGTGTTGAAGGCCTTTTTGAAAGAGGTGAATTTTGAACAGGCTCCGAAATGTATGTTAACTTACGTTCTCTTCACCTCCTTAACTTCTTTCTTGTTTATTTTGTGGTTAGACTTATCTAGTGCCGAGAGGGGGAGGTTCAGGTCCCCGACTAGTATAGTTTTGCTGTCTATTTCTTCCTGTAACTCCCTGAACTTGTTCTGTAAGAATATGGATGCTATACCATTTGGTGCATATATATTTAATAATGATATTACTTCATTGTCTATGGTGCCTTTTAGCAGGATGTAGTTTCCTTCCTTATCTCTTTTGATTAGATCTATTTTTGCTTTTGCTTTATCTGAGATCAGGATTGCTACCCCTGCTTTTTTTACTTCAGCTGACGCATAATATATTCTGCTCCAGCCTTTTACCTTTACCCTGTATGTGTCACTCTTTTTCAAATGTGTTTCCTGTAAACAACATATTGTAGGATTATGGTTTTTAATCCATTCTGCAATCCGTTTCCGTTTTATGGGAGAGTTCATCCCATTCACATTCACAGTTATGATTACTATCTGTGTCTTTTTCTCCATCCTTCCCCCCCCCCCATTTATGCTTTTCTTTCTCCTTTTTCCTTTCCCCTTCACTAGTGTTTTGCTTTTGACCACCGCCTCCTTCAGTCCCTTCCCCCTTTTATTATCCCTTTCCCTTTTCTTCCCCTTTAGTCTTACTGCTGCTTCCCTCCCTTCTTTCCCCCTCCCTTTTTTCCCCCTCCCTTTTCTTTCCCCTTTTCCCTCCTACTGCCTATAGGGCAAGTTAGATTTCTATACCTAACTGATTATATTATGCCCTTCTTGAGCCAAATCTGATGAGAGTAAGGTTCAAACAATGCTCCCCCCCTTTCCCTCTGCTGTAATAGGATTTTGTGTCTTTTCCTGTAATGTAATTTACCCTTGTCTGCCTCCTCCTTTCTCAGTACATTTTCTAAGATCAGATTGATCCACTTATTTGGATCCATTTAACCCACTTGATTAGATTTTTTTTTATCATTACATCAAAGTCAACTAATATCCACCCTCTTTATGTATACTCCTTTAACAAGGTGTAATAACAATACAGTTCTCAAGGGTTGCAAGTCTCATATTCCCTTGTAGGGGTTTAAACACCCCCCCATTAACAACATATTGTATCTTTCTGTCCCATTTACCTTTTTAAGTCCTTCTTGAGTCCTGTACTTGAAGATCAAATTTTTTGTTGAGCTCTGGTCTTTTTATCAGGAAAGTTTGGAAGTCTCCTATTTCGTTGAATATCCACGTCCTCCCTTGAAAAATGATGCTCATTTTTGCTGGGTAATTGTTGCATTCCTCCTTTGCCTTATGGAATATCATGTTCCATGCCCTGGGTCTTTTAATGTAGAAGCTGCAAGGTCCTGTGTAATCCTGACTGTGGTTCCATGATATTTAAATTGTTTCTTTCTGGCTGCTTGCAGCACCTTCTCTTTCATCTGGTAATTTTGGAATTTTGCTATTATATTCTTGGCATTGTCAATTTGGGATCTCTTTCAGGTGGTGATCGGTGGATTCTTTCTATGGTTATTTTCCCTTCTGGTTCTAGGACTTCGGGCAGTTTTCCTTTATGATTTCCTGAAAGATACTGTCCAGGCTCTTTTTTTCATCATGATTTTCAGGTAGTCCAATAATTTTTAAATTGTCTCTCCTGAGTCGATTTTCCAGGTCGGTTGTTTTACTGATGAGGTATTTTACATTTTCATCTTTTTTTCATTTTTTTGTTTCTGTTTGACTGATTCTTGCTCTCTCATAGAGACATTAGTTTCCATTTGTCCAGTTCTAGTTTTTAACAGATTGTTTTCTTCTGTTAGTTTTTGTACTTCCTTCTTCAACTGGCCAATTGTGTTTTTAGGGACTTGTTTTCTTCAGTGTATTTTTTTTCCAATTGGCCAATTGTATTTTTGAAGGACTCTTCTACCTCTCTCATTTGACTATTAAAATCCTTCTTGAGCTCTTCTAAGAAGGCTTTTTGGGCTTCAGACCAGTTCATATTCCCTTTTGTTGTTGCAGATGTGGGTTTGTTGACAATGTTGTCCTCTTCAGAATTTCTGTCTTGATCTTCACTCTTCTCATAATATGAATCTATGGTACTTTCTTTTTACTCATGGTGTTTCTTTATTCCCTGGCCTTTAAAGAGATTGAGCTCTCCTGCTGGGGAACAGAGGGTACTGACCCAAGCTTCTTGTGTTGGGAGCCTAGGTCTTGGTCACTGGCTTTGTGTGCTGGGCCTCTTATGCTGGAATTGGAGGCTGTAGGTTTCTGGCAGCTTACCTGTGTTGGGCTGGAATCAGCAAGGCTGGAACTTTCAGGCAATTCTAGGTTGCCTGCTTTTCCTTTCCTTTAGCTTTCTTCAGCTCCTTTTAGATGGTGCTGCAGGTGTTTATCTGCCTGGGGCCCCCTGCAGTGTTGTCTCCCTCGTTTCTGCTAATGTAGTGGGAGATTCCTTTGTGGTGGAGTGCCAGAGGCTCCTGGTGGTTTTCTGAGCTGGTTTCCACCAGTTCCCCCCCCTCACTGAGGCACTCGGAGGTCCAGGTGTTGGTGTTTGCCTGCTCTACTACCTGGGCTTCAGGATTTCTTCACAATTGGAGGCTTCAGGGCTCCACACGCTCACCTGGTGTTGGGTTGGAATCAGCAAGGCCGGGGCTTTAGGAAGCCTTTAGGTTGTTTTCTTCACTTCCTTTCAGATGAATGCTGCAGGGTGCTTGCTTATCCGCCTGGGGCCCCTTGTAGTTCTGCCTCCCTTATTTTTGCTGAGGCACTGGGAGACCCGTTTGCTGGGCTACTGCACTGCTGCTCCTCTCTTTCTTCTAGTTCAGGCGTTCCAGGGTTTTTTTTTTTCTGGGGTGATATTTTCTGGGTTTTCAGAGGTTGATGGGGAGAGTGAGAGAGACTACCTTTTCACTCCGCCATCTTGGCTTCCGGAAGCGGAAGTCCTGTACGTTAACTTATATCTCCAAGCATAGATCAACCTATGAGAAAAGCTTTAGAGGAAGCAAACTTTGGGAGGGGGAGAGCAAGCACTTCTGTTTGGTGGAAACAAGAGAGTAGAAGGGCCTTTTCCCAAGGGATGCAGTCTAGAGAAGGGTAGAAGCAAGGTTAAAAAGTGATTGGCCCTTTCCCATACAGACAGATCTTTTCCATTCCCAGGCCACCTTGAGGACTACAGGTCATTTCTATAATGCTTCCCAGACCTAAGAGAGCAAATAGAAAATTGAGCAGAGCCTGAGATCTTGTTTAAGGCCCCTACCTAGATTTATGTTCCAGGTGGAAGGTCAGGGGCAACAAAAGCCTTTCCCAATTTTTAATGTTTCATTTTACAACTCTAGAGATGCCTTGCATTTCTGCCCTAGTAAGCAGAAGTAAGACTCATACCTTTTTAATAATAACTGACACTTATATAGCCTTTAAAGTTGGCAGATTGCATTTTGTGAATTATCTTATTGATTCAATTGCATTCAACAATTTTTTTAAGTCCCTACATAGGCCCTTGGTGGTAGGGATGCAAAGATTAAACAAAACCTTTCCTGCCCTCATTGAGCTGCCATTATGATTCTCACGAAACCCTGTCAAGTGAATATTGCAGGTATTTACTGATTTTTACAGCATGGTGAAGCAAGCCCACACAGCTTAGTGTCTGAAGCCATATTGTGGTGTGGCCCCAAGTTCAGTACCACATCTACTGTGACTCACAGACTTGCATTTAAAGGATGTCTCTTCGGGAAATTAAGAAAGTGTAAGATCATTGATCTAGAATTCTAAGGTACCTCAAGTCTCTCATTTTACAGAAGAGGAAACTGAGGTCTGCAGAGACTAAGTGATTTAGACTAAGGCAGGATTTGAACCCAGGCCCCATGACTCCAGAACCAAGGCTCTTTCTACTGTAACATCATATCAACTTTAGCATTTTCTGCACAGGGAATGATAAGCAATAAAATTCTTTGAAGAGAACCTATGTTCCCACATCCTGGCAACATAATTTCCCTGGGTCTGTGAATAATTGGGGAGACAAAGGCAGGTTCTAGAGGCCATTTCAAGCATCCTGGGAGTGTTTTTTAAATAAACAAAGAGAAGAAATCAAACTCAGACTCAACTGGCGCCTCAACCCCACAGATTATTAAACTTCTCGGTAGGAACTACCCATATCAGGACATAGAATATGCCACTTGGGCCCTCATTAGCTGCTGAGGGGAGACTCTTGTGAAATAGAATCCATGCGCCGATTTGGGGGATTCTGTGATGCAGAGGAAATCTGCCCTGCCCAACCCTGCTGTCATTTAGAGAGCTCTCGTTTTCTGCAATTTTCAGGGCAATTTACACTCTTTTGGATTTAGAAAAATAAACCCCAAAATTCCCACATTAACTCACACACTCATAATAATCCTCAAGGTTCCGAAGAGTCAATGTTTCCCTTCCCTTCACTGGGGAGGCCAATCAAGAAAATGAAACCACCTCTCATGGTAAGTGTGAGAACAAAGCCAGGACCTTGGCTGTCATATTGCAGAGATCTGGAAAGTACAAAGCTATCAGCAGACTTAGGGCTGCGGGCTGGAAGGGACCTCAAGGGTCCTCTAAGCCAACCCCCTTATTTAAAAGGTGCAGATGTGAAGTACATGCCAAGGTCACCCAGGAAATAACGCCAAAGCCAAGATTCAAACCTACATCTCCTGGCTCTAAATCCATTGCTCTTTTGCACTTTGCCAGAGAGGCCATCCCTTAGTGCATAGGCTGGAAGTTGCTAAAAAAAAAAAGAGAGAGAAATATGCTCATTGTAAAGTAGCTATTTATTTGTGTCTGATCATTATTTGTTCTTCCCTGGCTCCCAAATCTGTGGTTTACTCTTGATTTAAAAAAAAAAAAGCCAAGTAACTTGCTATTTGGTTTTGTAACATTTGACAGATGGAGATTTATTTAATAATAGCATAGAAAGGATATTCAGCAAAGACACAGCATTGACTCAGGTGTAGCTCTTCTCCCTTTGCCTTTATCACGGTGATGTGGATGCAGAGCTACTCCATTTTGAGAATCACTCCATTTTATTCACACCTCTATGTCTGTACTTGGGCAGCTCGTTGGCACAGTGGATAGAGTACCTGGCCTGAAGTCAGGAAGACTCATCTTCCTGAGTTCAACTCTGGCCTCAGACATTTACTACCTGGGTGAATCGGGGCAAGTCACTTAACCTTGTTTGCCTCAGTTTCCTCATTTGTCAAATTAGCTGGAGAAGGAAATGGCAAACCTCTCTAGTATCTTCGCCAAGAAAAACCCGAATGGGGTCACAAAGAGTCAAACATAACTGGAAAATGACTGAACAACAAAAGAGTCTGTACTTTCCCATTAGTGTTTGCAATGCAAGTAACCCATAGTAGGATATGCCATGGTATCCTATTTTGAGAAACAGCCTACTCTACCACCCATCATCCTACTATGTAGAATCCCCTAATCCTGAAACTTGGTAAAAGGGTTATTGCACCAGATTCCCTACCCTATTCCTCACTGTGTAAAACCTATATAAACCTTGTGTACAGTTCATACAGAGAATCTTTGCCTCTTTGGAAGGGGGCCATCTCCAGTCATCCTGATCTATATCTCTCCACTGGACCCAGATGGCTCCAGAAGGAAAGTGAGTCTGGTGACTTTGCCCAGCCCTATCTCACTTAAATCCAATTCATTTGCAAGTCATGAAATCACCTTCCCAAAGTCATGATTCTCTTTGAGAAGGAAGGACAAAAAACAAAAAGCCTCTTTGGATAAGATCCCTCTGCTGTAGAGCTCAATATGCTCTAACTGTTCTAAATTATGTTTCTTCCCCAATCTGTTGTTCCTGTTCCCAACTTCAACAGTAGATACCAGTCAGAAGTACGGCAAGTCTGAGGCAACTCCACTGGGCTCTTGTCCTTAAATGACCAGAAAAATTACATCAAGGATTCATGTCTTAGCTTCTTGTACCATTTAAGTCTCTAGGGTGGTTTTCATTGCCTTTTAGGAATAAATTAGCCCAATCTACACGGCAGGAACTTAGTACTTCTTTTTTCTACCACACATGCAAACTTACAGTACTGCTGTCTTTCACTCTGGTCCAATCACATCCTTGAATTGATGCCACCTCTGACCCAGCTTTGGAGATTACTGACCTATACCAATAAAATCATAAGTCTGGACCAAAAATTATTATTGTTGTTATTACTATTATTATTATTATAGCTATAATAGCTAGCATGTAGCATTAGGGTTTTCAAAGCGTCTTAACAAATATTATCGCATTCATTCCTCAGAACAAGCCTGCTATTATCATCCTCATTTTATACATAAAAAAAAAACTGAGGCAGACAGAGGTTAAGTGATTTGTTCAGGCTCACCTAGCTAGTAAGTATATGAGGATGGATTTGAACTCAGGTCTTCCTGACTCCAAGTCCAGCATACTAACCACTGTGCTACCTACCTGCCTTTAACATAAAAACAATGATGATGATAATAATAATAATAATAATGATCCACATTAGGATTATTAAATCAAGTAAATTTAAGACATCTTTTTTTTTAGCAAACATATATTTTAAAATTAAATTAATTAGAAAATCTTTTGATGCAAACAGAATGTTAAGCATACTTGTTTTAATTAAGTTTTAATTTTCTGTTTTCCAACTAAATATGAATATTTGGGAAAACTCTCTCTTATTCTTTAAGTTCTCAATCAGATTTTTCTCTACATTTGGGGAGATCTGTAATAATGATCTCTTACCAAATTATACATGCACCCTTGGGTTTTTCTTTTCTATAGTCTGTGAATGTCCTGTAGCTATCGTCCATAAATGTGGACTTTAGATATACTAATTTCATGATGGTGTTTGGCAAAGTATGGGACAACAGTCCATGAATGCATTGCAGCAGCATGTTGGAGCTGAGGTTGGTGAACTTTTCTTTCAAAAGATCCTGCTGAGAAAACAAACACACACAAAAAATTAGAAAGAGGAATGAGTTAATCCTGACCTGGGGTCTGGTTGTGGGGAGTTGTTGTAGTAAGCATCACAGAAGTCATACTCTATCCAAGGGGAAAAAGTAAGAAAGAGAATTAGAGAAAGAGAAAAAAGACTTGTGCACACAACAATTCCAGGGAGAAGCTAGACTGGGATTCCAGTGATTCTAGAGAAGACAATTTCATTCTGAAACCAACTGTCACCCAGTAGGAGAACCAAGTTTCCTCAAGAGTGAGAGTTAGCTGGCTGCCTCAGGAATGGAGATGGGAGTGAAAAAGACATTTAGTCTACAACTGAGCCATGAAACTGAATATTACCTATAACCAATATTACCAGCATATTGTTGATACCTCCCTTATTTTTTAGACCACCAAAAGTAGTTTTGCCCTGTAAACAGTATATGCAATCAATCAAAAGCATTTATTAAGCACCTACTATATGCCATGCACTATGCTAGGTATTGGGCAGATTGAGTATGAGATGTGCTTATGATCCACTCTAGAGGAGAATATGAAAGAAGGATTAAGATGTCACCCTTCATGTCAGGTAATGATAGTGGAGCAAGACTGGGATCAAGTAGACAGGGCATGGTCTTTTTGAGGGGGTCTGAGGCAGTTTCAGCACATCACACATCCTTTTGTTAATTTGTTGTTGTTGTTCAGTCATTTCTGTCATGTCCAGCTCTTTGTGACTCCATTTGGCGTTTTCTTGGCAAAAATACTGGAGTGGTTTGCCACTTCCTTCTCCAGCTCATTTGACAGATGAGGAAATTGAGGCAAACAGGATTAAGTGACTTCTCCAGGGTCATATAGCTAGTGTCTGAAGCTAGATTTGAACTTAGGTCTTCCTGATTCTAGGCCTGGTGCTCTATCCACCTAGCTGCCCTTAGGAACATGACTATGATATTAAAAAATAAAGGTATCAATTAATTAAATCCTATCTGACCTCAGAATTAGACCAAATCCACCTGTGATCTCAGGCAGATTTCATACGCAAATTAATGGAATCATATATGGTAATGTGGCAGAGTGGTCATAGAGCTACCATTGGAGTCAGGAAGACCTGGACTCAAGTCTCACTTCTGATATATGCTGGTTATGGAACCCCAGGCAACACATTTAACCTGCAAATGCCCCAAGCAACTCTCTAAGATGGTGAACTTCAGAGTGGGTGCTGGCCTACATGTGCCAGGCATTGTGCTAAGCACTCTACAATTGATAGAGGGAATTTCTCTCCGGGAGTTCTCTGTACCAACCAAATTACAAATCTATTAAAAAAAAAAGTTGTCATCACTAATTTGCATCCCTTTCTTACTAACCACTTTATTTGCTGCACCCTCCTTGTAGACTTAATCTTTTAATCTCTGAAGTTCTCAGCCTGGGGTCCTGAGCTGTTCTGATTGGACAGTGTGTCATGCTGCCTGCTCCATTTAGCTAACCTGTCATGCCCCACATTCTACCCTAGTGTTTTCCTGACATCTGCTTTACCTTCCAGGGTCTCCTCCTCCAGAACACTAGACCTTGCCACCCCCTTTGCCACCAACTTTGTGTCCTTACTTCCCTGCTTTCCAACTCTGGCAACATAATCCAATTGATAATAACCATTGTTGTTGGAGAGAATGTGTCAATCAGTCACCCTACACTTCCACTAAACATTCTTGTGACTTTTCAAATCAAAACCACTCTCTTGGGACACCACTCACCTCCGCGTATTTCCTCTTTGTGTTAGAATGTAAACCCCTTGAGATAAGAAACTGTCTCACTTTTGTATTTGTACCCTCAGCACTTAACACAGTGCTCAGAGTGAGCAGTTGACAAACGCCTTTTTATTCATTCATTCCTCAAAGCATTAATTTGCATCTTCAAATTAATTAATAATAATTTATAGTAATAAATGGCTAACATTATATAGAGTTTACTATGTGCCAGGCACTGTGCTAAGAACTTTGCAATTATCTCATTTTATGCTCACAATAATCCTGGGAGGTAAGGAGGAAGGTTATCTCCATTTTACAGATAAGGAAACTGAGACAACAGAGGTTAAGTGACTTGCCCAGGGGTCATACAGTTAGGAAGAGGCAGAATACACATTAGAACTGAGATCCTCCTGACTCCAGGCCTAGTGCTCTATCCATTGTCACCTAGCCATACTTCAATATTTCATGATTCAGTTTTTAAAAACTAACTCAGATTAGAGTTCATTCATTAGGAAGACATGAAAATTCCTTTTCATTCCCTTCTTTCATAGAAGCACTAATTTGCATCTTAAAATTAATGAATAAAAATTTACACTTTACCACTTCATGATTCAGTTATATAATATACTAAAAGCTTACTCCAACTCTAACATGAACATAAAAATCTTAGAACCAAATTTAAGAATCAAAGAATTTACGGATTTTTGAAGGCATATGACTAATATTCAGGAAATAGTGTTGAGAGCAAATCTGTGAATTTAATTTCTCCTGAGGTCTGTTTTTTCACCAATAAAATAAGAGATTGGCTTCAATGAATGCTTTAATTCTAGAATTCTAACCAAAAATAATAACTCACATTTATATTGTGCTTAAAGGTACACAAAGCATTTTCCTCACAACAACCTGTTAAGTAGGCAGTATAAATGGTATCCCCATTCCACAGGTGAAGAAACTGAGTCTTTGAGAAGTTAAGTCAAATGCTTATGGTAATACAACTAATAAGCTTCTAAGGTGAGCCAATAAACCAAGATTTCTCTTATTTTTCTCCAATTACACAAAAAGGCAATTTTTAATGTTTGTGTTAAAAAAAGAATTGAGTTCCAAATTTGCTCCTTTCATACCCCCCCTCCCTCATTGAAAAGAGAAATAATTTGATATAGATAATACATGTGCAGTCTTGCAAGATATATTTCCATATTGGTCATATTGTTAAAGAAAACAGACCAAAAAAAAAAACCCAAGAAAAATAAAGAAAGTTTTAAAAAAGTATGCTTCAGTCTATATTCAGACTCCATCAATTCTTTCTCTGGAGATGGATAGCATTTTTCATCATAAGCCCTACAGAATTGTCTTGGACCATTGTATTGCTATGAATAGCTAAGTCATTCACAATTGATCATTGTACAGTATTGCTGTCAATATGTGCAATGTTTTCCTGGTTCCGCTCATTTCACTCATGTTCTCAGTTCATGTAAGTCTTTCCAAGTTTTTTTCTGAAAGCATCCTGCTTGTCATTTCTTATAGTATAATAGTATTCCAACACAGTCATGTACCACAGCTTGGTCAGCCATTCCCCAATTGATGCGTATCCCCTCAACTTCCAATTCTTTGCCACTGCTAAAAGAACTGCTATACTTGTGTACATATAGGACCTTTTCCTTTTTTTTTTTTATCTTTGGCATACAGACCTAGTAGTGGTATTGCTGGATCACAGTGTTCTAGAGCCCTTTGGGCATAGTTCCAAATTGCTCTCCAGAAAGGCTGGGATTGATTCACAACCAAGGATTGTTAAATCCAAGTTCAGAACTCTTTCCAGTGCAGCACACTTGACAAGCATAAATGATTATATCATAGAGTCAAAACAAAGCCAACTAAGGCATAAAAGTTTAAAATGGTCTTATCATTTGCATTTTTTCTATTGGCTTACATTCTACAGCTCTGAGGGGACAAGATTTAAAGCCCTTCTTGTCTTTAGAACAGCCCGTAGCTGAACTCCCTACCCTGAGAGCTTTCATCAACCACAGAACCATAGGATCACAGACTTAAAGATGGAGGCGACTTTACAGGTCAGCTAGTCTACCCCTCTGGGTTTTGCAGATGAGGAAACTTAGGCCCCAGGTAGGTTAAAGAGTCACACAGGTAGTGTCAGAGGCAGGATTTGAAAGCACAAGGTCAAGATAGGGAAGAAATGAGGAACAAAATCACCTATTTGATCTGTGGACAGAAGAAGAGTTTATGACCATACAAAGTACAGAGAGGATCACAGAAGAAAAAAAATGGATAATTTTGATTACATAAAATTAAAAAGTTCTTACATAAGCAAATATAAGATTAAAATGAAAACAATTAACTAGGAGAAAAATCTTGGCTGAAAGTTCCTCTAATAAAGGTCCCATTTCCAAGATACATAAGGAACTGATTCAAATTTATGAGAATAAGAGCCATTCCCCAACTGATAAATGGTCAAAGGATATGAACAGGAAGTTCTCAAGGGAGTAATCCAGGCTCTAGAGTCATATGAAAAAATGCTCCAAATCACTAATAATTGTAAAAATGCAAATCAAAGCAATTCTAAGGTTCCACCAAAGATGACCACAAAGGAAACTGACAAATGTTGGAGGGGCTGGGGGTAAGACACACATTGATACATGGTTTGCAGAGCCACTCTGAATGGGTCCAACCATTCTGGAAAGCAATTTGGAATTATATATAGAAGTTATTAAACAGGACACACTCTTTGACCCAGCTATACCAGTTAGGACTACACCCTAAAAAGATCAAGAGGAAAATGTCCTATATGTATAAAAACATTTATAGCAGCTCTTTTTGTGGTGGCAAAAAAAAATCTAGAAACTAAGGGATGCACATCATTTGAAGAATGGCTGAACAAATTGTGGCATATGAATATAATAGAATACTATTGTGCTATAAGAAATGAAAATAAGATGATTTTAAATTGATGCAGAAATACTCATATGAACTTCTGTGGAGTGAAGTGAACATAACCAGAAAAATAATTTACATAATATCAACATCATAAAAATGAACAATTTTGAAGGCTTATGTGAACTGGTTGATAAATTAAATGATCAGAAACAGGAGAACAAATTATGCGATAACAACACTGTAAAAACAACTTAGAAAACTATAAGAACTCTGACCAAAAAAAACCCATCCATGATTCCAGGGGACCAATGATGAAGCACCCCCAGACAGACAGAAAGGTGAAGGACTCTGAGTGTAGAATGAGAGAATGTTATTTGGACAAGGTCAATGGAGAGAAATTATTTTTTTGATTATTCACCTGTGGAAGAAGGCTGCAAGGATGAAGAATTGCCTAATCCTAGAGCACTGAGAAATTAAATTATTTCCCCCTGGTCACACAGACAGCGTGAATCAAAAGCAGGGTTTGAGCTCAGGTCTTATGGCTCTAAGACTAGTTCTTCATCCATTATAATACAGCTACCTTTCTGGTATTTATTAGCATCAGACATCCCTATGTATAGTCAGATCCGCTGTAACTCGACATGTACATTCCCAAAAAGAATCGCACCATGCAAAGTTGCACAATAAAAGCCAGTGTTTATAGGGAAAGTGGAGTTAGCGCACAACACTCAAATGCTTCACTGGTGACACATAAAAAAGATAGGAACCTATTTTACCTATACATTTTAAACAGTTAAGAAATACATAATATTACAATTAATAGTGGCGGTTTCTGCAGCCGTAGGCTGGTACTCTCCCTGCACTATAGTTCCCATAGTCCAGGCCACAGGAGGGGACAGCTGGGAGGTGGGAAAAAGAAGGGTGCAACTTCAGGATGTGGGCACCCAGACCACTGCCACTAAGGAAGTTGGGGGTGGGGGTTGAGTCGTGAGGAGTAGATGAGTAAGGACCAGACCCTTCCTGTTCACATCTCCTACCTTCACCAGAAGATATACAATAAGTATGTCACTTTACCTTGAAAAAGATCTGAAGTTTGCTTGTGAGCATGGGAAGGGTTTTAGCTTGTGAAAGTGGTGCAGTTTTTGGAAATCAAAATTCCCCTTAGGCTCAAATTGTTCCCTATTATGTTCTCCCTTCTTATCTCCACCTCCTGGATTCTCTCACTTCCTTCAAGTGCCAACCAAAGTCCATTTATTACAGGAGGGCTTTTCCATCCCCTCCTTATTTTCATGCCCTCCCTCTGCAAAATATTTCCTGCATATGGCTTATTTGCAGATATTTGTTTGCTTGTTGTCCCTCTTCCCCTCCCCCCCATTGAATTGTGAGCTCCTAGAAGGTAAAGACTGTCTTTTGCCTCTTTTTGTATCCTTAGCACTTAGCACAATGCCTGGTACATAGTCAGTGCTAAATAGATGATTACTGACTAACTAAAAATATCCATTATATTGGAACAAATTCAAGTTTTCAAAACAAGTGTTATAGCAAAACTGATGAAATATACACGATTAAAAGGAAAGATAGCCCTATAAGAAAAGTCTTGTTGGTGGCAAAGTTATAAATACAATGAACAAAAAGATGCATGAATTTTAAAAGATTATCAATCCATTCTGACTAAAATATTAAATAGACATGGCTGAGCTATAAAAAATACAATTCCTGTGGCACACAGGGATTTATTAAATTGACATATATAAAGATCAATTGATCTTAAGATGGATCACTCTTTCACTATCATTAATAACATGTTACCATTTTATCTTCAAAGCTCTTCCCATGTGCAGATTGTCACAGTCTTTCAGCTCAAGTAAATATAATCCCAGCATTCTGATTTCAAAAGAGCACACGTGTGTCCAGACTTGCTTCCCTGAAGGAAGAAAGACTGGAAAGAAGCTGACATGTAGGGGAACATAAGGAAACAAGGACATCCCTATTTCCAGACGATCCCATGACTAGTGACCTTGAGGAAGTTCCCCTTCCATTGGGATTGAGGATTTTCTCTCTTGGTTGAGCTGGGATAGCTTGCTCCCATTGGGAGTTCATTTACTCTGTGTATTGTCTGAGATATTTTAATCTGTATAACTTCCCTGACTTTTGTTTGTTATCTATATGGATAAGTGAGTTTACTTTACCAGTCATTTGTGATGGTCTTTGTGTAACTAGCCTTTGGTGGGAAGGAATCAGGCCTTTGCTTCTAGATTGAGGCACTCTTTTTCCATTAAGGAATAATGTCCAAGAAAAGTGGCTTGAATCTAATAATTATTTTCCCTTGACTAACAATATTTAGGAGGATGAATAGATATAATTCTAATCTCTCACTCCCTTTCCAAGAAGAGCAGAATAGCCAGTCTTATGACTCTAGTCTCCTGCTTTCCTCCTAATGGGGTGGGAGAAATTCCAGAGAGCCTCCCGTTGAGACACATTTAGACAAACTTATGTGAACATATATATAACCAACAAGGGTAATACACACACACACACACACACACACACACACACATACACACACACACACCTCTTCCATAATCTTCAAATACAGTGTAAATAACAGCTGCTATCAGTTTTAAACATTTCATTAATTTTTCCATTTTTTCTTTTAGATGGGAGTGCAGGGATTGTTGTTGGCTGAGCTCTCAGTATTTTTCTAACCCTAAAATATTATGATATGCTTAGGCCACTAAGGGTGAATAAGTACAGTGGATATCTTGTTGGACTCAGAGTCAGGAAGATCTGAATTTGAATCCTGAATCAGATACTAGCTGTGTGATCCTAAACAAGTCACTTAATCTCTCTCAGCCTCAGTTTCTTCATCTATAAAATGGGGATAATAATATTATCTACCTCACAGGATTGTTATGAGGATCAAATATGTGTAAGAAGCTTTGTAAACCCTAAAGTGCTGTATAAATGCTAACTATTCTTATTATGGGAGGGAAAAAGATGAAAAGAAACCAGGAGGTGGGCAGCAGTTTCTAGGTAAGGAAATTAGTTAGTGTAGGGTGTGTCAAATTTTTCAAACCTTAAAACGCTGTATAAATACTAGGCATTGTTATTATTATAGATAAAATAGGCCAGAGGGGACTAAGAAGCTGTAGAAAGAGATGATCATAGAGCTATGGAAGCAGCCTGGAAACCTGGTCTCTCAGGGAAGATTTAGGGAGGAAGGAAAAATTGTTAAGGGAAAGTGGGATGACATCTGTAGACACAGCTGTTTCTTTCCTTCCCTGTCCTTAAAAATTGCCTTCTTCTCTTGGCCACCAACCCTGTTGTTGTTGATCAAGTCTTTCTCATCCTTGAGAATAATATGATCCAGAAAATGGATTGTTTCTCTGAAGGAAAAATGTGAGTTTCCTCAGTTGGCCTCAATTCTACTTGTATCGTGACAACTCAATCTCCATTTCCAGCCAGGCCTTTGTAGCACTTTCCATCCAAGACAGTAAGCTGCAATCACCTATGAACTAGTAGATAAATCACAGTTGCTTGAGGCTCTGAGAAATTTAAAAATCATATCTGAGCTTACACACAGGCAAAGTTGGAGGGCAAACCGACTTCAGGGCTTCCTGACTCCCAGCTCAACACATCACCCCACTGTGTCTCCTTGCCTACTAATAAAAAAGGTCATTGAAGAAAATAAATCTGCTGCTAACTGTGTGATCTCAAGTATGTATGTAACCTCTCTGGACCTCATCTATTAAAAAAAAGGGGGGGAGGGATTAAACGTGGTGATCCCTAAGACCCCTTCCTGCTCTAAATTTTTATGATTCTAATGTTCAAACAGAGTTCTGGAGAATCTTGGGACTTTGTTATGAGGGTGGGCTTTGGGACCCCTGAGCCTTGCCACCTGCCCCACAGCTATATCCTTTGGTTTCCTAGTCACTTACAGGTTTTTCCATCTGAACTACCTGTGAATTTTCTCTAATGTGTTATCTCTCCCAATTAGCCCGTGAGCTCTGGAGAGCAAAGACTGTCTCTTTTTATTTTTTTCTTTTTGCTTAACATAGTGCTTAGCATGTAGTAAGTGCTTATTAAATATATTTTTTTTAATTTATTAGTTCATTCAATAAGTAAAGTCATCTCCTTTGAGCTGGCAATACCACTACTAGGTCTGTTTCCCAAAGAGATAAAAAACTAACAGGAAAAGGACCTGCATGTACAAATATTTATAGCAGCTCTTTTTGTGGTGGCAAAGAATTGGAAATTGAGGGGATGCCCATTAATTGGAGAACGGCTGAATAAGTTGTAGTATATGATTGTGATGCATTATGATGTACTATTATGTTGTAGGAAATGACAAGCAGGATGCTTTCTGAAAAATCTGGAAAGAGTTACGTGAACTGATGCGAAGTGAAATGAGCAGAACCAGGAAAACATTGTTCAGAGTAACAGCAACATTCTACAATGATCAGCTTTGAATGATTTAGCTACTTCATCAATACAATGACCCAAGACAATTCTGAAGGGCATGTGATGAACAATGCTAACAGCCTCCAGAGAATGACGGAGTCTTAATGTAGATCAAAGCATATTTTTTAAAATTTTCTTTATTTTTCTTCAGTTTTGGGTTTGTTTTCTTTTACAACATGACTAATATGGAAATATGTTTTGTATGACTGCCCATTTATAACTTAACCTATATCAAACAGCTTGCAGGGGAGAGTAAGTGAGGGGGGGGGAAAGAGGGCAAAATTTGTAACTCAAAAATTTTTTAAATGAATGTTAAAAATTAAGTTTACATGTAAGTGGGAAAATATTCAATGAAGTTCATGAAGAAGGGGAAAAAATAAGTAATCATCTCTGGTATCTCCAAGAGCTCTCCTTTGGCATCCTATCACCTTTCTTAGTGGCATCTTCCCTCCTCAGACTCCTGTTAATCTACTCTCAGTTCCTCAGAACCTTGCCCTGGACACAGAAACTCAGGACTCTTGCTCAAAGGTTTCATTCTCAGGACATTTCTCTAACTTTGGACTTTTCTAGACTTTTGCCTTTTTAAGAATACCTATGCCACCCCTCCAGGGTCTTCTTTTAATTAGTTAACAATGAATATTAATGAATGAGAAAGCATTTTAGTCTAAATGGATCCTTGCTAACTGAGATTCAGCAGAAACAACTCTGTTTCTTATTTCCTAGAAGATCTTGAGTGGGAAAAAAATCACTTGACCTCTGGGCAAGTCCCCTAACTGTTCTGGGCTCCTTATCCATAAATGAAGGGATTGGACTCAATGACCTCTACAATCCCTTCCCAGAACTAGAACCTTGATCTTATGATCCTAATAAATTACTAGCCAGCTACCCTTGCTAGGATTTAGCTCACTTAACATACCCATGTTCCCAGAATGTCTTCAATTAGTAACTTTAATGGTGAGAATTTGGAGCATTGTGCCAGACCAAACAGGGAAAAATATAATACAGGCTTTCTATTCTGTGTAAAAGGCTACTTAGATGCATTTTGAAGACTATTTATGCATCATTTTTTAAAGGGGGGGGGTGTCCATGTCATTTAATTCATTTAAATGAAAAATCCTAAAGTACATATTTTAGAACATTGGCCTAAGATCACTTTCTGGGTTCTCCAAATCCCTAAGCAAAAATGTCAGGAAAATGCCTCCTAACCCTTAACTGTTTGTTAAATTAAAGAGCTGTTCAGTTTCCCTGAAATGCAAAAACATACCAAAAAAAATAGTGAGTGGGGTTTAACCAATAAAATGTAGACATTAGAGGTATGCTCATGAATTAAAAGGTAGGAAGCCTTCTAGTGGCCCATGATAATAGCTGCACCACTAGGCCACACTGTCTGATTATCTGTGCATCTAAATAGTAGGCGTAGCATGCATGGGGGAGTAACATGAAATAAACAGGGGAAGAATTACATTGATGGATGGTGAGAAGAGCTGAAGAATAAATACACTTTTTTGATGTCGTTCTTCTATATCATATTATATTTACTCTGAACCTTCTTCACTGAATGCTCATCAGCATTACCAGAGCTATAACTAGCAATTTTGGAGTCTGTGAAAAGGTTAATACAATGAAAGGGGCAGCAGCATTGAACAACTTTCAACTGACTTTTTTTCAAAACAAATTCGGTTTGGAGGGAGGGGAGAAGACTCTAGGACATAAAGATCTCTGAGGATGGTGATCCCAGACACTGCTCTGTAGAAGGGAGTTAGAGGCCCTCAAACACTGCAAAGTCACTACTAAGGAGGTGGTAATAGGTGAGAGAAAGTGAAGAACTCATCTGAGGTACAGTAGTCAGAGGAAGAAGAGCACCAAGCAGTAGGTTCAGATTTTAACTCATTATTCTTGCTAATGCCAATGATTCCTGTGTTATTAGAGGAATGTCACAGCTCTCTAAATTTTGATGCCCTGGGACAAAGCCCCACCCCACCCACCCCAGTTACAGCTCTGAATACTGCCAATTTAGAGAGGGGAAGAGGTTGACAGAGAAGGCAGAATTTCCTACAGTGAAGTCTAGCAGTTCCTAAAACTGTTTCCATAGCTGCCTGCTGAGTAAGCCTTTTCCTCTACTTTTTGGAACTGGCTTCACTGGCCATAGGCTCCAGGGAGTACAGCTGATGCAAACAGAGTTGCATAATTGTCCAATGCTGTATAATATAAATCCTCCCTCCATCTCTTTCTCTCTCTCTCAATTTTTTTTTTTAATGCTATGGGCCTTCCACCTAACTTGCAAAACCAAGGTTCTGTTTTTGCTTAATTTTAATCCTGGCAATTTTGGGACACACTTAGATCTTTGTATTGAACCAAAAGACTGCAGGAATTTCAGTCAGATGAAACCTCACAAGTCACCTAGCATTTCCTTAAAATGGTAATTAAAACAGTTTGTGCCTGCTCTGCTCTGGTTTCTTCTCTTCAGACAAATTTTAAACCCCTCTTCTCCAGCTCTAGTTACACAGCTCTGTGGAATGCCACCGACACATTCAGTTTTTCACTCAATATTGCCCTATTCCCACATGATTCTGCCTTCCTACTGAATTAGAATCTTCCCTCTTTGCCAGAATTTGTTGATCCTCCTTCGAATTCCTGGTTCCAGCAGAATGTGACAAGGTTTCCCAGGCTTCTCAATTTAATTTAACTGATGTTTATTAATCATTTAGGGCCTATAGACACAAAGACACAAATGAGCCAGCCCTTGCCCTCAAGAAGCTTACATTTTAGTGGGGGAATATAACATTAATCAATCACCCAATGTCATCAAGTATTTATTTAAATGCTTTTGCATGTACGTCTATGTGTGGCATAGTGGATAGATTGCTGGTACAGGAACCAAGAAACATTGAATTCAAGTCAAACCTCTGACACATACTGACTGTGTGACCCTGGCCAAATCACTTTCTAAGCAATTCTCTAAAACTGTACATTGTATGGAGAAGGTTCTGACCTATGTTGGTAGAGGGAGTTTAATTATCCAAGTTCCCTATGCCAAGGAAATAATGGGTCCAGTCCTCATCCCTATCTATTCCTTTAGTTTGGGACAAGTACTGTACTAAGTGCTAGGGAAATAAAGACAGAAGTTGTTCTTTGTTATCATTTTTCAGTTGTGTCAGACTTCTTCATGACACCATTTGGGACTTTCTTGGCAAAGATATTGCAGTAGTTTGCCATTTCCTTCTCCAGCTCATTTTCTAGATGAGGAAACTGAGGCACACAGGGTTAAATGACATGCCCAGGGTTGCACAGCTAATAAGTGTCTGAGGCCAGATTTGAACTCAGGAAGATGAGTCTTCCTAAACACAGGTCTGGTGCTCTGTGCACTATAGCGCCACCTATCTGCCCTAAAGACAAAGGTAATATGGGCATATTAGAACAAATGCAAAGTATAAGTGAAAAATAATACAAGAAGAAAGGACAAATAATTGGGACGACCAGGAAAGATCCATGTAGAAGTTGGCACCTTAGCTGAGTTTTGAAGGAAGCTCAGTGATAAGGGGTGGAAGGCATGCATTCCAGACATGGTCCCTAGTTGTGCAAAGACATGAAAGTGGGAGATAAAATATCATGTATGGAGAAAGTTAGCAGGCCCATTTGATTGAAACAAAGAACATATAATATGGAAATACGTTTTCATAATTCTGCATGTATAATCTATATTAAATCACTTGCCTTCTCCAAGATGGGGGAGGGGGGAAAGGAGAGAGGGAGAAAATTTGGAACTCAATTTAAAAAAAAAAATAAATGTTAAAAATTTTTTCATGTAATTGGAAAAAATAATAGAATATATTTAAAAAGAAAATATTTTAAAAAGAAAGACACAGAGAGCATATACAGCAGAGTAACATAAAATAAGACTGGGAATGTAGGTGAGAGCTAGTTTGTAAGGATCTTCAAAAGCCAGGCTAACAAATACATACTTTCTTCTAGAGGCAATACAAAGCTATTGAAAATTTTTTTATTGGGGAAAGGTAACATGATCAAATTTGGGTTTGAACAAGAGAGATTGGCTAGTGTGGTCAGGGACCGTACAGCATACCATAAAGATTATGTTTTCATTGATTTGGTTTTTATCTCTCTCCCCACAACCTAATTATAAAAAAAAAAAAAAAGAATTGCAACTGGAAAAGGTAGAAAGCAGGCCCTTGGGAACCTGGTTGGGGAAGGAGGGCAGGAAAGCCTCTCTCTTCTATCATGTGGGTTGGCCAAAGCTACAATGTCTGTGACTGAAAGAAAAGTTGAAGCATCAAACTAGCCTTGAAGTAAGTAGAACTTTGCAACTGAGGGCTTAGGCAGAGGTACAAATGATGAGGTAATAATAATAACAACAATAATAATAATGGCTAACCTTTATATAGTACTTCAAGGTTTTTAACAAGCTTTACATATTATATCATTTGAAAAAATGACATGTTCGTGTGTGGAAATTTTATACTAATGAAGACCAGAAATGGTTACTTGGAAAATAAAAATATCTGACTAAGGAAAGAGGACTTCCAACTTCATTCTGGTATTGGAAGTTCTTCCTGTAGCAATGTTTTCTTACTCTGGGTAAGGTGATCTACTCAGCATTGGAGTAAACCCTGGAACAAAACTGGCCCAGCTAAGATTTAGAAGGTGAGTTCCTTAAAACATGTCTCCCCACCACCACTCCACTACTCCCTACTTTCATGACCAGAAGGTGGGACTTAGGACATATCTATAATGGTAAATATATGATCATAGATGGGAACTTAGCAATCATCTAGAGACCAACCCTCTCATGTTACAGGTGAGGAAGTCAGAAAGTTAAGTAATTTGCCCAGGGTTGTACAGGTAGGGGTAGCAAAGCAGGATTTGAATCTAGATCCTCTGACACCAACACTGACATTATTTCCATTGCACCATGCTGCATTTCCATTGTACCATTCCAGCACATGCCAGGAATGGTATGATATTCGGTAAATAATGGGTGGAACAAGATAGCAGTTGAAATTAAAGAAACTATGGAACTGAAATATCTATTCCATTTTTACACCTCTTATATTGGACAGAGAAGCATGAGTCTAGGATAAAGACTATCTTTGATCAAATGAGAAAACATGCAAAGTGTGTTGCAAACTTTAAAGCACTATATATATGTAAGATTTGATTATTGTTGAATGATAACAATAAATAGCTAATATTAAGAGCTAAGTCATTTGCTCCCAAGTTACTATACACCCATGGGCAAAGAGGGCTATTGGCTAATCACTGCACCAAAATTCAGGAGATTTTGAATATCAGCCTTGCCACAAGTTTGAGTTTGAGCCTTTAAAAATGACAAACTCCATGTGCCTCAGTTTCTCTATCTGAAAAATGTTTGACAACATTATCAACCTATTCTCACAGGATACCTGAAAATACGTGTATATGGGGGTGGTAAAGTGGGTGGTAGATGGGAGGGATATCAACTAATATGATAAAGGTGATTATAAAATGATTATCAGGCCAGAAAACAAAACTATACTGCTTTTCTAGCAAGAAAAAAAAATCAGTCTTTTCTCTTGACCATGTTGTCTCTTTTGAGGGTAGTAGTCAGAGGGTTAATTGACTGTAATAGAAGATACATTCTAGGAGACAGAACCAAATCAAATTATAGAAAAACATTCCCACGGTTTTAATTTACTTCACAGAAAGAAGTAAAAATATTCAGCATCTTATATTGCTTCACTTTTGCTGAAGGGTAAATGAAAGATTAACATGTAGAAAATTCTAAAAATGTAGTATTAAGCCCCCATCATTTCTAGGTCGATGTTTGTGTTATTGAGGAGACAGAATCATCTTTTCCAAAAATGAAATGTTGCCCTTTCTAATCCTTTTGGGAATCTACTCAGATGTCAAGATATTTCACTGTTTTTCGTTCTATGGTTCCAGAAGACTCTAAAAATGAAGGGAGTAGGGGTGGGGATTGTTTTAGAGTAAACCTCAGTTTCCACTCCTGGATCAGAAATGTTTGCTGTGCTGCTGACATCTACTGAGGAAATGTGAAATAGCATTGTATGGAGGAAGAGAACATGAGTGAGTGATGTTCTGAGAAAGATATTGTCATGAGAAGACTTCTGTAGCAAAGCAGAAACAGATGAATATATGAACTGATCCCTACAAAAAGAGAGACAAGAACAATGCCCTCAGTTTACAAATGAGGAACAGAGGTTAAAGGATCTTACAGATAGGAAGTTATAGAATTGGGATTCGAATCCAGGCCTTCTGACCGCAAATCCAATGTCCTATCCATGGTACCACTCTGGCATACTTAACTGTGACTGCTTTTTAAAGAGGCCAACTTTGGAAACTCTAAGATTCATCTTTGTCACAAAGATTAGACAGTGATGGAAGAAAAACAAACAGGGTTATCTGTACCTGTTATCTCCACAAAGACAAGGAATAACACCTTCATTCCAAAGCAGATCCTTCCCTCCCCTCTGCCAAAAAAAAAAAAAGTCATGCTTAGGACATCTCTTTGGCTTCCTTGTTTTCCTGGTCTGGATACTTCCTTCCAGCCTTTACTAAAACCCTCGAATGTTTCAGTGTGATACGACCATGAACCCAAGTTTTCCGAGGAAAGTGTGCATTCTGCTGAGTCTTACAAAGCAGGTGAAGATCTGAGTGGCTCCCATGTTCCCCCACCCTCTCCACGAGTAACTCATAAAGACTAAAACACAAAGACATCACAATCTGCTTTGGCAAAAAGGTATCCCACCCTTGGTGACCCTGGACCTTTGGGAGTCAGAAGAGTGATTTAGTGAATTAGAGAATGTGGTTTTGAATACTGGTTCAGATACCTGTGGGACCTCAGACAAGCCTCTTTTACCTTTCATCATAGACTTGGAGCTGAAAGGGCCCTTCGAGGCCATGTAGTGAGTGTAACTGCTTCATTTTATAAATGAGACCAACGGAGATGAAGGCCTGTCCAAGATCATGCAGGTAATAAGCAGCACAGTGGGGATTCAAAATCAGGTCCTTGCTCTGACTCGTGCTTTCTCATCTATAAAATGGAGAGGTTGGCAAAACGGCCTTGATGGTCACATCTGGCTCTAAATCTGTGGTCCTATGAGTAGAGTTGGTCACTCCGAATAAATGGTTAGTTATACATCTTGCGTCACATTGATTGGGAGAGGGGAGAGATGGAGGAAGAACCTTAATGAGCTTCAGATCTAAGTAGAAATCAGTCAAACACTTTTTAAAAAAGCAACTATCTTTGCAGCTAGAAAAGCTGATACATGATCAGCTATATATACATATATTATACATAGATATACATAGATAATATTACAAATGTTTCTTTTATTTAGAAAAGCTGATTTATGATCAGCTTTATATAGACATACATATTACAAATATGTTTTTCTTTTATTTTTTCCCAATGAGTGTGGTGTGAAAGGAAGAGAAAATAGACTTCTGTCAACTAGAGGAAAAAATGAGGGATAGAAGGGGTTGCTATATATGTGAAACATTGCCTGTATTTTCAAATGAAAAATAAGTTTTATTTAGATAGCTTACTTTGTTACAAGAGACCTCTCATGAAGTGGGAGCATTTGTAATGTGACAGTGTTTGTAATGTAAAAACAAAAGAAAAATTGGTGAAATTTAAAAATATGTAAAGATATAGGGTCCAATTTCACATCATTTTCATTTTCTTCTTTGATATGGCACTATTAGACAATGGTTTTTATTTATTTCATTGTTTTCCATGTGCATGGACCCTACTCTTTATGAGTGTTACAAATCTATGGGACCTTATGCAAATCACTGAGACTCTCTGGGTCTCAGTTTCCTCATTTGTAAAATGGGGGTGGTGATGAACTATGATCTCTTTTGGGTTTAAACTTATGGTCTTATGATCTCATGACACACTCTGTGTCTGTGTCTACTTCTCAGACAAGCTTGCCTGTCTCCCAAGAGGCCCCACCCAAACACAGAGAAAAATCTCTTTGCCACTCCATGGTAGTACTTAAGTGAAAATTGGGAGAAGGAACTAGGCCAAAAACAAACCAGCCCCAACCACCTCCCTGGCATCCTGTCAGCAGTTTTACTGAGTCAAGATGGGAATGATTTTTAAAAAATAAATGTTTGCTTACTTATGTAAAACTTGTGAGGTTTTCAAACTTTTATTAAAGTTTGGTATTTCAGGTTTTATTTATTAGGAAGTTGGTGGAAAGGAGTTGGGAGGCAGGGAAAGGCAACTGGCTCCTGTTTTGGACTGTTTTGACTTAGAGTGAAGCGGTGTTTCTAAAAAGCAATGAAGGGGACTGGAGGAAAGGAAGAAGCATAGAGAAGAGGGCGCTTCATAACCACTTGTTGAATTGAATTGTTGCCCATTAGGTAGCTTACCTAGAAGAGACCTGGAGTGGCTTGGAGATGGATGCCCTATGACCCCATAAGTCTAGGATTGTCAGCTTGAATCAGCATTGTGGTCAGTTTCATTTTGTTTTCCTTTTCACTTTCAGGACACTCCGACCTTTGGTCAAGAAAACTATGTTATTGTTTTTTAAAAATTCCATCCATATGATTCTAATTTTGTCTGTGCCTTATTAGAGTCTCTGATGAACTTATGTTATATTTTACATATGTACCCACACATGCATATATATGCATATATATGTCTGTATAATATTTTTAGTGAACCTAAAAATAATGATAACTCATGGAGTATTAAGGGGATCTCAAACTGGGTCCTCAGACTACATCAGGCTCCTTGCAGACAGCCAACTTATGTTATAAAAGAAGGTTGGTAAAACAGATAGAGCACTGAACTTGGAATCAGGGATACCTGTGTTCAAGTCTTGTCTCAGACATTTACTAGTTGTATGTTCCTGGGTAACTCACTTACCCTCTCTTTGCTTAAGTTTCTTCAACTGTAAAATGAGGGGATTTGATTCAGTGACCTCTAAAGTCTTTTTTTAACTCCAAAAGAATGAACCCTTTGATCAAATAAATGTGTAATTAGATTATCAAGTATTTCTGAGGAACAAATCCATTCAATTCAACAAATATCTGTAAAATAAGGGTGGATTAAAATAATATCTAAATCATCTTCCAGCTCTAGATTTTATGGTTCTTTTGAGCATCTATCTATAGGATACTGTGCAAGGTTCTGGGAGACTCAGAGTGTGAATATAACTCAGACTTGCCCTCATAATAGCATTAAATGCAGAATAACTATACTACAAGATGATGGATAAGCACATTAGAGAGATACAAAGTACTTCTGAAGGTCTAAAGGGAGGAAGAGATATTATCAAATTGTGGTAGGGATGGAGCTTCAAGAGGAAGGTGGCATCAATAAAGAGTTCAAAAAGAATGTGGTATCAATGGAAGCTTCGAGAGGAAGGTAGCATTTGGAGAAACTTTCTAGGGTTGAGGTTAGAGCACATTCCAGGCCCAAGAACCATTGTGAGCAAAGTTACAAAGGTAGAAGATGGCAAAGGGAAGGGCATGTTCAAGAGATGGCAAGCAGTTCAATAGGGGTGTAGCATAAAATGGATGGAAAAATAGAATAAGACAAGACTAGGAAGGTAAGGTAGTGCCAGGTTGCAGAGGGACGTAAATGTCAGACAAAGGAATATGAAGTGTAATTACTGGCTAATAAGTCAGTGGATATTTCCGAGTGAAAGTTGAAATAATCAGATTTATATATGTAGAAGACTGGCCATGTGGTGCTGCTATTAAAGGGTGGTGAGTAGAGATAGAAAGTGGTTCGGTAGACATAGTGCTAAACATAGAGTCATAAGGTCTGGCTTCAAAACCTGCCTCTTCTACTTATTACCTGTATGACTTTGGGCAACTCACTTAAACTCTCTGGGTCTCAGTTTACTCATCTGCAACCTAAGGGAGTTGAACTGGATGATTCTGTGATCCATTAGGAGGCCACTGAAATAGTCTATACAGGTGGTCATAAGGGCCTAAATTGGAAGAGAGGCCACAGGAATGGAGAAGAAAGAATGGGTGCAAGCAGGAGTGTTGTGAGGTTCAAATGAGATAAGGGATATGAAGCACTTTATAAACCTTAAAATGATGTTTAAATGCCAGTTATTATTAATATTATTAATAATTAGCCTATAATTACCAGTCCTCCAATCAGGTGATAACTTCATCAAGCAGTGTTTATAGAACAATACAGAGGTGTACTGGGAAATATTTAACAACTGGGTTAGGGGTTAGAGGAGGTAAGAATTTATGGATATACATTTTTAAGTTTAATCTGAATTACTAACACAAGTCTGAATAATCAATGAAACAATAAATCAAGCCTTGATTTGTAGCAGTTGATGATTTCTATGGGATAAATGTTCACACTGAAAATTTAACAATGAGTTCTTGCAATTAATTAGAGTAGGCACCAGAATGCTCCTGATTTATAAGGGAGATTATAGAATTGACAAATCTTGGATTTTTTTTATTATGAGAGGTTGGGGGGAGTCAAAAATAGCATCAGTTATATCAAACACGGGAGACCGGACAAGTGGCAGTGCCCACAAATAATAATTAAGTCAAAAGGAAGAACAGATTTGGGACAAATCTAGTTTAAGAGGCCAGAGAGACATCCAGTTGGACTATAAACTGTTAGAGAAACAAAGATTTAGACTATGGTGCCAATAGATGAGTGCTAAAAACCTAGAACAAGCATAAAAATGTGAGATCACCTCTCCTTTCCATCTTTGTGGGGGTGGCAGACGACAAGTATGGAACACCGTACATAATGACAGACTTTCTCAATATTCTGGCTAATTTTGATGGACTTTTGGTCTTTTCTCTTTTTTCATTATACGAGTTGGCTCTCCAGGAGGCAGAGGATAGGGATGAGAATATATTTGGGAAATGTGGGTAATGTAAAAAAAAATTGATAGTTTTATGTTTTAAATTTGAGAAGGGCACTATTGACTTAGGTCACCTTAGCTTATTATGAGTTAAAAGAAAACAATAATATCTATCAGATCCATATGAATGGATTGGGAAAGATCAGAAAAGGCCATGGATTTGTTAACCTGAAGAACTGACTTTTTAACCTGCCTGCTTATAAACACTTGGTGCCTGACTAACCTCTATCCACTAATTAGAGGAACATCCAGGTTATCTTGGCCATCATTAGATTCTCTGGAAATCACCCATTAAATTCTCTGGGGGAAAAAATAGACATGGAACATATGGCTTTCTCTACCTTAAGTCCAGCACAGTGTCTATCACGTTGTGGTTGTTCAATCATTTCAGTAGTATCTGACATTTCATGACCCCATTTGGGGTTTTCTTGGCAGAGATACTGTAGCAGTTTGCCATTTCCTTTGCCAGCTTATTTTAAAGATGAGGAAACTGAGGCAAATAGGGTTAAGTAACTTGCCCGGGGTTTTACAGCTAGTAAGTGTCTGAGGCTGGATTTGAACTCAGATCTTCCCAACTTCTGGTCCTGTACTCTATCCGCTGCGCCACCTAGCTTCCCTTGTCTATCACATAGTACATGCCTTAATAAATTCTAAGTCATTTGAATTAAATTATATTGAACTGAATTGAATTGAATTATATTTAAAACCAATTTTATCTTCAAGCTGCTAGAGAAGACATTGGGTGTCATAGGCATACCTTGCAGAAAGTTGCCCTGACATTGTTCTAATTCAATGATGCCCTACAGGTGGAAATCTCCATTATAACACTTTGCCAGTGTTTCCAACATTTATAATGTCTTTCCTACGGTACTAATGCCTCCTGCAATATTAATTTGCCTAACGTGTTTTCACAGACGTATTTAACGACATTAGTCAGAGGATGCCTTTAAGGTTTGCTTTTAATCAGATTTCTTCTGTCCATTTGTCAGTGTAGGAATGGTCAAAGAGATAAAAAAGAGATTTGTTTTCCTCTGTATATGGGTGATCCAGGCAGCTAGGTGGCACCATGGATAGAGAACTGGGCCTGGAGTTGGGAAGAACTGAATGTCTCAGATGGTAAATAGCTATGTGATCGTGGGCAAGTCACTTAACCTCTGTCTGCCTTAGTTTCCTTATTTGTAAAATGAAGATAATAATAGTACCTACTTGACAGAGTTGTTGTGAGGATCAAATGAGGTATTTGTGAAGTGTTTAGTGCAAAGCCTGGCACATAGTAGGTACTTAATAAATACTTATTCAACCTTCCCCCCTCTTTCCTTCAGCCTGTTTGCAAATAGGCATTTCTCATGCAATGAGACATAATATCTACATATATTTAGATTATCGACAGATTTCATACATTTCTACTCATCAGATTTTAGGGGACAATCCTAATAGCCAGGAGTACCAAGGTCACAGGTGGACCTAAATCCTGGAGTCTGTCCTTTTAACCTGAAAAAACATTCCTAACATAGCAAACGGCAATATTCAGCTCAGAGAACATCAAGGAGAGAAGTAAGGATGCTTAGGGGCCTTTTAAAAAAAATTCTAGTCCCAAACACAAAGGATTTCCATAATCCACTTTTAAAACAAAGTCAAACAACCTTTAAAGGATGTCAAAACATCTTGACTGTTCCCAAGAATTCCCTCCCAAAGATGCACTCTCGGATCATTTGACTCTCTATCTATGCTTATTGAAGACTGAGGCCACTCAGATTAATATCAACATTTCATAGCTTCTAATAACAAAATATGGCCACAAAAATGTTGTCTATTGAAAAAAAGAATATGGAAGAAAGAGGTTTTAGGATATTAAGAACAGATGTCACCCATACGAGAGAGAGAGAGAGCTTTTACTTTCTATATAGCCAGAGAGATCTATGAAAACACATGCAATATCAAATTAATATCACTTTTATTGGATTCTTACCACATATTGACCAGTTACAAAGCAATTTCTGCTTAAAGATATAATCATAAAAAAGAAGTTTCTATAATTTCTTGGCAGCTGCCTCTTAAGGCCAAGAGGTAATAGCTCAATAAATAAACACAGTTACCTTTCATTGTCCAGTATCCAAAACAGTCAGGTTCTGGTGGAGGGCAAAAACACCACCATCCATCAAGCATCCATGGATTTCAATTCTAATTACTCTTGTCCCAAGAACATGGAAGGCTGTTGTGCCTCTCTAGGGAAAACCAGTGAGAGAGACCTATCAGACTCATTTGAAGGAAGAATACATAGGGAGCATGCTGGTGATAGAGTTAGGTGGAAAGAGACCTGAAAAGTCACCTAGTCACTTTACAGATGAAGAATTAGAGTCTTAGAGAGGTCAGAACTGCTTTTGTTTCTCTTTGTATTCCTAATGCTTAGCATAGGGCCTGGCACAAAATAAGTACTTAAGAAGTGTTCATTTATTCATTGAAATGACTTGTGCCCACATGAAAAAAATGCCCCAAATCATTAATAATTAGAGAAATGCAAATTAAGCAACTGTGAGGTTCTACCACATACCAATCAGACTGGCAAATATAACAAAAATGGAAAATGACAAGTGCTGGAGGGACTATTGGAAAACAGGCATATTAACGAACTGGGAAACTGTGAATTGGCCTGAGCATTCTGGAAAGCAATTTGGAAACATATCCAAAAAGTTACTAAACTGTGCATACCTTTTGACCCAGTGACACCACTATTTCCCAAGAAAATCCAAGAAAAAGGGAAAGGACCCATAGTATACAAAAATATTAATAAAAGCTTTTTATGTTGTGGCAAAGAACTGGAAACTAAGAGACGGGGCAGGGCATTTACAGGAGAATGGATGAACAAATTTTGGTATTTGAATATAATAGAATATGATTGTATTGTGAAAAACAATAAAAAGAATAGCTTCAGAGAAACGTGAGAAGACTTGTATGAACTGATGCAGAATGAAGTAAATGAAATTAGGAGAACAAATTATACAATAACAACATTGTAAAGACAAACAACTTTGAAAGACTAAAAAAATTCTAATTAATGCAAAGGCCAATCACATTTCCAGGAGAGGAATGTTACCTCACCCACCTCCTGACAGAGAGGTAATGTACTCAAGATGCAGAATGAAATATTTTTTTTTTGGACATGGCCAAGGAGGAAATTTGTTTTGTTTTGATAGTAGATAAATATTTATATATGTATGTGTATATGTGTATATGTATATATGTATGTATGTATGTATGTATATGTGTGTATATATGTGTGTGTGTGTGTATATATATATATATGTATATATATATATATATATATATTTGTTACAAGATCTTTTTTGTTTCTTTTTTTTTCCAATGGAGGGAGGGAAGAAGAAAATGCCCTCATTGAAAAAATGAACTTTTAATGAAATGACTTGCCTGAAGCCACACTAGTAATAAGTGGCAAAGCTGGAATTTTAACCTCTGTCTTCTGACTCCAAGTCCAGTACACTTTCCTCTGTTGTTTTTCCATCATGTCCAACTCTTTGTGACCCCATTTGGGGTTTTCTTGGCAAAGATATTGGAGTGGTTTGCCATTTTCTGCTCCAGCTCATTTTGTTAATAAGGAACTGAGGCAAACAGGGTTAAGTGACTTGCCCAAGGTCACACAGCTAGTAAATGTCTGAGGTTAGATTTTAACTCAGGAAGATGAATCTTCCTGACTCCAAGGCTGGCACTCTATGCACTGAGCCACCTGGCTGCCTCTACTTGCCTCTGTACCTCTCAAATTAAGGATACTATATGAACAAATCTAGCACCCAAAGAAGTTACTTCCACATTGACACCTTAAGGGAACCCAGAGGAGAAGGAAGAGGCCCGGGCGCTGTGGATACCCCTCCATAGCAAAGTAAACAGCTTCCAAAAAGCTGAGCTTCCCACAGGAAGGGTTTTGATGCATTGTGGGAAATTCCCACCAGTTTGAACGCAAAGCTAAAGCTCCACTTCCCCCCGAAACAAGCGACTGAGGAAAGAAAGTCAAGGGTAAAAAAGATCTCACCAGAGGAACTGGGGGTCTTGTGCTACTTAAGGTTCAAATTTCCTGGTTTTTGTCATTTTGTTTGGCAAAATTCATATTATCTACATTTAAGAGGCTTTTAATTTCCTTTTTTAATAATAGAAACCTGTCATGGGCGGTTATAAAATGTATATTTATTTACCTTTGGGACTGGAGCTGAAGAGATGAGGGTGTGGGGGTTGGGGAGGGGAAGGAGAGCTTTCTTTGCCATTACCAGAGAGTAATGGGGGCTACAGGGAAGGAAAGGGATAAGAGCCTCTGGTTTTCTTTCCTTAACATAGCTCCAGTCCCTTGGGCCCTATCCTTGCCCCCTCTGGATGATCTCAAGAACAGAGCTATCAGACAGGAGTATATTACTTACCTCAGGAACCTGACTAGTGTTCATTCAACCAGGGATCCATCTCCATACTGGAAATTTGGATAATTTAGTCGAGTATGCTCAATGGAATTTGCCCATCAGATTTTCCTATGGGTACAGCTTCTTGATTGGCATTCTGAGAGCTTGGGCAAAGCCACATTACACCTGGGCAAGTTACTTAACCTCTGTTTGCCTCAGTTTCCTTAACTGTAAAATGGAAATAATAAATAATAGCCCCCACCTTTACAGGGTTGTTGTGAAGATCAAACGAGGTAATATTAGTAAAGCACTAGAAAGCATTATATAAATGCTTATTTCCTTTCCCCCTAGGTATTGTAGTAGCTTCAGAAGAAGTATAAGACCTAGTGCCTGCGCTGAGAGAACTTACAATCCAAGTAGAGATATGATTAATACACATTTATTGGATTTAAGTGAGGGAGGGCTGTGCAAGGTCACCAGACCTTCTGGTCGCTTTCTCCTCCAGAACCATCTGGGTCTAGTGGCAAGATATACATCAGGACAAGTGGAAATGGTCCAGGGTGCAGTGGCAGACCTTGGCCTTTTTTAAGCTAAGGTCTTTCTGAACTCTCACTTTGACTGATTTATAGAGGACAATATATGCATGAATGCTAAAATGTTTGGTGCTGATTTTAAATAAAAAAGGAAGCTGGGTATTCCAAAGATGAAGATGAATAACAATCATTCAATCCTCTTCTTGTGGTACCGGAGGACGGGAGTGAGAGGAGAGGAGTTGAAGGTCAGGAGAACCAGGCAGCTAAAGAGGAGAGGTCAATACGTAGGAGAGAAGGAGTCATGAAGATTAAATGTCAACAGTCCAGAGATGGAATATATAAATAGGGACTGAAGCAGTCTTGGAGGACAACAGTTTGATCTAGTACTTACAGGATGGGTAAGATCTAGATGAAGGAGGCTAGGAGAGTATTTTTCAGTAGCAGGATGAATCAGCTTATGAACAACCAGGAACAACTATGGTTGGTATGGGAAACCTCCAAGAGATTTGCCTGAGTGAGATTGAAGATAGAAAAGTAGTAGAAAATAAGGTTGGATAGGTGAAGTGGACTAGATTATGGAGAGCCTTAAAAGCTAAGGTATGGGTAACAAGGAGTTGTTGAATGCTCTGTGTTAAGAGAATGTCACATGAGGGGGTGACATGAGGAAAATGGTGTTACAGGAATTTGCATCTTGGTAGCAATACATAGTGTGGATTGGTGGGGAGAAAGATTAAGTAAAGGTCTGTTACGGCAATCTACGTATAAGAGAATGAGGAAGGAGTGAAAATGGGAAGTAAGGGAAGGAGAATTAAGAGACTTTCTCAAATAAAGAATAGTCAGAATTTAGTGACAGATTGACATCTTTATCAAAAAGCATTTATTAAATATCTACCATGTTAAAGAAAAAGAAGAGTAGTCCTGTTAATCTGAATATAGTTTGACTATAAAGATGAAAAATACCTTAGCTTCTATTTGTTCAGATTTTAGTTGAAAGCAAACTTGGCAAACCCTTGGCAAAATCATGAAATTGGAAAATATCTTCTCTCCGTGATCTCTTCTCCCCTAGGTATTGACCCTTCCTCCCCTGTAGGTGCCTGGTATTCTCCTACCCTTGGGCTCCTCCTCTTCCTCTCCCCCAGTAAAACAGGAAAGGATTTTACAATCATTCTTCATACTCATCTTTGGCATCCTCAGCCTCCCTTTTTATGCATTCTTTACTACCTGGTGGCCACTCCTTTCCATCCGTCAGAGTTGAAGAATGTGGGCAGAGAGAGAACAACTTTGCCCCCATAGCTATGGTTGCTGTCCGCATCTGTTAGTTATAACTTATTCCTGATGCTGGTGTTAGAGGCATTTTGGTGGAAACCAGTCCCTAGGTACAACGAGAAAAAGTATGGATGAAGAGATAGCATTATAAAGATTTATCCAGTATACTGGAGAAAGAGCAAGGAAGTAAGGGAGTATCTGAGAGCTTGAAGTCTCACTAGTTGAGAGAGTCAGGGTGTGACCAGAAGAAGAGTGGGTTGGGATAATTGAGTAGACTAGGAACTGGCATGAGGATGGTCTATCCAATTATATACCTGAACAGCAGATTTCTGAGATGTCTCTAGGCTCTGCAAGGGAAGACAATGTGCCTGGAAGGGGTGGGGAAGAAAAATGGAACCTAGAATGCAGCACATTAGTGAACTCAATGTGGCTTCAGGTGAAATGTCCTGAACATCTCCTGGGATGATGATAAAGCAGAAAGAACTTTAGATTTGGAGTAAAGAAGCCTGACCCCAGGGTTTCATTTTCACAATTCTAGGCTTAGAGAGAGATATCACTTCTTTGTAATGATACGACAAGAATCTCAGGATCATAAATTGGAAGCAACTTTGTTGGTCTTCTGGCCCATACCCTACATTTTATAGATGAGGAACTAAGGCCTAGAGAAGTTAATAGACCTATAGAATCTTAGATTTAGAGCTAGAAGAGACTTTGGAGGTTATCAAGTTCTTCATTTTACAGTTGAGGAAACTGAGGCACAGAAAGGTTATATGATTTTTCCAAGAGTAATACAGCTGGAAAATGTCTGAGATAGGATTTTAATCTAGGTCTTCTTGACTCCCAGTCCAGTGTGCTATTCACTACTACAATGTCTTCCATGACCTACACAAGGTCACACAGGGAGCAGACAGAAGAGGTAGGGATCAAACCCACGACCTCTGGCTCCAAATCTGGAGCTCGTCTTTTGATGACCAGTCTTCTGGTGAAGATCCAAACTTTGCTACCCTGATCTTCAGAGAATAGTTCTATAATTCTATCAACGTAGTGATTCCTCCATTCAAGCAGATCATAACTCCTTAGCAACTAGGAAATGGTTTTCAAGAGTTGCTCTGACCATCCTGGTGATAAGCCCCTTTAAATTGAGGGTGGCTGGTCCTTGAATGATGAGGCATCATCAGGTCCACACTTTGTATCTTTCCCACTTGTCTGGATCTGCCAGATCTTGAGCTACATTGGCCCAACCTTCAAGAACCCTTTCACCTCCCATTGATCATCTCCAAGTCACAAAAACATTAGGTATTAAAGAAGGATTTTAGTGAAGGTAGTCATAATAACTCATATTAATATATATTTAACATTTTATAAAAGACTTTACATACATAATCTCATATGCTTCTCACAATAACCCTATAAACTAAGTGGTACAGGTATTATTATTATTATTAGTCCCACTATATAGGAAACTGAGGTAAGGGAGGGGCAAAGGGAATAAGCATTTTTATAGCACCTACTATATGCCAGTCAGTGCTAAGCACCTTTTATAAATATTATCTCATTTGATCTTGTTATCCCCATTTTGCAGTTAGGGAAATTGAGGCAGACAGAGGTTAAAGTGACTTGCTTAGGATCACACAGCTAGTAAGTATCTGAGGCCATAGTTGAACTCAAGTCTTCCTGATTCCAGGTCCTGAACCCTAATCCCCCCTAAGGGGGGATTAAGTGACTTGTCCGTCACACGTGGCCAATGTCAAAGACAGGACCTCTGATTCCAACTCATATTCTTTCTGACCCTCTCTGCTCTATTCATTTCAGAGTCTATGGTTCACACCGCAGGGTAAAACCTTGAATGTTCTCTGAGAGTGTTAACACAATCATCTGAGATAAATAAGATCAGAGATGGAAAAGACAGAAAAGGAAACTAAGGCCCAGAGAGGTGGGTTGCCCAGGGTCACACAGTGACAGAGGTGAGATTTCAACCTACCCAGCTCCTCTAACCCCAAATCCAGTGCTCTTTTCCACCATACTGTACCATTTTATCAGATCAGCCCAAGGAAACAGGAAGAATTGGGATCGTAGGATAGGGGAGAAGAAAAGGAAGAAGGCAGTCATGAAAAATCCAGAGCAGTGGGTCCCACCAAGATAAAGGAGGGTCCTGTGAAGCCTAGCTGTGGAGGATCAGGGGACAGACAGACAGGGACAACAGGAAGGTTCTGAGTCTTTGAGCAAAGGGAGTAGAAAGGAGGGGAGCAAATTGAAAGGCCCCGGAAAGACAAACTTTTTCCATTTCAGAATTTTGCTTTTTGCCCACCCTGGGAAGAGAAACAGTGACAAAGGGCCTTCTCCTCTAGGAAAGAGGGAGGTCTCCCTGGAAGATCTGCTTCCAGGCTAGATTCCCCAGTGTTGCAGGCACTCAGACGTCTAAATTTCCAATGTTTGAAGCACAAGGACATTTTGCAAAGGCTTAGGTCAGCTTTTTGGCACCAGTGTATGAGGATTAAGAAAGGTACTTACCGAAAGAATGTACTCAATCCAAAACAGATCTGGGATCACCCAGGTCAGAGTTGACAAGCACTACCAATTTTCAATGATTCTCATAAACTATTGCCTGGGTTATAGAGACCCCTGGGATCCTCCTTTCCCCTCCTCCTTTTTAGTACCCCACAGCTCACTGCTGCCTCTGGCCTAGTGTATTCTGCTCCTTGTCAGCCACTCCAATAAAAGGATTTTGGTGGGGAAGATTTTGAACTGCCAGGATTGTAAATGTCCATGTTATTTCTGTCACCCGTGAATGTAGACAATTAAGAGGGACTGTACGAAAATGAGATCCTGGAAGAGTGATCTGCTACTAGGGAATGTTAATTTTAAGAGCATGTCTGGAATGCATTCCCTCCTCACCTGCACCTAGTTGAATACCTAACTTCCTTCAGTACTACCTCCCACACAGACCCTCTGCTCATTCCCCCAGTTACTGCTCATTCCGTCTTGAAATTACTGCGCACATACTTTGTATTTATTCATCTGTGGGCATGTTGTATCTCCCAGCAAAATGGAAGCACTCTGACCAAAGACTGTCATGTTTGCCTCTGTGTCACCAACACCTAGCACAATGCTTTTTTATGATTAGATGATTAATGTTTTTGTTGAATTGAAAATCCAAAACCAAGTTTTTTCTTAGGGCTACGCATGAAAGTATTGAGGACAGAAAGGAGGGCACATGAAAAGAAAAAATGAGAGGGCCCAGAAAGACAAACTCTACCCACAAATTGGTATAGGTAGAAAAATGGTTCCAGTGTGACTTGTGGGTCAACTTCTTTAATAGCTTTCTTTGCCAGCCTCACCTGACACCAAAAACTCCAAAAGTCTTTCCTAAGTATTCTTTGGACTTGCTTCTTCAAGTCAGATTCATTCTGTGTACTCCTAACATGTAAGCCCAGGTGTGTCTACAAAGTAACACAGACATTGAAGTAAACAGTCATATGTTTTCAATATATCGCTAATCCTTATCACGTTTGGGTAACATTTAGCAATAACAACAACGAAAAAAAATGAGAGCCTTGAATCCAGGAATGATTTAAACTGTGGGATTGTGGCAAACTCCATTTCTTACAGACCCTCAAAGCATCAATAAACTGACCTTCAAAATAGTGTTTAGGGGTTTGTAGGTCAGAAAAAGAGGTCAAGGCAACCAATTTGAGCATTTTTCACCTATACACAAAGGAAACATTAAAAAGACACGCAGGCATGTAAATTACCTCTGTTACAAAGAGACTGAAGTTGCCTTTCACCTACTGCTTTCCATCAGCCTCTCCCTCCTTTGCTTAGGAATTGGTCCTGGGAAACTGGACTGACAGATAAGAAAATTCCCTTTCTACCCTGGGCCATCCATTGAGAAACTATGGCTAAAATGGACTAGGTCTTGCAAATGAGGATTTTTAAACAGTGCAGAGAAAGCCAGTCATTTTTTTTTCCCGTTAGTTTGTGCCTCCTGAAATCTTATTCTGAAGGCTGGGCAGAAGATGCTTCACTGATAGGAGGGGGAAAGAGACAAAGACAGAAAACAGAAAGGGATGGAGAAGAGACAGAGCTAAAGAACCAGATTTAGAAATAAAATACATTTAATTGAATTGGCTATTGTTTTGACAGATGTTTTATGCTGTGCTTCATCTGCTAGGAACAAGATGTTCTAATAAATATTGGATAATAGTGAGAGAAAATTTACTACAAAGCTATAAATCAATTGACAAGAGGTCATAAACTGCAAGACTGGTGCTCAAAGCATTTATTAGATTATCAGAATTTAAGATTGATCTGTAGCTTTATCTATCCTCCCCTATCCATCATTTTTATAGCACATGGAAAAGAGTTATAAAGGACAAATTGCATTTTAAAAAATTAAAATGGTAGATTTAGACAAAGAAGCATTCCAGAATATAGGACTAGATTAAAAGAGTGATAACTCAAGAAATATATCCAAAGCAGAAATATTTTTATCCCTCTGTAGGAGGTATGTGAAAATCATCTGAGTAGTCAAAAACACCATAAAATAACAGAACGATAGAATTTAGAGCAGGGAGGGACCTTAACACCATCTAGTTTAGTCCCCTTTTTATTACAAATAAAGAAACTGAGGCCTAGAGAGATTCATTTTTTTTAACTTGCCCAAGGGCATGCATCTTGCATATAAATAATGTAGTAAATAATAGCATGTAAATAATAGCAGTAAAGTTTTTTTTTCCTAAATAGAATCTAGGAGTTGTATTTTTATGTTGTTGTCGTCATTGTTTGGAGCTTTTTTTTTTAATCAAACACTATCACATTTTGACTTAATAGACATATTAGATTATAAGCTCCTTGAAGGCAAGAAGTGAGTCGATCTTTATTACATATTCACAAGTGCTTAGTAAAATGATAGTTTAAAAAGTATTTGCTGCTTGACTTCAGAAAGAATGCTAAGGACCCACAGGCTTTGGGTAATTCATTTCAGTTCCCTAAGTCTTTGTTTCCTCAGCTAGTAAAACTAGAATGAGGGGATTAGACTTGATGACCTTTAGGCCCCTTCTCGCTTTAGTATGCTAAGATCCTCTGACCTTCTGCCCCATTAGGAGTTTCCTTTTCAGATGTCCATTGTTGCAGGGAGCAAAGACAAGCGTGGGCAATTCTGTAAGTAATGCCCCACTGGAGGCCGCACTCCCAGTTCATATTAGCACACTGAGTCTCCCACATAACAGCTATTTTCAAGGTCCTCTGTGAGTTGGTTTCACACTTTTGATTCTATAACTCATGAGTCCCCACTATTTCCCTTTAATAGTTAGCCAGAGGGCACAATTAGTTCGAAAATATTTAGTGAGATGTCATGGCATGAACAATACGAAAAAAATCTCCCCCCGACACTTTGTTGTTGTTTTTAGTCGTGTCTAACACTTCATGACCTCAGTTGGTATTTTCTTGGCAAAGATACTGGAGTGGTTGGCCATTTCCTTCTCCAACTCATTTTACAGATGAGGAAACTGAGGCAAACAGGGGTAAGTGACTTGCCTAAGGTCACACAGGCAAGTGTCTGAAGGTGGCTTTGAACTCAACTCTTCCTGACTCCAGGCCCTATCCACTCTATCCACTGTACCATCTAGCTGCCCTCCCCAATCCTCCCCTACCTTAAATCTGAGGTACAATCTCCGACCCTATACATGTCATCAGTGGGAAGAGCGGGCATGTACATACGCTCGTAGAGTGGTACAAACACAACAAACACTGGTGGCCCAGGCAACTCACACCTCAAGCACTGTAGGATCCCAATATCCTTTCCCTTATTGTGGTATTTTCATTTTACTCCTTCTTTTCTGGGAAAGTTGCTCATCTGTGCTCCCTGTACCTATTTCTCTTCACATCTCAACTACCGACATCCCAGGCTGGTTCTCTAATTGAGCCATAGAGCTCACAGTCCTCAGAACTATCTCTTGCCTTGATTAAATTCCTAATGAGCATATTTTGCTTTTTTAAAGTACTACCAAAGGGTATATATAGCTGATGCTTTGAGCAGCCTATGACCAGTCTGCCTAAAATTCCATCAAGCCTAACTGCTGTAATTCTTGACACCTACCTATTTGGTCAAGAGTTTAAAATGTGCAGAAACATGTTTGCATAGAAGCATCATGGTGATACAATGGACGAAATGCTGGGGGTCAAGAAGACCTGAGTTCAAATTCAGCCTTAGCCACATTCTAGCTGTGTAACCTTGGGCAAGTCACTTAACCTCTATTTGCCTCAGTTTTCTCAATTGTAACATCAGGATAATAACACTTACCTTCCAGAGTCATTGTGAGGATGAAATTTAAAGCACTTAGCATAGCCCCTGGAGCATAATAGGTGCTATATAAATTCTTCTTCTTCTTCTTCCTCTTCTTCTTCCTCCTCTTGTTCTTCCTCTTTTTCTTCTTCCTCCTCTTCTTCCTCCTCTTCTTCTTCCTCTTCTTTTTCCTCTTCTTCTTCTTCTCTTCCTCCTCCTCCTCCTTCTCCTTCTTCTCCTTTTCATCATCATCATCATCATCATCATCATCATCATCATCATCATCATCATTACTTTATTTAAGACCTTAACACCTCATTGTCTCTGTTATCTGTCCTTTATATTCTATAATTTCATTAACTAGCCTAATGAGAAGTCAGTTAATCAAAAGTCTCCTGATCTACTATTCCCCTCTTCACACACCTGCACCCCAACTAACAAATGTGCAGTGGTCTGGGGACAGATTCATTTGACCTAGCATTGGTGCCAAAAAGCTAGGCTTAAATCAAGAAAGGCAGAAAACAAAGTTCCAATCCAAAACACCAAGTTATTATAAAATATACATGAAACAAAGTCACTGCAAATTTGCTTATTTAAGTTCTGTGCACATCTTTAACCAGGTCACAGGGCAATGGATATGCCTAGGGATACTTTCTCAGGAAGCTTCTGGGAGTCTAGGAGGAACTAAACATCTGAAAGGTAAATGAAAAGGAGACTTAGAAATGCAGGTCTCCAACCAAGAAACCGCCAGTGAGGGTCCAACAGGGGCAGGTAATTGAGCTCTCAGCTGCCTCTCATTCCTTCCTGCTGCTACACAGAGACATCTCATAAAAACATGCATACTCAGTTCTACCCAGTTTCTATCTAGTCACCAGACTCCACCATGGAAATAACAATCATTTGCAAAGGCAAGCCAGATGATGTGTTGGACACTTCCAAACACAGCGGCAATCATTTTGTGAAGGGGGGGGTGCTTTGGAATCCTTTGAGAGAAAAGGTTTTTACAAAAGAAAATGCATAGGATCAAGCATTTGTCCTACAAATAGTAAGACAGGATTCCTGGTGGTGAGAAACAGGACAAAGGGGAGAAGTGGAAACCTTGAGTTATGAAATGTGAGTCCATGAGGCTTTGCAAAGTATCAGATTACTATATTCCAGCAGAGTAATTCTCACCATGTTTTTTATGGTAGAATCATAGAATCATAGAATTTTATAGCTGGAAGGGAACTTGGAGATCATTTAGTCCAGCCCCCTCAGGTAGACAGTCAATCATCTCTGTGATTCAGAAGTGGAAAATGGGCACACAAGCTAAAAACTAGAACCCTAAAGCAAGTGTCAAAGCCAGAACTAGAATCTTGACTGTTCAATATTATTTCAGATGGCCATAGAATCAGAGATTTCCAGCTGGAAGGGTCTAGAAGATAGCATGGCCATCTCCCTCATGTTACAGATAAAGAAACTGAGGCCCAGGGAGGTTAAGTAACTTGCCTTAAAGTCACACAGGTAGGATCAGGAGCAGAGTTTGAAACCAGGTCCTCAAATAGTTTCCAATTCTTAAGCCCATGACAATTTTTCTGCCTATATGAATCACAAGGGTTGGCAAGTATCACTTTTAAATGATAACTTCCATTTCTTTAGATAGTTGCCCTTTCCCAAAGTAGCTAAAGACCCAATGTAAATTGAAAATTGGAATCTAGAAGACCTGGGTTCAAAGCCCGCCTCAGGTATTTACTAACAATGCGACCCCATGCAAACTTCTCTGAATCTCATCTGTAAAGTAAGGCAGCTGGACCCAGAGTTTGTATTCCTTTATTTTCTCTACGGTTCCTTCCAACTCTAAATATAATTTTCTGATCCCACTTTGCTCTGTGAGTCTATGGACTGTAATTTCGTTAATTTTGTTGTTGTTGTTCAGTTGTGTCTGACTCTTTGTGACCTTATTTAGGGGTTTAGGGGTTGTTTTGTTTTTTGTTTGTTGGCAGAGATACTGGAGGGGTTGGCCATTAGCTTCTCCAGATCATTTTACAGATGAGGAACTGAGGCAAACAAGGTTAAGTGACTTGCCCAGGGTCACACAGCTAGTGTCTGAGGCCAGATTGGAACTCATGAAGATAAGTTTTCCTGACTCCAGGCCCAGAACTCAATCCACTGCACCACCTAGTAGCCCAACCTGTAATTTAACTTCTTGTTTTTATTTTGAATTTCCATAGGAAAGCCCATGTTGGTATTATGATATCAGCAAATCAGCTTATATCCAGACCTCACATGGGAGGGCTGATTATGTAAGCTTTGCGCAGCCTCAAAGCTCCCCTGGCTCATTCTTGTACCTGTTAAGTTTTTCATAAAACAAGATCCCCTCTAACATTTGCCACTCACTTTAATTCTTCTTCTCATGTTCTCACATCCCACAGTAACCCTACTCCCAACCAGCAATAGAGAGTGTATTATGGAAAAAGTAATGGGGAATGAATCTTCCCATTTAACTACCACCAAGTTCTTCTGGTCCTAGACATCTTTGAGAACCGTCTGAATGACCACTTGCTTGATATATTCTAGTGAGGATTCTTTTTCAAGTATTGTTTGAAAGAAATGGCTGATATTCTCCCATTCTGCGATTCCGTGATCCTTAATTGGGTCTACCTTTTGTTATTGAACTGGTTGACAGGATTACAATGCTATGGGTTGTAAAAAGGGTCTTTCCTAAAAATAAAATACTGAAACATAAAGCTCAGCTGGATCCTGATTTAATAGTATCTGGCAAGGCAACTATATTGTTTTTGTACATACAGAAGTAAATCTGATATGAATGATAAGAAATGAAGTTTAACATAGACAAAGAAAATTTAAAATTCTCCTCATCTTCAAAAGAAATTCTATACTTGAATAATTAACTATGCCATATTTATAAAACTAGAATAATTGAAACCAGGATTTTCAGTTGATTCATATAGCCTCTGAAATATTTATTATTGCAAGTCCAAAAGATCTGTCTGGGTTTTGTCACTGGAAATGTCTAAACTCGGTGTCCAGATGTTTATTTAAGTTGCTCCCACAGAGTTCTAATGTCAATACCAGAGGTTATCAGAGAGCATCACTGTGTATCTTCCTTGACTAATATTCTCATTTATTCTGCATCTTTGATGTTTTCTTTCATTAAAATTCCTGGCCTATATCCACAAAAAAAAAAATCTACTGGGCTTGCATAAAAAATTAGTCTGCAGACTTGACATCTGATGATGCCCCATGTCTCTGCAAAGATAATATTTATCAGCAGCTATCACTTAAGCATTACTGCCAGTAGTGCGGGTTTCTATTTGAAAGAGGGGGGGAAAAAAGGGTACAAACTCCAGGTAAATGAAAGTGCAACTGGCAGGCCCATTCTGACTTTCTACATATACTTTTTCTCTTAAAAGTGTATTATAATAAGGCTAAATAATCCAGGTACAAATCTCCACATCTATGCTTTCTTTTCTCTCCTTCTCTCTTCCTCTGTCAAACATATATTCTCATACTCACGTTCTGCTTTTCAAAACTGTAAGGGAAGTAATGTATAGTGAGAGAGGGGGGAAAAAAGCCAAGGTTTAAAATAAAGAAAATGAGGAAGCCCATCAATACCCAGTGTCCAAAGTTTCAGTGAAATAAATCACCTGGCAGAGAACTGGAATGATATATGCCCTGACTCCGTTTCTTTCAATTGAGGATGACAGACGACATAATGACGTGCCATGGAGCTGATAAGATCGAGATAATAGGATTATTTTTGTTAGCCAGCTAAGCAAGAAAAGAAGATTCCATAAGGTTCTCCCTTTCTAAAATTGATTGAATTTTACCCAGTTTTTTTTTTTAAGTAGTAGCACATCTTCTATAATAGGATGAAGAAAGAAAGCATAGTGTAAAAATCAGTGTCTGGCAATATCGTTCAAAAAAAACCAGAGGGCCAGTTGTAGAACCGAATACAAATCTAATCCTCTAGTGTCCCCTCAGATGACAAATTAGAACCCCATTGAGTTGGGTCCTTTTATATAACTGCTCTAAAGATAACTTGAAATCAATTGAATTTGCTTTGCTCTCCAAGATAACATAAATAATGTCACAAAAAATGTGGAGGTGATTGGAAAAGTACTAATAATACTAGGTAATGGACACTAAAACAAAAACCCAGTCAGCCTTAGATGATCTTGGAGTAGCTACACATATTTCTTTTTATCTACTGGCAAATCTGTCAAAGTTATTGCCTGTTAGCACCTACTCTACTTAATTGCTTGCTCTGTTGACATCTCATCAGTCTGTTTATTCTTAGTATATGCTGCCTATAGCCAGTATTTGAATTTCTTTTAAACCAAATAGCTGGGGCGCCGCAGGCCTGCCTAAGTAGGTGCCTGCACCAGTCCAACACGAAGTAATGACTTTTCTACCTGGGAGGAGTAGGTAGGAGGCTCGGAGTAGAAGGAAGAGTTGGTGGACAGGGAGAATGGTACGAGTGCAACGGCCTGGCAAGGTCGTGATTTGGCCTAGGGTGACTTAGAAAGGACAAATACAGGCTGGGTGTGGTGGCATGTCTGTGATCTCTGTTATTCAGGGGGATGAGGCTGGTGGATCTCTTGAGCTCAGGAGTCTGAGCTATAGTAGGGCTTATTGTTTGTCTTTCCTTTTGAAGGGGATCAATGACATCACGGGTGACGTCTTGACTTGTGCATGAATTTCATTTAAGTGAGGCATAGTTGTACAAAGTCATCAGCCTCTCTCTCTCTCTCTCTCTCTCTCTCTCTCTCTCTCTCTCTCTCTCTCTCTCTCTCTCTCTCTCTCTCTCTCTGTCACTGAAGTCCAGTGGCAAGACAAAAGTCAAGATGACTGGTTATGGATGACCTTGGCATCTTCAATGTCTGACCAAGCTCTAAGCACTCCACAGTGCCTGCTTCAGCTGCCATTATGGCCATTAGAAGAAATTATAGTAGGGTTAAAGTCAATCGGAGAGGCAGCTAGGTGGTGTAGCACTGGACCTGGAGTCAGGAAGACCTAAGTTCAAATTCAACTTCAGACACTTGCTAACTGTGTGACCCTGGGCAAGTCACTTAACCCTGTTTGCCTCAGTTTCCTCATCTGTAAAATGAGCTACAGAAGGAAATGGCAAACCACTCCAATATCTCTGCCAAGAAAATCCCAAATGGGGTCATGAAGAGTCGGACAGGACTGAAATGACGCAACCAAAAGTCAATTGGCTATCCACATTAAGTCTGGCAACTACAAGTATAGTAAGGTAGAGGAAGAAAGTCAAGGTGATTGGTTTAAAATCAAGGAAATGAGGAAGCCTTAGGTACCACCCTGGTGCCTAAGCAGGGGTGAAGTGGCCTAGATCAGAAATGGAACAGGTCAAAGCTTCCGAGCTGATCAATACTAGGATCAATGGAATGGTGTGCTGGAAAATATTTAACAACTGGATCTAGGGGTGAGGGAAAGAAGCATGACACTTTTAAATTCAATCTGCTTTACTAAGATTTTCTCCATCACTTTCTTCCAGGGATGGGGAACCTGTGGCCTCCAGGCCACATGTGGCCCTCTAGGTCCTCGGGTGTGGCCTTTTGACTGAGTCTAAGTTTTACAGAACAAATCCTTTTATTAAAGGGATTTGCTCTGTGAAATTTGGATTCAAAATGCCACACTTGAGGACCTAGAGGGACACATGTGGCCTGGAGGCCACAGGTTCCCCACCCCTGGTTTAACCAGCAAAATAATAAATTAAGCCCTGATTTATGGCATTCCAATTTCCAAGATATAAATGCTCACACTGAATATTTAATAACCCCTCACCTAGAGCTGGTATAAGCTGGTGCCAGCACCCCCCTAGATTGGGGTGCCACACTTTCAGACTGGGCCTTGAGACACAGTCTCAAAAAAATAAAAAGATAGATAAAAAGAGGAAGCAAGAATCCTCATTGTCTCTACTCTGAAGAAATAATAAATCTGAGCCTAGGCAACAACACAGGAAAATTTGGGGAGGAAATTAGCAGTTGTACAAGAGGCATTTGGGAGTGAAACTATGTTTAAGCTTTACTTGTAGTTGCTTAATTACTAGTTACATTTATATAGGGTTTACAGAGACCTTTTAATGCTTTATGCTTTATCATTTGATTCTAAAAAATGTTTTCCCCTCACTCTTCAAAATGAAATAATTGCACTTACTGAAAATGGTTTCATTGTACTCTGCCACGAACAGTGGGAAATTAGGCCCCCTAGTGGTGTGGAAAGAACTTTTTACAATATCGTTCTCAAAGCCTCCTCTGGTTACAAAGAATTGCATGGAATTTTGGAGCTGGAAGGAATGTTTAAAATGACCAAGTTCAATCCTTTCATTTTGCAGATAAGGGAACAGAGATGAAATGACTTCTCCAAGGTGATGAAGCATGCCTACGTGAATATGGCAAGCAAAGATGGGACCAGAACTCGGCTTGTTTTGACATCTCATCCAAGGCTTCTGCCAGTGTCACTGCTGCCTGGAAGGCTTCTGCACTTCCTTTCCTGTTCTAAGATTGGGTCAAAGATTTTGTTTGGTGGTTATGAGATTGCAGGATGGAGCAAAAAGACATAGCAGGGAGGCAGCAAGGTGGCACAGTGGATAGAGCACAAGCCCTGGAGTCAGGAGGACCTGAGTTCAAATCTGGCCTCAGACACATAACACTTACTAGCTGTGTGACCTTGGGCAAGTCACTTAACCCCACTGCCTAGCCAAAACCAAAACCAAAAAAAAAAAAAAAAGACAAGTAGCCTGGGCATCAGGAAATTACCTTCTAGCCCTGTTCCTGCTGTTGTACTAGGTATGCCTCAGTGGCCTCATCTGTAAAACAAAAGGGTTGAACTAGATTTATCCCTGCCAAATACCTTCAGCCATGAAACACTTTTGAGATGGGAATACATTGGCAAAACTTGTAAATGTGGGACTGAGAGTTCTGGTGGCATGGAAATGCACAGGAATAAAGAAGAATCGGGAAAATGCTGGACCAAAATACTTGAAGCTTTCTATATTTAAAGATTGTTGTATATAATTAGAATTTCTAATACATAAATAATTTCACACTTAATCTTTCAGAGCAGCAGTTCTTAACGTTGGGTCCAAGAACTCCAGTTTTTTTTTCTAATGTCTAGATTAACCAATATAATTGGTTTTCCCTTGTAATCATATGTATTTTATTTTATGTTAAATGCATTATCCTAAAATACAGTTCATAGGTTTCATCAGACTTCCAAAAAGGTCTATGGCATAAAAAAAGTTAAAAACCCTAGTAAGTGATCCCTGAGGGCCTTTCTAGCACCAAAATGTGAAAAGGAGTTTCTTTTTCAGTTTAATTACTTCAGTTGCACTTAAAGTCAGAAGAAAACTGTCAGTAACCTTCTGTACAGTGGTGTCTGTACATAAGTTGCACTAGAAAACAAGAAAATGGGCGAATAGTTTTAGGATGCCAAGCCCTCTGATATTTGAAAACAAACTGTCACAAGAACTGAAAAGTATCTGAAAATACATTAACAAAATCTCAAATTAAGCAGCCATTTTCTGAGTGTGAGAATGTTGTCTAGAAAACACAGAGTCAACAGTTTCAGAGCTACTTGTATCTGTTCAAGTGAAGGTAAAGCAAAGTGTGTGCTCCTTGGATCCAGGAAACAAGGAGTCAAGAGGAATGCTGTATGATCTGTTGGTTAAAACAGATCTGTGAGACCAGAAATCTGGATTCAATTCCTGGCTCCATCTCTAACTCATCACATAATTAAGAGGGCAAATCAGTTAATCTCCCTGTCCCTCATTCCACTACCACCACTATCCTCACCACCATCACCACCACCCCCACTTCAAAATGATAAAATCTGGTCTCTCCCTACTTCTCAGGAATGTCATGACAGGATACAGTATGATATGGATGCCTGTGAAGGCCAGTTAGCTTTGGACAGAGAACTATTTCATGCGTGGTCTGAACTGACTCAGGATTTTAGTGAGTCTCTGGGTGAGAGGGAAGTGAAAGGAAGGGATTGGTTAGAGGAGGACAGGAGCAAGTCAGAGAAGTTAAGGGCAGGGAAAAGCATGGAAGGGAAGGTCAAGGAAGGCAAGGAAAGGAAAGGGATGCCCACAACCTAATATTACTACTAGAAACATAGCATAAAGCTCTTGTCCTGGTATAATAAATCAGTAGCATCATCTCTACAATTGAAGTAACAGCTCATAATTCCCTTGAATGGGAGCATAATTCAGAGGTAGTAGGAACTAAACTAGGAGTCAGAGGACCTGTACAGTCCTATACAACCCGGCTTGTGATAGAGCACTCACATGGAGTTGGGAAAGGACCATGGTTGCGTAGGGCCCGTGGTACAGAATGATTTCCTGTCTTAGGACAAAAAAGGAAGGATGTTAGCAGAGTTCCTTCACAGATTAAGTTTTGACGTACAGAATAATTTCTAGATAACAGGACTCGAGTTGACTGGTTGATTATCTAGAAAATCCATATGCAAAATCAGGATGAAGACCAGAGATCCATAACAAGATCTGAGGGGTATACTCCCTTAATTCTACATAACTCTCCCTACCATCCCAGCCATTGTCAGACATGATGAACATGATAGGGTGAGAGACTCATTCAAACCAGTGTCAGCTGAAACACTCTGTACCCCCACTCCCACCTTCAGGGAAACTCTAGGGGAGTGAAGAAGACTTCTGTTCCAATTCTGGCTTTTTCTTTGTACAGCCTTGGGTGGATCACTTTAATCTTCCTAAGCTTCTCAATTTCCTCACCTTTAAAATGAAAAGGTTGTTCTAGAGGATAGTGAAGGTCACATCCATCTCTATGAAACTATGGTGTACTACAAAAATGCAGGAGCTACTATTTGCCAACTTAAACAGCCAGGCTTTGAGAGAGAAAACACCTGACTTCAGATCCCATCTCTGACACTTTTTAATCTATGTAGCCTCACATTTCACCTTCCTGTAAGCTGTTTCCTCAGTTTTAAAATGAAAGGGTTGCCCTGAGGTCCCTTCCAGCTCTACAGCTCTGATCCTGGGATCCTAATTTTCTAATTTTGGAAACTAATTTTCACTCTGACAGTGCCACCACAGAGTATTAATGAGATCTATCTATCTATCCATCTATCTATCTATCTATCTATCTATCTATCTATCTATCTATCTAGGCAGCTAGGTGGTGCTGTGGATAGAGTACTGGGCAAGTCAGGAGGACTTGCATTCAAATCCAGCCTCAGACAGAAGGGTAAGTCACTTCACCCTGTTTGTCTCAGTTTCCTCATCTGTAAAATGAGCTGCAGAAGGAAATGGCAAACCACTCCAGTATCTTGACCAAGAAAACCTCAAATGAGGTCTCAAAGACTCAGACACAACTCAATAACAACAAATCTATTTATCCAACCATCAATCTATCATCTTGGTATAAATGTTTCTGTATATAGCTATCTGTCCATTGATCTATCCATCTATCATCTAGGTGCATATGTATTTGTCTATGTATCTCCCTTTCTTTCTCCACTTATCTATCTATTCACCCTTCTGTTTACCCATCCATCCATCCATCTATCATCTATCTATCTGCTTGCCTATCTCATACACACACACACACACAGACTGCCACAGGCTCTCCATAAATTCTTCGGCAAATCAAAGTTTCCTTATACTAACATCTTTCCAAGGGGTATGTGATGTAGTTGAAAGAGTGCTGATCTTGATGTCCACAGAGGTCTGGGTTCAAATCCCAGATCTGATACTGATTAATTATAAGATCTTAGAGAAGTCACTTCCATAAGCATCACCTCTAAATTGTTGAAAGCAATATTTTTCTCACATGGTTGTGGTAAGCAACATTTTGTAACCTTTAAAGTATCAGTTCTTCTTCCCTCCATCATCATTCATTAAAGACATAAATTCACAGAATGTTAGAGCTTGGAGAGACCGGAGTCAGAGTCCTCTCACTCCTTCATTTTTCAATGAGAAAACTGAGAAACAGAAAGGTAAAAGAAACTTGTCCAAGGCCACACAGCTTGTTAAATGTAAAAAGGTTAGGACTATGATCAAGATTTCCTGAATTCCAGCCTATGATAAGAGGCAGTGGTATAGTGGGAAAATCTCTGGTTTTGGATTCAGAAGAGTCTCAGGTATAAATCTGGCTTTGAATGCTTACTAATTATGTAACCATGGGTAAGTTAACTTTACCTCTCTATGCTTCAGTTTCTACATCTGCAGAATGAGGGTAATACTACCAATAGTCTACCCTACAAAGTCTGCTAGGGATTAAATGAGATTATGTACATAAGCATTTTGCAAAAGTACTTAAAGCACTATGTAAATGTCAGCTACTATAACTACAATGCTCTTTCCACTATATTGTTCATGCTTCTTAGGTTATGGAAAAATGTTCAAAAGTTGGGAATATGTTTTAAGTTCTTGAAAGGGGGTGCCTGCCTTTTGATTCCCACAGTTTAACAATATTCACTAAATTAGATCTTATTTTTCCTCTTAGCACTTTCATTGTATACACATAGACATTATTGTCAAGCTATGTCAATAATTTAATTCATATAATGACTCACTAACACAAGCCCAAGAAGGTGAAAACACTCTCAACTAAATGATGGTATTACATGAAAGTAATAGAATATGATGTTTTGTAACAAATGACAAATGCAACAAATTCAGAAAAGCAAGTAAAGACATATATAAACTGATACAAAGCAAAGAGCCAGGATAATAATATACACAATGATTTAAAATAATGCAAATGAATAGGACGAGCAACACAAAACAATCAAAACTGGATGTTACAGAATTATAAACATTAAACTTGACCATTAAGAAAAGATATGAAAAAAACACCTCTCCCTACTTCTTTGCAGAGGTGAGGGTTAATGGGGTATGAAGCATTGCATGAAACAGATTATTTTGATGCGTTGATTGGTAAATTCTTCACTATAAGTAATGTCTCTCTGAAAGAGAGACAGAAGAAGGATGCCAGGGGAAATGTAGGTAATATAAAACAAAAATAATCCATAAAAACCCACTTTAAAAAATAAGGTTATGATGGCACCAGCTTAGCAGAACAAGTGGATTTACCAGAATTGGGTATATAACTTAATTTAAGAGACACTAGAGTCAGAAGCAAAAGATGGGTTTTAGTCAACTACACACATACTGTACAACTTAATCTTCTATACCTTGAATGTTCCAACTGGAAATTAGAAATAGTAGCTTTCCTTTACTATTTCATAGAGATGATGTTTTTATTAAGGAGGATGACAAAAAGCTGAGGGTGTAGTTGAGAGGAACTCTAGGAAGAAATTTTAAATTTTGTCCTTATATTATAAAAAAAAGCATTTTAAGTACATTTTATGTGCTAAGCATGGTACAAAAAAAATTAAACACATAGCCCCTGACTTCAAGAACCTTATAATCTGCAGAAGGCAGTATTAACCTGGGTCTGTTAACTTGCTTTTAAAAATATTTTTATAACTGTATTTCAAATTCTCCTTTGTAATCCTATGTATTTTATTTTATGCATTTATAAATGTTGTTCTAAAAAGTATGGCTTCACTAGACTGCAAAGGGGTCCTGAACGTATGCAAAAAAGGTTTAATATTCCCTAATCTAAGTGTCTGAAGGGGGCATAATATATACACAAGTAGGTATGAAACAAGTTAGACTAGAAAGGCTGTGGCACATTTGATAGAAAGCCTGCCCAAGAGGCATAGGTGAGTTCAAGGCTTGCCTCTTGATATACATAGGCTATGTGACCCTATGTAATTTTTTAGTTTTAGGAGTTCTGAGTTGCAATAGGGCTAGAGATAATCAGGTGTCCACAGTAAATCTGGCACTAACATGATGAGCTCCCAGGAGTGGGGGGTCACCAAGATGCCTAAGAAGGAGTGAACTGGTACAGGTTGGAAGGGAAGTGGGTTGAAGCTTCCATAATCATCAGTTATGGGATCAGGCCCAAGAGTGGCCACCACACTTTCAGCTTGAGCAAGAAAGAGTGAGAAACCCATTCTCATTGATAGATATGAAAGAGAGAGAGAGAGAAAGAGAGAGAAACATATAAATGAACATATAAATGAAAATTGCAAAGAAAAATGTTGTCTTATGTTGGTAGAAGAAGTTCTATACCAAGATCTCTTTGCACTGATGGAATAACAGGTTGGGTTAAAAAAAAATCAGTCCAAACCTCTCCAAATACCTATAAAAATGGCTCTAAATAAATGCCAGAGCAGCAGAACACACAAAAAGACAGAGTGAAACATATTTCCAGCCCAAGACAACCTGGATGGTTGATTGGAAAGGTCTATTGCGCCAGTCTGGGAGAGGAATGCAGTTTGTGGGCACACAGGCAAAAACCAAGCCTCAGCAAACCTGGAGCAGGCCTCAGGGGACTGAATCATGGACAGCTGTGGCAGTTTCCAGAATTCTCAAGTGACAAATGCCAAAGACAACTTAGAAGGTCAGTAGGAAAGGTCTGTGACTGTGGTGAGAGAGAAGCTCAGTCCCAGCCCCAGCACAGCCCCAGGGTGGTAGCTGCTTCCAGAACTCTTGGCCCACAGACTGAGGGAGAATCAGGTGGCTGATCAGAGGGGGATTGCAGGGATCTCTTTGCTGGTGCTGAGGCACGAATCACTTGCTTTGCCCATGCTTAGATCTGGTCACAGTTCTGGGTGGCAATCCTGGGGCAAGGAGGAGCACTGGCATGGTGGAGCTTGTAGTGATGGTGCAGAGAGAATCCTTCTCACAGTTCCAAGGCAGAAAAGAGTGCTTGTGGTCACTCATAGACCAGAGCACAGGTCAGGAAAGGAGTAAAAACATTGCCCTTGATCATAACTGAAAATTTACAGGCCCCTAGAAGTATCTCTGAAAACAGCTGCACAAAATCCCCAAAGCTTGGGACAGTATATTCTCCACACTGGAAGCAGACCCATACCCTAACAAAAAGTTTATAACTCAAGTAATTGGCTGGGATCATGAACAAACTGCACAAAAAAAAAGGTCAGACCATAGAATCTTCCTTTCGTGAAAAAGATCAAAACATGCAACCAGAAGAAGATAATGTAGTCAAAGCTCCTGCATCCAAAGCCTCTAAGAAAAATATGAATCAGTCCCAGGCCATGGAAGAGCTCAAAAAGGATTTTGAAAAGCAAGTAAGAGAAGTAGTTTGAAAAGCAAGTAAGAGAAGTAGTGAAAAAACTGGGAAGAGAAATGAGAGCGAGCCAAGAAAATCATGAAAAACAAGTCAACAGCTTGCTAAAGGAGACCCCAAAAATACTGAAGAAAATGGCAGAAGAGATCCAAAAAGTCAATGAGGAGAAGAATGCCCTAAAAAAGAAGAATTGGCCCAATGGAAAAGAAAGTCCAAAAGCTCACTTAAGAAAATAATTCCTTAAATGGAAGCTAGTGACTTTATGAGAAATTAAGACACTGTAAAACAAAACCAAAAGGATGAAAAAATAGAAGACAATGTGAAATAGCTCATTGGAAAAACAAATGACCTGGAAAGCAGATTCAAGAGAAATAATTTAAAAATTATTGGACTATCTGAAAGCCATGGTCAAAAAAAGAGCCTAGACATCATCTTTCAAGAAATTATCAAGGAAAACTGCTCTGATATTCTAGAACCAGCGCATAAAATAGAAATGGAAAGAATCCACCAATCTCCTCCTGAAAGAGATCCCCAAAGGAAAACTCCTAGGAATATTGTAGCCAAATTCCAGAGTTCCCAGGTCAAGGAGAAAATATTGTAAGCAGCCAGAAAGAAACAATTCAAGTATTGTGGAAACACAATCAGGATAACACAGGATATAGCAGCTTCTACATTAAGGGACTGGAGGGCTTGGAATATAATATTCCAACAGTCAAAGCAGACAGAATGACAGCCAAAACACCTACCCAGCAGAACTGAGTATAATCCTTCAGGGGGAAAAATGGATATTCAGTGAAATATAGGACTTTCAAGCATTCTTGATGAAAAGACCAGAGCTGAATAGAAACTTCAACTTTCAAATACAAGACTCAAGAGAAGCATGAAGAGGTAAACAGAAAAGAAAAATCATAAGGGACTTATTAAGGTTGAACTGTTTACAATCCTGCACTGAAAGATGATACTTGTAATTCATGAGACCTTTGTCAGTATTAGAGTAGTTGGAGGGAAAAGGATATGTATGTATAGATAGATAGATAGATAGAGGGCACAGGGTGAGTTGAAGATGAAGGAGTGATATCTGGACAATAAAATTAAGGGGTGAAAGAAGATTATACTGGGAGAAGGAGAAAGGAAGAGGTAGAATGGGGTAAATTATCTCACATAAAACAGACAAGAAAAGGCTTTTACAGTGAAGGGGAAATGGGAGAAGGTGAGAAGAAATGAATGAATCTTATTCTCATTCGGATTTGGCTTAAAGAGGGAATAACATACACACTCAAATGGGTGTGGAAATCTATCTTACCCTACAGGAAAATAAGGAGGAAAGAGATAAGAGAGTGGGGGATGATGGAAGGGAGGGCACATTGGAGGAGGGGGTAATCAGAAGCAAACACTTCTGAGGAGGGACAGAGTCAAAAGAGAGAATAGAATAAATGGGGGCAGGATAGGATAAAGGGAAATATAGTTAGTTTTTCACAACATGACTACTATGGAAGTGTTTTGTATGACTACACATGTATAACTTGTATCAAGTTGCTTGCCTTCTCAATGAGAGTGGGTGGGGAGGGAGGAAGGGAGAAAATTTGGAACCCACAGTTTTAAAAACAAATGTTAAAAATTGTTTTCACATGCAACTGGGAAATAAGATACACAGACAATGGAGTATAGAAATCTATCCTGCCCTACAGAAAAATAGAAGAGGAAGGGGATAAGAGAAGGGAGGGTGATAGAAGGGAGTGCAGATTGGGGGAAGGGGTATTTTGAATGCACTCCATCTTGGGGTGGGGAGAGGGACGAGACGGGGAGAAAATTTGGAACTCAAAATCTTGTGAAAGTGAATGTTGAAAACTAAAAATGAATTAATTAATTTTTTTGAAAGTCAGAAAGTGGTAAAAGGAAGAGAAAGTACTCTAATAAAATCTGAGGTAGGAGAGAACACTTTCAACTGGAGGAATCAAGGAAGTCTTCATGGAGGAAGTGGCACATGAAACAAGAGAAGGATTTCTATACGTGAAAATTAATAGATTTTGTTGCAGAAGCAATAGATAAAAAGCTTGTGATCCAGTTTTAGGCTGACCTCTGGCAATAACAGGACTGACTATGGATGCAAGAGAAAATTAGTCCTGGCAATCCAATCAAGTTGTACAGAAAAGTAAACCTAGGAGACCCAGCTGAGAGACATGACTCATAGAAGTGCTGATCCCAGGAGAAAGAAAAGACATCACAGTTCTGCAGTATTGACTGCATTGTTTGTCTTGATGATATATGTTGTGCTACACTATCAAAGTACTCTGAGGGTGTACCCCACTCTTGACATTGTGTTTATGAAAGAATATAACCTGGCTTTATTGTTTAGCTAATGTTCTTACAATGACATCTTTGTAAATGTCTTTGCTTTAAGCTAATTGTGTCCATTGGTTGCTTTCTAAAAGTAAGCTTTGGTGGGGGCTCATGAGCTATAATTTTAGGAGCACAGACCCAAAGAATATCATTAAATCTGAAGTAGCAGCCACCTCCCAGGGAGCATAACCTGAAAAAATATGAGCACTAAATTGAGAAGATACACTAGAGGGACAGTTTAGAAATAATAGTTCCTAAGAAAAAATATTTTGGCAACTGTTGAGGAAGCAGTAGAAAAGATAGAGTCTGGAATCAGGGAATGAGAAAAATACTGTATGAATTGAAGAGTCAAAAAATTGTCTTTGAAAATACATTTGACAGTTGGAGGAGCTGCAGGAAGGTAAGCAAAATAATACACTTGGTGGAATTATGAACTGACCCAACTATTCTAGAAAGCAATGTGAAATTATGCTTAAAATGTCAAACACACTCTAATAAAATCTGAGGTAGGAGAGAACACTTTCAACTAGAGGGATAAAGGAAGTCTTTATGGAGGGAGTGGTACATGAAACAAGCATTTCTATAGGCGAAAATTAATAGACTTATATTTGTTATATATATATTTATTATATATTTTTCATGTTTCCAATATCAACTTTACCGAGGGTCAAGGGAAGGTATCACATCTAGGGTTTTAGTGGGTAATGGAGAGAGGAGAAGCAGCATTGAAACCTGGAGGATAGTGGGTAATAGAGAAAAGAATCAGAATTGTGTGTAATGGGGAGAAAAAATTTCAACGGAGGGGCTCATGGGCAATGGGGCGGGGGGGATTATGTTGGAACCAAAGGGAATATATTTAAGAAGAAAAGCATGAGGAAAAGCATGAGTAAGAAGAAAAGCTGGGGGTAGGGGTGGGGAACAGTTGCAGGTAAGGGTAAGGGAGGGATTGTGAATAACTCGGGGGAGAGGCGGGGGAGGGGGTGGGGGGGGCCGGGCGGAGGGCTTCAGGATCAGAGTTAGGGTGGGGAAAAGGATCCGCCCTAGGAGATCTGTTTAATTGGGAGGGGAGACAATCGCTAGGGGAGAGGGGTGGGCAGCAGCTCCAGAAAGTGACGAGCAGGTAGGAGGGGTCCTAGAGAAGAGGCCAAGTGCCCAGCTCCAAGTCACTGGTCTGCTAGGACCCGACCAATGGGTCAGCCCCTGCCGCCGCTGTTGACAGAGCCAGCTGGGCTTGGGCAGCATGATGATCAGACGGCCTGAAGGCAGGGGCCGGACGGAGGTGTTCTAGGCCAGCGTCCGACTTGCTGAAGAACAGACCGCCAAGTGCCGCAGGTCTCACTCAGACCAGCTTCAGCCACAGCATCAGACCCAGGACAGCTGCATACACAAGCATAGAGAGACTCGGGAGGGAAGGGAGGTGAGGCTGCAGGAGCCCAAAATAGAGGACAGTGACGGCTACCAGAGACTGCGGGAGGGCCTGGTGGATCGAAGGCCAGCCCAGGGCCTTGACATAGAAGAAATGAGCCAGGGTAAAGGCTGCCATGCCAAAGAGGAACTGGTTGGGCCAGGTGAGAACGATGTCCCCCAGGACGGCCCAGAGGAGACCTAGCCATATGAATCGGCCAAAGGTCCCCCATAGGGCAGTGCTGTGGACAGAGAGCCAGATAGAGGATGAGGAGTCATCTGGCTGGGCTTGTATTCCAGCAGCCAGAGGAGGAAGTAGAAGACGCGGGAGGCAAAGAAAGGCAGCAGCCTGCCGGTGAGCAGAGGATCTGGAGTGGTCTTCCTCCTAGACTCCCTTCCACCAGCCTCCATGTTTGTCCAGACACCCCGAGAATTCTGTGACCTCAGAATCACAGCTAGGTTCTAATCGTCATGCCTTCAGGCTTGGACCAATGGAACCATATGTATATTGGAGTGTGTGTGTGTGTGTGTGTGTGTGTGTGTGTGTGTGTGTGTGGCTATATGGAGATCCCATTGCTAGGCATATACCCCAAGGAAGTTAAAAATGGGGGGGGCGATTTCCTATGTAACAAAAATATTCATAGCACTACTTTTTATGTTAGCAAAAAACAAAAAAACAAGGTGAAAACCCATCTATTTTGGCCTCGCTAAACAGATTGTGGCACACAATTGTAATGGGATATTATAGCAACGTAAGAAATGACAAATATGAAGAATTCAAAGAATTGAAAGAAATATGTGAACTAATGCATAATGAAGTAAGCAGACCCAGAAAAATAGTATATGCAATGACTTTGACAGTATAAATGGAAAGAAAAAAAAATTGAATACAGCATGATTACAATAACCAAAGATAAGAGTTGAGGAAATGCCCACACACACTCCTTCTTTGCAAAGGTGAAGGATGATGGGTGTGGAATATTGTAAAGATTGTCACAAACAACTGACATGTTGATTAGTCTTGCATAATTTCTTTATTTCCTTTGTATTCTTTCCTTTCTGTCTTTATTGCATGGGATGATCTTCTGGATAGGAAAAACAGAAGGGATTTATTTGGAATTGAAGGTGATGTAAAAACAAAATAGATCCATTTTGAAAGATCAAAAATACATCTGATTTGTATATATGACCATCCTTTGAATCATGCTGCCCAGCAACCTTTGCTTCGGTAGCCACAGCAGGAATATCCAACACTAAAGACCCTGCTGGGTCTTTACATCAGTGCTTCACATGATCTCAGGGGATCTGTTAGCATATTTTCTTTATTAGCCATTAAGTGATGTGTTAATACCTGGGCAACTTGGCTTTTAAAAGAACAGTAACATCATGACTGTTAAGAAGCAATCAGAAAGATAAAGGCCTCATTTCTAAAATATAGAGAGAACTAAGTAAAATTTGTAAGAATACAAATCATTCCCCAACTGATAAATGGTCAGAGGATATGAATAGGCAGTTTTCAGAGGAAGAAATTAAAGCTATCTATAGTCATATAAAAAAATGCTCTAAATAACTATTGACTAGAGAAATACAAATCAAAACAACTCTGAGGTACCACATCATACCTATCAGATTGGCCAACATGACAAAACAGGAAAATAATAAATGTTGGAGAAGATGGGGGGAAAATTGCAACACTAATGCATTGTTGGTGGAGTTGTGAAATGATCCAACCATTCTGGAGAGCAATTTGGGAACAATGCCCAAAGGGCTACAAAACTGTGCATACCCTATGATCCAGCAATATCACTACTAGGTCTGTGTCCCAAAGAGATCATAAAAAAGGGAAAAGGACCCACATGTACAAAAATATTTATAGCAACTCTTTTTGTGGTGGCCAAGGATTGGAAATTGAGGGGATGCCCATCAATTGGAGAATGGCTGAACAAATTGTGGTATATGAATGTAATGGAATACTGTTGTTCCATAAGAAGTGATGAGCAGGTGGACTTCAGAAAAACCTGGAAAGACTTGCATGAACTGATACCGAGAGAACATTGTACACAGTAACAGCAACACTGTTCCATGACCAACTTTAATAGACTTAACTCTTCTCAGCAATGCAATGATCTAAGACAATTCCAAAAGACTCATGATGGAAAATGCTTCCCACAGTCAGAGAAAGAACTATGGAGTCTGAATGCAGACTGAAGCAAACTATTTTCTCTCTTTTTAAAATTTTTTTTCTTTCTTGTGGTTTTTCCCTTTTGTTCTGATTCTTCTTTCACAATATAACTAATGTGGAAATATGTTTAATATGATTGTACATGCATAGCCTATATCAGATTGCATGCTGTCTTTTGGAAGGGGAGGGAAAGGAGGGTGAAATTTTAGAACTTCAGAATCTTATAAAAGTGAATGCTGAAAACTAAAAACATGTAAATAAATATTTTTTTAAAAGAGAAACAAAAAGAATCACAGAAAGCTTAAACTAGCTTAGCTACCGGAAAAGGCATCTATGCTTATGGTTTTTCTACCCCAGAGAGTTCTAATATCTGGAGAAATGGAATGAATAGAATGACCACTTATATCTAATAGTGTCAGTGAAAGCATCCAGTAACTTAGGAAATTACTCTTTTGTGATTCAATAAATTGATCAAGCATGTGTCTAATGTATGCAATAATTGCTTGCTGAATTAACAAATGCAAGATGTTCTTGGTGCCTAATATACAAAGACAAAATTATAGTCCTGACTATCAGGAGCTTATATTCTATTGGATGGGGGTGGGGGGAGGGCAGAAATGGGTTGATAGATATGCAACATGCCCACAGACAGGTAAATAAAGGATAATGTAAGGGGGAGAATAGAGCAGTAATTGTTAGGGTAGAAGATTTTTTTTTTTTTTGGCTAGGCAATGGGGTTAAATGACTTGCGCAGGGTCACACAGCTAGTAAGTGTTATGTGTCTGAGGCCAGATTTGAACTCAGGTCCTCTTGACTACAAAGCCAGTGCTCTATCCACTGTGCCACCTAGCTGCACCTAGGGTAGAAGATCTTAACCTGGGGTCCATGAGACCCTAAGTGGTCCACAAACAGATTTCAGGACGTCCATAAACTTGCATGCAAAGTTTATGCAAAAGATGCAAAAAAAATCACATCTTTAATTTCACTAACCACTAATCAAAATTTAACACTCTCTTCTATCATGAATTTTTTAAAAAATCTATTCTTTGGAGTTCAAAGACTCCCAAAGGGGCTCATGACACAAACACAGTTAAGAAGCCCTGAACTAGGGTGGATTTGAGAAAGGCTTTGCATAGGCACATGAGTTGAACCTTAAAGGATGGTAAGGATTCTAAGAGGTAAGTGTAAGGGGCAATGTTTTCCAGGCATGCAGGACAGTCTATACAAAAGCAGACAGGCAAAAAATGAAATGCCCAGTTTAGGAAAGAACAAGAAGGCCAGTTTGGCTGGAATACAGAGTACATAAAAGGGAGTAAGAAGAAATAAATCTAGAAAGGTAGACTGGAGCCAAACAGTGAAGGGTTTTAAATGCTAAGCTTAGGAATTTATAGCTTTTCTTATTCCATGCAATTCACCAAGTATTTGTCAAACATCTAAAATGTGTAAGGCACTATGTTAGGCACTAAGGATCAAAAGACAAAAATAAAAGAGCTACTGTCCTCAAGGTGAATATATTCTATTAGGGGGAAACATATACCTAGAAATTTAAATATAAACTACATATAAAGTATAGTCCCTTCTCTTGGTTCATTCTCCCAACTCCCACTGTCAGGTAGGATTTCCAGAGTGAGAGCTGCTACTACTTTGAGGTTTCTAACAGTGGGGAAGATGGTGGAAAAGGTTGGAAAATTCCAAGCTCTCCAGATTTCCTCTCCAAACAAGACAAAATAGCACCTCAGGGTGAATGTAGAGTGGGCAAAAATAAAGAAGAGTTGGGGTAGAGCAGTGATTCTCTTGGGACAACTGGAGAAAACTTGAGGAAACACCCCAGGGACAAAGGTTTGGCCTGAGTGAAGTGCAAACACCTCCAGGCTGTCTCTGCTGACACAAGAAACAAGCCCTGGGAGCAGCCTAAGTCTCAGCCACAGGAATTCTCACCTCACAGAGAGCATGGGGGGTCAGACATCTGAGCAGAGAAAGATTAAAGAACCCTCTGCTGCCGAGGGAGGCCATATCCAGCTACATTGCCGAGATGAGGCAGGAGCTCTGGCTGAAGATGAGAAGGAACGAGCACCTGCCTGGTGAGTGCTGAAGCAGTGGGGCAGGGATGATTCTGTTTGTGGGCACTTACAGGAGAGCTGAATTCCTGGTTTTGGTTCCTAGCCAAAGAGGAGAAGTGAAGGTTACAGCCACTGGAGGGTCCTCAGGGAGCAAGAGCATGTCTAACATAATGTGGCTGGGAGCCCCAGCTGTGGCTTGGAGGAGAGAGTGCTGAGGTTGGCCCCTGGACAAAATTTGGAAAATAACAGTAAGAAGGATCTGAGGCCAGAGGCATCATTCCCCACACGCCAGGACTAGAGGTGATTACGATAACAAGCTGCTAAAAATTAAAATAAATAAATAAATTTAAAATTGAGTAAGCAAAGTAGAAAAAACCCAACCATAGATAGCTACTATGGAGATATGGGTTTATATTCAGAGGAGGATACTGAAGTAAATAAAAGCTTTTCTTATCCCAAAGAGCAATAGCAAATGATCATATTCCAAAAAGAGTTATTGCAAGAACTTAAAAAAAGACTTTAAAAATCAAATAAAGAGAGATTGAGGAAAAATTAGGGGAAAAAAATGAGGCCAATCCAAGAAAACCAAGAAAATTATGAAAAGGAAGTCAACCAACTAGAGACAAAGTTCCAGAATCTTAAGAAAGAAAACAACTCCTTGAAAACTTGAATTGGGCAAGGGGAAGTGAGTGACATTATAAGATACCAAGAAATAATAAAACAAAATCAAAAGAATGAAAAAATAGAAGAGAATGTGAAACATCTCATAAGAAAAACCACTGATCTGGAGAACAGATCAAGAAGAGAATATATAAGAATTAGACTACCTGAAAGCTATTGTTAAAAAGAGAAACTTAATACAATGCTAAAAGAAATAATTAAAGAAAATTGCCCTGAAGTATTAGAATAAGAGCAGAAAGTAGAAATAGAAAAAATTTGCTGATCACCACCTGAAAAAGATCCCAGGATGAAAACCTACAGGAATGTCATAGCCCAATTTTGAAACCCCCAAGTTAAAGAGAAAATATTATGAGCAACAAGAAAAAAAAATTCAAATACTGTGAAGCCACAATCAGAATTACACAAGACCTAGCAGCTGCTACACTAAAAGACTACAGGTCTTAGAAAACTATATATTGAAGAGCAAAAGGACTGGGGTTGCTACTGAAAATAACTTACCCAGCAAAGTTAAGTATATACCTGAATTTAAAAAATGGACATTAAATGAATTGACAGACTTTCAGGTTTTTGTTGCAAAAAGACCAGAACTTAATGGAAAATTTGATATGTAAGATCTAGGAGAAATATAAGGTAAACATCAAAGACAAATTACAAAGGACTCAATAAGGTCAAACTTTACTTTTTATACATGGAAATGTCAGTATTTTTAAGACTCTCATTAGTACTTGGGTAGTCTGAAAGAATGGCAGGGGCTGAACTGAGTACGATGGGGTGAATCTAAAAAGCAAAATTGTGTAGGAAAAGGGAAAAAGGAGCAATTATCTCATACAAAGAGGCAGGAGAGGAAGAACTGAAATGGAGGAAACAGGTAGGAGTGGAGGGCCTACTCTAATCAGAGTGGGATTAAAGAGGGAACAACATATATGTGTAGAAGGGTATAAAAGTCTTCTAAATTTATAAAGAAATAAGAGGGTGAGGGAACAGGATGAAGGTGGATTTTTAGAAGGGTTTATAGATTAAGATTTAGGAGGGTAGGAAAAGAGAAAAAAGGAGGGACTCAGAGGAATGGGTAGAATAAGGAATAGGAAGGTTAGGGGAGAGGATAAAAGATAAATTCTTCAAAAAGGTGTGGATTAGGGAGGTAGTAGAAGTAAACTAGAGAAGGGATAAGGTAAAAAGAGGCTGAGAAGGACAATAGTGAGGAAAAATAGGATGGAGGGAAGTACATAAATAGTAATTATAACTTTGAATGTGAATGGGATGAATTCACCTATAAAATGGAAATGGATAGCAGAATGGATTAAAAATCAGAATCTGACAATATGCTGCTTACAAAAAAACACATTTAAAAATGAGAGATAAACACAGAGTTAAAATAAAGGGCTAGAGAAGAATGTATTATGCCTCAGCCAATACAAAAAAAAAGGCAGGGGTAGCAATCATGATATCAGACAAAGTCAAAGCTACAAAAAAGATATAATTAAAGGAGATAAACAGGGAAACTACATTATGATAAAAAGTACCATAGATAATGAAGCAATATCAATACTAAACCTATATGCACCAAATACTATAACATCTAAGTTTTTTAAAGTTAAATGAATTACAGTTGGAAATGGGTAGTGGTACTATAATAATGAGGGACTTTAATCTCCCCTTCTCAGAAATAGATAAATCTAACCAAAAAATAAATAAGAAAGAAGTTAAGGAAGTGAATAGAATTTGAGATAAGCTAGATATGATAGATATCTGGAGAGAACTGAATGGAAATAGAAAGGAATACATCTTTTTCTCAATGTACATGGTACCTTTACAAAGATTGACCATATATCAAGGCACAAAAATTTTATAACTAAAAGCAAAAATATTAAATGCTTCCTTCACAGACCACACAATGCAATAAATATTATATTTAACAAGGGACCATGGAAACATAGAAAAACCTAATCGGAGACTAAACCTAATCTTAAAGAATGTATGGGTTAAAGAACAAATAATAGAAACAATCAGCAATTTCGTTAAAGAAAATGACAATAGTGAAACAACATGTCAAAACCTACAGCATACAGCAAAATCAGTAATCAGAGGAAAATTGATGTCTCTAAGAGCTTATATCAATTTAAAGAAAGAAAGAAAGAAAGGACCAATGAATTGGGTACGCAATTGAAAAAAACTAGAAAAAGAAACATTTAAAATCCCCAATTAAACACTAAATTGGAAATCCTAAAAATTAAAGATGAAATTAATAAAGTTAAGTGTAAGAAAACCAATGAATTAATAAACAATACAAGGAGTTGGTATTATAAATAAAAACACAATAAAATAGATAAGCCATTGGTTAATATGTTTTAAAAAGAGAGAAAACCAGATTACTAGAATCAAAAATGAAAAGGGTGAATATACCACTAAAGATGAAATCAAAACAATTATAAGGAGTTATTTTGCCCAATTATATGCCAATAAATTTAACAACTTAGATGAAATGGAAGAATATTTACAAAAATATAAACTGCCTAGATCAGCAGAAGAAGAATTAGAATATCTAAATAGACCTGCTTTAGAAAAAAGAGATCAAATAGGCCATAAATGAGCTTCCTAAGAAAAAAGCACCAGGACCAGATGTATTTACAAGTGAATTCTATCAAACATTTAAAAACCAATTAATTTTAATATTAAATAAGTTATTTGGAATGATAGGCAAAGGAGGGGTCCTACCAAATTCCCTTTATGAAATAAATATGATACTGATACCTAAAGTAGGAAGAGTAAAAACAGAGAAAGAAAATTATAGACCAATTTCATTGATGAATATAGATGCGAAAATCCTAAATTAAGTGCTAGCTAAAAGATTGCAACAATATATTACAAAGATTATACAATATGACCAAGCAGCATTTATACCAGGAATGCAGAGGATGGTTTAACATAACAAAAACTATTAACATAATTGATTATATCAATAATGAAAGTAACAAAAATTATATACTTATATCAACAGATGCAGAAAAAAATATTTGATTAAGAACAACACTCATTTCTATCAAAAAAGTTGAAAGTATAGGCATAAATGCACTTTTCCTTAAATTGATAAGAAGCATTTACCTAAAACCATCAGCAAGCATTATTTGTAATGGGGATAAGCTAGAAGCCTTCCCAGTAAGATCAGGTGTGAAACAAGGGTGTCCACTGTTACCATATTGTATTGGAAATCCAAGCAATAGCAACGAGAAGAAAAAGAAATAGAAGGAATCAGAATAGGGAATGAGATAATAAAACTGTCTTTTTTTTTTTTGCAGATGATATGATGATATACTTGGAAAATCCTAATGACTTAATTAAAAAGTCAATTGAAATAATTAACAATTTCAACAAAGTAGCAGGATATAGAGTAAACCCACATAAATCATCAAGAGTTTATTTAAAATAGATGAGATTAGAGATGCTTTACCTTCTTGTCATTCTTAGCGTCTTCTAGTTTGGTATTTATTTTAAATGTTTTTCTTTTTTTTAACATGTAATGGGCTTATTATTATTTTAAATATATTAATAAATATTTTTTAATTTATTTTTTATTTTTTAACATGTGTTTTTAAAACTTTGGGTTACAAATTTTCTCCCTTCCTCCCCACCCACCCTCATTGAAAAGGCAAGCATCTCGGTACAGGTTATAGATGTGTAGTCATGCAAAACGCTGCCATAGTAGTCATGTTGTGAAAAACTAAGTATATTTCCCTTCATCCTATCCTATCCCCTATTTATTCTATTCTTTCTTTTGACCCTATCCCTCCTCAGAAATGTTTGCTTCTGATTATCCCCTCCCCCAATCTGCCCTCCCCTTTATCAATCCCCTGCTCTCTTGTCCTCTTCCCCCCTTATTTTCATGTAGAGTAAGATAGATTTCCATACCCCATTGTGTATGTCATTCCCTCCTGAAGCCAAATCCTATGAGAATAAGATTCACTCATTCCCTCTCACCTTCCCCCATTTCCCCTTCACTATAAAAGCCTTTTCTTGTCTGTTTTCTGTGAGATGATTTACCCTATTCTACTTTTCCCTTTCTCCTTCTCCCAGTACAATCCTCTCACCCCTTAATTTTATTTTCCAGATATCACCCCTTCATCTTCAACTTAACCTGTGCCCTCTATCTATCTATACATACATATAATTTTTTCCCTCCCACTACCCTAATACTGACAAAGGACTCATGAGTTACAAATATTATCTTTCCATGCAGGAATGTAAACAGTTCAACCTTAATAAGTCTCTTATGATTTCTCTTTCCTATTTACCTATTCCATGTTTCACCTGAGTCTTGTATTTGAAAGTCAAATTTTATATTCGGCTCTGGTCTTCTACTCAGGAATGCTTGAAAGTCTCCTATTTCATTGAATGACCATTTTTTACCCTGAAGGATTATACTCAGTTTTGCTGGGTAGATGATTCTTGGTTGTAATCCTATCTCCTTTGCCCTCTAGAATATCATGCAGAAGCTGCTAAATCTTGTGTCATCCTGATTGTGTTTCCACAATACTTGAATTGTTTCTTCCTGGCTGCCTGAAATATTTTCTCCTTGATCTGGGAATTCTGGAATTTGGCTACAATATTCCTAGGATTTTTCCTTTGGGGATCTCTGTCAAGAGGGGATTGATGGATTCTTTCCATTTCTATTTTGCCCTCTGGTTCTAAAATATCAGGGCAGTTTTCCTTGATAATTTCTTGGAAGATGATGTCTAGGCTCTTTTTTTGATCATGGCTTTCAGACAGTCCGATAACTTTTAAGTTCTCTCTCCTGGATCTATTTTCCAGGTCATTTGTTTTTCCAATGAGATATTTCACATTCTCTTCTATTTTTTTCATTCTTTTGGATTCTTTTGGACAGTGTCTTGATTTCTCATATAGTCGCTAGCTTCCAATTGCTCCATTCTAATTTTTAAGGAAGTATTTTCTTCAGTAAGCTTTTGGATTTCCTTTTCCATTTGGCCAACTTTGCCTTTTAGGGCATTCTTCTCCTCATTGGCTTTTTGGACCTCTTTACCCATTTGAGTTAGGCTATTTTTTAAAGTGTTATTTTCGTCAGTATTTTTTGAGTCTCCTTTAGCATCACTCTCAGTTTTTCCTCTACTTCTCTTACTTGCTTCTCAAAATCCTTTTTGAGCTCTTCCATGGCCTGGGACTGATTCATATTTTTCTTGGAGGCTTTGGATGTGGGAGCTTTGGCTTTGTTTTTCTTCTTCTGGTTGTATGTTTTGGTCTTCTTTGTCACCAAAGTAAGATAATATAGTCTGACTCTTTTTGCGCTGCTTGCTCATGATCCCAGCTAATTACTCGAGTTACAAACTCTTTGCTAAGCTAGGGGGTCTGTTTCCAGTGCGGAGAATGTACTGTCCTAAGCTTCGGGGATTTTGTGCAGATGTTTTCAGAGATACTTATAGAGACCTGTAAATTTTCAGTTCTTCCAAGGTGCTATCATCAAGGGCAATGTGTTTACTCCTTTCCTGGCCTGTGCTCTGCTCTATGAGTGACCACAAGCACTCTTTTCTGTCTTGGAACTGTGAGGAGGATTTGCTCTGCACAGCCACTGCAAGATCCACCATGCCAGTGCTCCTCATTGCCCACCTAGAACTGGGACCCAGATCTAAGCATGGGCAAAGCAAGAGAATCCTGCACCAGCAGAGAGATCCCTGCAATCCCCCTCTGATCAGCCACTTGATTCTCCCTCAGTCTGTAGGCCAGAAGCTCAGGAGGCAGCCACTGCCTCGAGGCCAAGCTGGGGCTTCTCTTTCACCACAGAAGCAGACTTTTCCCACTGACCTTCTAAGTTGACTTTGGCATTCACGGGTTGAGAAGTCTGGAAACTACCACAGCTGCCTGTGATTCTCTGTGGCCTGCTCCAGGTTCGCTGTGGCCTGTGTGCCCACACCCAACTGTGTTCTCCTCCCAGCCTGGTGCAATATACCTTTCTGATCAACCATCCAGGTTATCTTGGGCTAGAAATTTGTCTCACTTTGTCCTTTTGTTGAATCTGCTGCTTTAGAGCCATTTTTTATAGGTATTTGGAGAGGTTTGGGGGAGAGCTCAACTAAGTCACTGCTTTTACTCCACCATCTTGGCTCCGCCCCCTAAATATTTTAGATGCATCTACTTTTAAAATAATATCTTATTTTTCCATGTTAAAATAATTTTTAACATTAGGGGTTTTTTTAAGTTTTGAGTTCCAAATTCTAACTCTTCCTCTCTCCCCTTACCTCTACGTAAGATGGTAAGCAATCTGATATACATGTGGAATCATAAGAAAACATTTCCATATTAGTCATTTTGTACAAGAAGATTCAAACAAAAAAGAAAGGGAAAAATAGTATGCTTCAGTCTGTTTTCAGACAATATCAGTTCTTTCTCTGGAAAGGGATAGCATGTTTCATGTTTCATAGCATGAGTCCTTTGGGAATGTCTTGAATCATTGCATTGCTGAGAACAGCTAAGTCATTCACGGTTCTTCATCATACAATATTGCTGCTACTGTGTACAATGTTCTGTTTCTGCTCACTTCACTCTGAATCAATTCAAGTCTTTGCAGGTTTTTCTGAAATCATCCTGCTTGTCATTTCTTATAGCACAATAATATTCCATCACAATCATATACCACTACTTGTTCAGCCACTCCCCATCTGATGAATAGCCCCTCAATTTACAATTCTTAGCCACCAAAAAAAAATTACTATAAATATTTTTCTACAAATAGATCCTTCTCCTCCTTTTTGTTGATAATTTTTCTAACAAGTTGTAGGAAAGATAATTGAGAAAAAACTCCTACATTAGTGTCTAGTCATTTCTGAAACTATATAATCTATTTCTTTTTTTGTGATATAATTCATTATGTACCACATCTAAGGAATCCCTTTTTCTCAAAGAATGTATGCATAGGATATTCAGTAGGGTGACGTTTCTCTGTGTAGTCTACAAACTTTTGCCTTCTCTCATTCTTTACCCTTGAACCATATTTTCCAACACATTTTTTGCCATCTTCCCTCATACCTACCTTTGAATTGAAGTCACTGAATGTGATTTAATTTAGAATTTTATTTATTTTCTTTAGACTTTCTCTACTTCATCATTTACAACAGATGTTCGCAATAAGTTCTCATCAGTTTCATGAAAATGAGTATCATGAGCTCTTCAGTATGAGATAACCCAATGTGCCATAAAAATGACATTTCTTGACTTTGCATCTATGAAAAAATCAAATCATTTGTCTGCCCAAGGACAATCTGTGGTCCGTCCTTCCATTTATTTAGCTACAATTTCCTTTTTTTTTTAATGGTTTCATTAATAGCATGGGTGTCAAGATTATAATGATTCAGTTATTTCATTATATGTCTACTCACTCACCAGAAAGGGATTTCACATACCATCATAAAAATTAATACTGTGCATCATGTAAAAATGAATTTTTAGCACCCTCTATTTCCATTTTTTCCACTATACCATCATTAATAAAGAATAGAAGAGAGATACAGCCCTGAGTATGCTAGTAAATGTTTAACACAACTCTCCAAGAAAAAATGTAAACATGACACTTTTAAGTTTAATCTGTATTAGCACTTTCTCCTTCACTTTTTAAAGTTGAGACAATCAACAAAACAATAAATCAAGCCACGATCTGTAGTTTGCTGATTTCTGAGGTGCAAACGCTCCCAATGGAAACTTAATAATCAGCTCTACTGAGTCCTTACAAGCTGGATCCAGTACACTTCTGGTATAGCAGACTGAGAACCATTTTGTATTTTGGTTTTATAGATTGCTGTGACCAAAGAAATTATCATAAAGTGGCCAATTAATTGGAGATAAGCCTCTCTCTCCTTAGCTAGACTAGTGCAAAGAGAGTAGATGAAATCTGTTGCCAAAACTGTATTCAAAACCTTTACGACATGATGAGGCATCAGAGTAGGAGTGGGGAGGAAAAAGCACAGTACTACTTAAAAAAAAAAAGGATCTTGTTGGTTAATATTTATAGACAAAAGTTAAACATACCAAACCAAGATTCCATTAGGATGATTTATTTGAGTGATTAAGCTTTAAATGAGGAAAGCATCTGATTTATAATTTTGATTCTTTCGCAGTGTTGGTCAAGGCTATCAAAGACATTTTTCTATACAAAGTTGGACCTTGTCATAGCTTAATTTTCAGGCTTCCCACAGTCATAATTCTCAATGACTTTTTAGAGATTTACTCTGTTGAACATGTAATCCAAATTAAAATAATTTAAAGCTATATATGCTGATAATTTAAAAAACATAAATCTTTATGCTTTAAAAAATTACCTCCAAGTATAATGGAAAGAATACTGAGGCTGCAGCCAGACGACTTTGAGTCAAGGTTCTATTCTTCCATATACTAGCAAGGTGAGTTAATATAAGCATCAGTTTCTTTCATCTGCAAAATGGAAATAATGCTTGCTTAATCTAAGTTACAGGGACAGTGTGAAGAACAAATGAGATGTAATACATGTGAAAGCACCTTGTGCATTGTAAAGTATAGGGTACTGTCATTATTGATAATACTATTATGAATATGGAGGGATAGGGATGGCACATGTACTTTTACTGACACAGTACATTCTCTACAATTTATAGTCTCAGCTCTCTAGAGTATTGGAAATTTGAGTGACTTGCCCAAGGTCACACAGCCATTATATGTTAGAGGTAGGACTCATATCACTATATCATGCTGCTACCAGTTACTGCTTCTCCTCCTCATTATCATCATTTTATATGATCTCATTATCATTGTTCATCCTTTGTTCTTGAAGAGGACCAGTGACCTCATGAGAGTGATATCTTGACTTGAGTCAACTGGATTTAAGTGAGGCAAAGCTGCACATAGCTGTCAGCCTCATTCTCTCCTCCAGAGTTATCGAAGTCCAGTGGCAAAACAGCATTGTACAGAAATAAAGAGCAGTTATATGAGACGGTGGATAAAGCTTGGGGCCTAGAGCCAGGAAGACCTGAGTTCAAAATCCAGCCTCAGACACTGACTGCGTGACACTGGATAATCCACTTAACTGCTGTTTGCCTCAGTTTCCTCATCTGCAAAATGAGGATAATAACAGCAACCATCTCCCAGGGATGTTGTAAAGATCAAAAGAGATAGTAACTGTAAAGGACTTAATACAGTGCCAAGTACATAGTAAGCACTATATAAAAGTTAGCTGTCATCATCATCATCATCATCATCATTTATTCTTAAACAAAACAAACCCACAACTGATATATATTTTAAAAGTTGTTGTTAGTAAAGTCTTAAAGGAGGCAAAGGAGTTGCCATAGCACACACCAGAAATTAATGGAGTAATGAAGCAAAGCTCTGTGTCCTTGCCAAGTGTTCATGCTTACCCACCCTTCTCTTTTTCTACTTCAAGTTTTGTAAAAATCACCTGGCAATTTATCACATATAATTGCCCAGCCTTTTACGCTGTGCCATTAGGATCACTTCTGATTTGTGGTCTGGCTCTATTTCAGTATCACCTGACATTAGGAGTATTTCATCCACATATCAAACCATCCTCCCTTTAGCCAGAAATCCAAATAGTAGCTTTGAGTTGCTCTTTGCTATGAAAGGAAGACAGCTAATCACAGATTTTGCCAAAAATACTCCATTTTACAAATGTTTTTTTTTGTTCGTTTTGCTTTCGCTTTTTGGTGAGGCAATCAGGATTAAGTGACACTCACACAGCTAGCAAGTGTCAAGTGTCTGAGACCGGATTTGAACTCAGGTCCTCCTGACTCCAAGGCCAGAGCTCTATCCACTGTGCCACCCAGCTGCCCTACAAATGTATTTTTATTATAAAATCTAGACTATAAACTCCCTTGGCTAAGATCATCTTCCCAGTCAGCTTCTCACCATGTATATACTGAATGGATGTATCTGATCTGAAGCATATATGCCCTTCTTTAGTTTTACTGAAGAGACCAAGATCCTGGAAGGTTTTCGAATCCCAACAGTTGATGCAGTATTCCCTGCCCACATTCCACCTCTGCAAAGAAGAGAGCAAAATGCATTTTCTCATTCCTTCTTTGGGTGCAACCTTGGTCATTATGATGGTCATTATTCAATTTTGTTTCCATTTACACTGTTGTAATTATTGTGTATATATTTTCCCTGGTTTGGCTTACCTTATTTTGCATTGGTTCGTGTAAGTCTTCCCATGCATGCTTCTTCTCCTCCTCCTCCTCCTCCTCCTCCTCATTCTTCACAGCACAATATTTCATTACATTCATATACCATAATTTGTTCGCCATTTCCCCATCAATCTACTTTGTTTCTAGTTCTCTGCTACTACAACAAAAAATTCTATGAATATTATCATGTTTGTGGGACCTTTCTTTTAAAAATAACAAGTATCTATCGAGTGTTTACAATAACCCAGGCACTGTGCTAAGCGTTGGAAAGACAAATACAAGTAAAGGCAGTCCCTACCCTGAACAGAATTAACATTCTAATGGGGGAGACAACACATAAAAGGAAGTTTAAGGAGGAGAGGAGATGATGAAGGTACTCAGCTCAGGGATATGATAAGAGAAATCTGGAGTATAGTCTAGTGAGAAATGAAGACATGGCTAACCTGAGCAGCCTCCTTAAATGGAGGTTCTGAGAGGAGCCATTTAATCAGAGGGTAGTTCTAAGGTATAAATTCCATGAATGGACTGATCTTCCAGGATGAAAAGGTTTCTACATTTGACTTCCTTGGAGGTAAACACCTAGCAGTGTCAAGACCCCAGAATGATGAAATTTGATTCTGCTTTAGCCCTTTTCTTTTATATACGGTCTCTTGCCGTACACAAAAACCCTATCATACATTCACCCTTTTTATCTGAATGATGACATGTAATTCTAAGGGTAGGATTTTGTCATTTTCATTCATACTTCAACACCTAAATATTTTTTCAGGACCCACGAATGACAATAAATGACTTTAAAAGAAAAGGATTCCCATGAGGTGGCTAAAATTAGTTTTACAGTATTTTCATACAAACCTTGGATGACTAACACACACACACACACACACACTCAGCAAAATAAAACCAGAAGTTCCTTTGTAGTATTTTAGTGTATCATATGGTAACATCATGAATACTGATAAAGTAATTGGAATGACTGTGTAAGGGTCAGCAATCTTAATTAGTAATATTTATGTGCAAAGCAAAGCAGTCTAATGCTTGAACGCCTGAGTGCCTGGTTCTGTTCTTGGCTCTACCTCTGCATGACCTTGGGCAAATTACCTCACATCCCAGTTAAAGGAAGCAGGTATAATCCCATGTGTCCATTACTTTATGCATTCTCATTAATCCTCATAGCTCCCCTGGGAATGAAATGTGAGCTATTCAGGGACAGGTGTTATTAAAATACAATGTAATATTATTCCTCCATATCTACATAGAGTAACTATAAAGTAATGAGAATGATTATCTTAAACCACACAATACTAAATAATCCTCAACCATTACTTTTTCTGATGCTTAAGTTCACTCCTCAACTTGAACACTCATTTCACTAGCCACAGTGAAGGCATTTCACTTTCCTGGCCCATTCATTTGTAATCTGTCGGAAGTGTTTTCAGATTTAATTTTCCAGCCTACAGATTCACTTCATTTCCTGTTGTAATGCTAATTTTAGCAGCTATATGGGGTTGTTTTCCTTGATCTTCCTCCACTAACTTTTTTTTTTTGGTTAGGCAATTGGGGTTAAGTGACTTGTCTAGGGTCACGCAGCTAGTAAGTATGTGTCTGAGGCCAGATTTGAACTCGGGTCCTCCTGACTCCAGGGCTGGTGTTCTATCCCCTGTGCAACCTAGCTGCCCTTTTCTCCACTAAATAACCTTTTTTTATAGATGAGAAAACTTGAGATCCATACAAGTTTATTGTGACTAAAATCACACAGATATTGTGTGCAAAGTTACAAATTAAATTCTGGTTTCCTGAATCCAAAGCCAGGGCTTTTTCCTGATCCATGGGTTTTTTCCTTATTTATTCCTTTATTACATCTTTCATGATGGAAAAACTTTTCAGGTACTAGGTTTGAGCTCTCTTCTAACCTGTTTCCATATGATTGCCATCGTAGCTCTTACCCCATCCTCCCTAATTTTTGCTGTCCCTCATTTTTTGAAAGATCAGTTCATGAAGGCCACATCAGGTGGCAGTAGCACAGTGTGATGGGAGTCCCTCTGGGCTCTACATTGGAAGGACCGGTCCAATCCTCTGTTCTCCCTTTGCTTAGTCTCCACTTCTATGGCTGTTCTCCTCTCTCTGGTTCTATGATCCCCTTCCACTTTGGCTGCTGACTGCCGCTGGGTACTCATACAATCTCTCTCCTAGAGTAAGACACTATCCAAGCAAGTACAACCCCTTCCCAGAGAAAGTGGCTCCCAAATGTTTGGATTGTCTCCAGAAAGATAGTCCAGGGCTCTCTCCATAAGAATACCTCAACTACATGTGATTTCTTTTCAGATTATATACATCCCATGTTAACAAAAGATGACCAAACCATGGTTGCACACAAGGTACAGATTATCAGCTTATGTAACTCCAACCTACAAACAGTTCCAAAAGTGGGATATTCTTAGGTGCATAGAAATAAGATTAATACCTTGTTGGGTTCCTTGGATTTAAATGACTAATAGTAGTGTGGTCTTAGAGAACCTTTTAAATAGTCTGTCAGATAATTCTGAGAAAACTATTGACTGCTCTAAGACTTGAAATTTTAAAATAAAGAGGGTATTAAAAAAAACAATGTGCCTTACATTTGACTTATGATCATTAGGAATAGAAATTATCCAAAATAGGTATAGACCTTGAGGCCTTCTTGCCCTCATCTGTAACCCTCCTTCAGAAACAAATATTAAAAAGACCTAGACAGGTGTCTCAACATCTTCCCAACATTAGCAAGCTCTCCTTAAGAGAGTGAAGGAAACTCAAGCAGGCACCACCCATATCAAAGTATCAATAGTAGTATTTTATAGATATTCTAACCAATATTTTAACTCTTCCTCTTACCATCATTTAAAATGTAGCAAAATCAGACAACAGTATTTTATATAGGCCATGGGTAAATAGCTATCTTAAAGACAAGTATCTGTTATCTTAAGATGATCTGAAAACTTGTATCCTATATTAATAGTCTCATGGGTTTTTTTTTAATGGCTTGCTGGCAAATCATCAAAATTCAATGGTGCACAATTCTTTTTTTTTTAAACTGTTAATTTTCCCCAATAATGAAACTTTTATTTCTTGTAAAATAACAGGATAATTTCTTAAGGAAGAAAAGCTTAGTCAGAAGAGTTACTTCTTTCACAATTAGTTGTCTTTGCTTCTTTTTTTCTCCCTCACCTCCAGGACCATCCCAGATAAATCTGCTAAATGCCCCTCACTTTTGTGGGCCTCCTGGAATGTCCTATTCTTTCTAACATCAATTGAAAGTCCATCTCTCTTCATGTTTCTTTCCAGACAAATCAGACACTGATTTTTTTTTCTCCAACTGAATATAAACAGAAAACTTCCCAAGATTGCCCCTGTCTTAATCGAAAAAGGCAAGAAACCATATCTATGTAATTTTTCTTAGGATAGTGTTCAGCACGGCAGAATAGAACTCAATAAAGGCTATTCCACTGTGGTAAGGCATTCATAGTAGTTTGATATAGCTACAGTACTTCTATTAACTGGCATAGTGCTTAGAGTTCTGGACTCGCTGTCAGGTAGACAAGGTTCAAATCCTGCCACCAACAAATAATAGCTGTGTTACCCTGGGCAAGTCACGCAATTCCTCTGTGACTCAATCTTCCTATCTATAAAATGTGAGGGTTATACCCGATTTCTTCAGTCTCCTCAAGCTCCAGATATGTTAGAAAAAATGAAGCAACAAAAAGCTAAACAATTCTCTAACATTAAATTATAGTAACATCAAACTAAACACAAAATACTGCAAAAGTTTATTTTATACAAACAATAAGAAACAGATTTATCACATCCTTAACTAAATCTCTTTTTACTTTTCTGAATGGCAAGTGCACCACACAATCTCCACAGTCTGACTGAGCACTCTTATGTACAGTGTAAATTTCTACTTTTGACTTCTGGTCTAAATAACTCAAAAATAAAATATCTTCCAGAGTCTCGGAGTCTAATGTAATGAAGTAAGAATTCAGAAGTGAAGAATTTAGGAGGCTTAGATCATCTTTCTTCCGAATTAATCCTCAGAAGAATGATAATCATCTTCATCCCTCACTTCTCTGTATTTCACTGATGCATCACCTTCAGGATTATAGCTCTTCATTTTAATATTCAGTCTTTCAGCCAATTTTTGTGCAGCAAGCTTGGCTTGAATTTCCTTTAAATGAAAAAATTGACATCAAACTTTTGTATTTTTCCTCACACAATATTTTCATTGCTTAAAAAATTCTACTGAGCATATACAAAGCCCTTTTCACAAAAACATCCCTATACCTTGTCATTTAACTAATTTCATAAGTCATAGTATCTCAGAGTGTCCCACCCAACGCAGAAATACTCTCCAATTCAATCCACATTTATTGAGCAATCTCTATGTTGCAGGCACTGTACACTGCCGAAACAAAGCCAACCATGAAGACAGTTCCTGCCCTGAAGGAGTTTGTCTTCTACTGGAGGGGAAAAAACATCCCCAACAGACAGCATCTAAGCCCTGCTGTCTGAACAATTCTAGTGATGGGCTCACCATCTCATAAGGCAGCCCCTGTTATCATAAAGCTGTACTGACTGGATCCACTGATAAATGTGTGCCCTCTCACTCACTGGGCACTCATAGCTGCCTTTTCACCTACAAGGCTGATGAATAGAATAGAATAGAATAGAATAGAATAGAATAGAATAGAATACAATAGAATAGAATAGAATAGAATAGAATAGAATAGAATAGAATAGAATAGAATAGAATAGAATAGAATAGAACAGAATAGAATAGATCCAGCCTCCATGAGAGCTGCAACCATGCTCCACTGGCTCTTATGGACTTCTATTAGCAAGCAACAATAGATGGAAATAAACCAAATCTAAGCAAAAATCAGATAACTGGATTTGGGACTTGGAGAGTAATAAATATTGATGGACTTCTAAAGAAGTATACTGGTCAGCAACTTTTGTTATTAAAACACCAATATCACTCTAAGTGCTGTATTGATTCTCCCCCAGACAGAAGTTCCTACACGAAAACCCAGCTCTAAGAGTGTCAAATGCCACAATGAAAGCGAATAGACGAACACGGATATGGCTGTGTGTACAGGTGCCTGTTTAGAAAGTCTGTCTTTATAAATCTTCCATCTCGCCAATCTGATTACATCCACCCAAAGATTATGTAACCACCTGCTAGTGCCTGGTGGCCATATTCATTTCTATTTTCACACTCATGCTATCCCCTGTCAGTTGGATCTCTCTCTCTACCCAACACCCAGCTCCCCACATATTAAAGGAGACTCAAACTGGTAGCTAACAATACTGTAACGAGTAGCTAAAAATACTATAATAAATTCCCATTTGAGGTGGTTCATTTAACTTAAAAAAATTTTTTTTTCAAAAGCAGAACTCTCAACATGGCAGATGAAAAACAGTAAACCAAAACTAGCTATCACAGGCATCCACTGTAAACTAGACAATTTAGAGAACATGGTTCTTTAGCTCCACAGGTACAGGCAGGAACTTTACAAATAAACTATTTAAAGTATTGGAAGAAAAATTGCTTTTTTTTTTAAAGGCACAGACCTTGAAAATGTCATTGCATATAATCAAGTAATATTACACAACTGCTAATGGAACAGCCAGTGTTAATGGCAATATCCCTGTCCATTCATTGACCTATAGCACCTAATTGGAAATGTGATGCTACCAGGACGTACTATGCTAGAAGTTAGAAAGGGTTTGTCTACCTGGCAGCTTAAATAATCTACGACTCTTTTCCAACTTCCATCCTTCTTTGCAAACTTGAATATTTTATCAACATTGTACTTCCTTCCCATTTTTCAAGCTTATCCATGAAATGGTATGTGTTAAAGACTTTTATGCATTGTATATACAAGCTAAATAAAAATGGCTGACTGCAGCCAAAAGCAGTATACTCTTCATAGAGACTTCAAGATTCCACTTTTAAATATCCTCAATTAGGCATCCAAATCAGCAAACAAAAACAATGTTCTTAATACCTCGTAATTCTGTTTTTGCTGCTTCTGGATTATTAATGATTCTTCCATAGACAGCAACTGCGTAGGCATGTGGTGAAGGGGTGGCAGCCGAGCTGCTGTGATGTCATCCAGGTGCTGCCTCTCTCTGCGCCTCCTTTCTTCCACTGAAATTGGAGACGCTTTTCTCTGTGGGGAATGACTAGGTGAGTCATGAGATTCTGAAGGTAACCTAAAGGGAAAAAATGACAGTATTGGAAGTGCACAAGTTATAAGATCTATTTAGGCTACTATGTTTTAGAGAGATCTTATTTTAAACATTAACAAAGAATTTATCCAAAAATTAGGATATTTTCCTCTTGGAAGTAGAAAATTTTCTAAAAATGGCTATAGAAAATGACTTACATATTACAATAGCTTGCATAATTTCCCCTCTTTTCATCTGATACTCTGCAGAAATTTTGCAAGCATTTTATTCATCTTTGAAACCCTCATCTCCACTTACTAAAACAAGGTAACTGGTAAAAGTGAATTGGAATTTAGAGCTAACTTTTTTTTTCCTTCCTTCATTAATTCCTCCCATTACTGAAAAATGGGGGGCAGGTGAGAGGTTTAGAGAAAAAGACTGGTTTAAACAAGGCAACCAGATCATATATGAGCTTGTCAGAGAAACAGAGGGAGTGAAAGATTTTTATAGTAAATCAAGCAGCATTTATACTCAGGATTTCCTTTGAAGCTTAAAGCCTTGAGACTTAAGCATCTTTAACCTAGGAGAAACAGGCAGCTGCTGCAGCCCTTTCTCTTCAACAGAATGCCTATTCCTCCCATTCCTTCAATGTGGGCATGCCTTAAGACTCAACTTGGGGCCCTCTGCTCTACTTGCTGACTTTCTCTTCCTCAGTGATTTCATCTACTCTCATGGCTTTAACAAAGGCTTTTTCATTTCATTTCCCATGCTTCATCACTTTGCCAATAATTCCCAAATCTACATTTCCATTCCTGATGTCTCTTCAGACTTCAATCCCAAATCTTCAACTTTCTGCTATCTCCAATTAGCTGTCCTCTTATCTCATCTCAGCATGAATACAACCAAATTCATCGGACCTTCCCCAAAGCAGCTCTTCCTCTTCTGGACTTCTTTGTGACCAGGATAAGCATTTTTGCAGACACTGAAATGGTCCTATATCTTAAGATGAGCAGGAACATGAGTCATAGATCTAAAGCCAGAAGAAATCTCAAGAGTCCAACTAGTCTAAACCCTTCATTTACCGTAATGTTCAAAGGAAAAAAGTGGTTGGGAAGAAAGATAAGGAATTTGGTTTTAGATATGATTTTTTAGGGTTAGGCCTTCTACTCTCTAACCCCTCACATAACCTTATCTCAATTTCTGATAGTTCCTTCCATCTTAGCCAAAATGGTCTATTCAATACTCAGTGTTTCCTGAACATGCCCAACACATTCTTACCTCCAAGCTTTACTTACTCATAACTTTGTTTTGAATGAGCCCCTTTCTCTGCTTTCCACTTATCTAAATCCTTCAAGGTCCAGAATAAGTTCCACCTTTATAAAGCCCTCTTCAGCCATCACTAGCCCTTCAGGATAGCTCTTTCTGAATTCCTGTAGAACTTATAACCTATTATTCATTTAGCACTTTCCATCCACTACCTTGTATCATTATTTTATGTAAAAGCCCTAGCTCCTCAACTAACTTGTAAAGTCTTCAGAAGCAAGTACTATATCTTACGTGGGCAGTCAGGTAGCACAGTGGATAGAGTAACAGGCCCTAGAGTCAGGAAGACTCATCTTCCTGCATTCAAATCTGGCCTCAGACAGTGATTAGCTGTGTGACCCTGGGAAAGTCACTTAACCCTGTTTGTCTCAGTTTCCTCATCTGTAAAACTGAGCTGGAGAAGGACAAAGCAAACTACTCCAGTATTTTTGCCAAGAAAACCCCAAATGGATGAGTCAGACACAACTGAAACGACTGAACAAAAACTATCTTATGCTTCTCTTTGTCTCCCCAAGGTTTGGGATAGCATCCTACAGACAATAAGCAATCATAAACACTGAAGTACTAAAAATGTGAACTATTATTATTATTCCACATACAAAACATTTAAATCTCAAAAGAATTTTGTGACAGCATTAACTTATCCTAGAGGAATGATTCCACTGGCAAGAATGCCATGCTGGCAATTGCGTTGGGGAAGATGTTGGGATGGACCAATGCTTTATAGTCTGTCTTGCAAAAAGCTATCTACAGAGAGGGCAGGGAAAACAAATCTGGCCCTCAGTTTAATTGCATCTCATCCTGGCAACTGCATTAAGATCAGCACATCCTAGAGAGCAATTTCCCCTTCCAGGAAATCAAATGGCTATTTTATTCAAAGCTGACTGTGGAGGTTAGATAAAGTGGCTAAAGAGCTGTGTTAACACACTTCTTCCTAAAAGGTTCTTCAAATCTGTAAATTATAACAGTTATACCAAGACACTAGTATATGATGAAAATCACAGGGACCAGTAACATACAGACCCAGCTAATATGATGAGCAATATTTCTAAAATTCCAAAGCTTTAAAAAAAGATTCTAAAGTTCCAAAGCTTCCAAAGTTTAAGCTATTGTTTAAAACCCATGCTAGACTTTTGGGACAACCTTCCTATTTCTAAAATTTAAGCCACCCTTCCACATATATATGTCTTCAAGAATTAAAAAAAAAAACTTCCAAGATAAGTTATGAAGTTTGAAAACAAAGAATCTAATTTTCAGTTCAGAAAATATAATTGATATTTCAAAAGGAAGCAATATTTGGAGATAACTGTTTATGATACCTACATAACCCAAATGAATTAACAGGCCATGACCAAAGCAGTATTTTTAACACTTACCTTTGAACTAGGGTCCCTCAACCTTTAAGGAAGGCTTTGAATGCTCTCCATTCCCTTCTCTACAATTGTCCTACTTCTGATGCCCCTGGAAGCCTATAAACACTGAAATGGGAGCTTGCAGGAGCATACTGGTAGTCTTCAGTGCCTTTGGATCAACTGTGCTATCCAGTTCCATTAAAGTGCTACATACACAGTAGGGAAAGATCCTGGCAGAGAATGGCCCATTCCTCAATATCTACCCTGGGTGGCAATCTCTATATAAGAGGGGCAGCTGGGTGCTGTAGTGAAGAGAGCACCAGGTTTGGAGTAGGAAGACTCATCTTCCTGAGTTCAAGTGTGGCCTCAGACAATTCTTAGCTGTGTGACCCTGGGCAAGTCACTTAACCCTGTTTGCCTCAGTTTTCTCATCTGTAAAATGAACTGGAGAAGGAAATGGCAAACCACTTCAATATCTTTGCACAAGAAAATCCCCAAATGGGGTCACAAAGAGTCAACAACAACTGAGCCTCTTTGTAGGTGTATCATTTTTCAGACGAAGCAACAATTCTGGATTCCTCTTATACTCTTTGCGTTTCTCTTCTGTCCCCTTTCATCTCTCCACCATGCCTCCTACTCTACCTCTCGCCCTCCCCTGCCAACTGGCCATATGATAGAAATAGATATCTAAGAATTCATCAAAAAGCTTGGAACTCTAAGGGACCTCAGTGGTCTAGTCCAACCCTTACCTGGAATAGGAATCCACTCTACAAGAACTCACGCTCCCATGACTGTGAGGCCCTGCTTTAGTTCCCCTAAGATTATGAGCTCTTTCTCAAGGGCAGGGACTGTAGTTTTGCTCACCTAACAGAGTACTGAGCACATAAGAGCATTTAAAGATAGAACTGAAAATCTGTTTTTAATAGCTCTGACTGTTCTTTCTTGTACTTAACTGAAATCTGCCTCCCTATAACTCTGCTGTTCCTAGTTGTGCTCTCTGGAGCCAAAAATAATCTAATCTCTTTTCCAAATGACAACCCTTCACATATTAGAGGACAGAGTACTCTCTATTGTGCTCTCCTCTCCCCCAACTCCTCTGTCACATTAAAGCAGCCCAAGTTTCTTAACTAATCCTTGTAGGGCATGGTTTTCAAATTCCATTGCCTTCCTGGTCATCCTGATTTGGACTGCTCCAGCTTGTCAACATGGCACTTCAGAACTGGACACGGTCAGAAACGAAAAGAGGACTAGCCATCCCCTGGACTACACATATCTTCACAAACTATTTGTATTAATGTAGCTTAAGTATGAATTAGCTGTTGACATTCTGAGCTACAGATAAAAGTATAAAGTGCTTTGTAAACTTGAAAGCACTATATAAATGTGAGTTATTATTAATTTTAAACATGCAGGCTTTTTTAACTTGTCCTAGACACATCTAAACCAAAATGTCTATGATTTGCTATATTTATTGACACCTATTCTTAAGTTTCCCTGCCTATAGGTGCAAAAACAGACCTCTCCTTAAAATATTTCTTCTAGGAACTGCAAAAATTGGGAATTAATGTTTTGACTTTCTACAAAAAGAGCCCTTTCCTAGGTCAAAAATTAATTTTTTAAATTTTTTTAAGCCTGTACACTCTTTTTATAGCAAATACTTCCAATAATTTTTAAAATTTAGTGAATTTTTTCAATTAAAGCACTGCTCTTAACAAATGAAAATATTGTTTCTTAGATGTTTGCCTCTCCTGGCTTTTGCAAACATTTATGTTATATCTTCATATTTGTAGCAGATTGTCAATTGTTCCTATTCGGACCTGACAGTTATTTGCACAAAAGGCAGTGGGTTTTTTTTAGAACAGTTTCTATTTTTTTAAGGGCTCACTGAGATGGAAGGGGTCAGGAAATAAACTTTTTTTTTTTTTATGATCCTGCTAGAATCTAGAATCACAGAGTTAGAGCTGAAAGGGACTACAGAAATTTTCTAGCCCAGGGCCTCTCAAACTTTATTATGTCAGGACCCCTTTAGCAGTCTGCTGATGGGTATGGATCCTCTCTTCAAATAATGTTTGTTTTTAAATTTAAAAATTGAAGGAACTGCTAAATTTCAGTTGAGGTTAATAAAAACATGTATTTTTTCCCCTCACGAAAGTTTATGGACCCTCTAAGATCTATGCATAGATCCCTTGGTGGTCAGTGTACCCAGGTTTAAGAATCCCTTAATCTAGTCCAACCCCTTCAACTTTTATTTGGAGATAATTGTTGCTGATGAAACTGAGGAACAGAGGAGCAGAGTATCTTAACACAAAGGTAGCAGACTTGGAATTTGAATTCAGGTCTTTTGAATCCAAATCCAGAGCTCTTTCCATTGCACTGTACTATCTCCTTTACATTTTTGTTATAAGACATCAAAATGACTGCAACACTATTTTTTCATGTAAAGAAGTCTGAATCTAGGCCAGTCAGACTAAATTTCCTAAGGGAAGGGCGTCCCCTTCACTTGTGTGTGTCCCTCCCTACATCACCTGGCACAGAATTTTGTACACTTGAAGGCATTCAAATTCATTGGCTAATAAATCAAAAAAATAGGGAAAATGACTGTCTGTTTGCCGAAAACCAGCTCTGGAAAAGAGCTTAGCCTAGTAAAATCCTTTTTCATAAACATTACACAACTCAAAATATAAATTCAATTGCACAAAAACTTCAGGTCCAGTTTCAGTGTTCATTAAGTGTTTTCCACATGCAGGTGCTATTATGTTTCCTATGAGGGGATACAGAGAGGAATAAACAAAAACCTGTCTTCAAGGAGTTTCCAGTCTAATAGAGGAGCCAAGACAAGAGCACAAATTCACTAATATAAATGAAAATATAAGTACACAAGAGAAGTGTAACTATGTGCTCTGAAATAATCCTTCTGGACTATAGAGCTAGTGGGAGAGGTTGGGTGAAGAATGGGAAGCACTGAAATAGGAAGAGGAAGGGATGCATTCTAGGTTATGGAATGCTGAGAACAAAGGCACAAAGTATAAAGGACAAAATAAATTTGATGAACAGGAAATAACACAGTTTAGCAGGAGCAAAGAGTTACTTTAAAAGAAGTGGCATGAGTTAAAACTAGAAAGAAAGCTTGTAAGGCAGAGCCAAGATGGTGGAGAAAAGCCAGGAAGTTGCCTGAGCTCTCCCCAGTTTCCCTTGTTAAATCAAGTTTCTAAATGGATTCTGGAGCAACAGAACCTACAAAAAGATGGAGTGAAATTAATTTTGCAGCTTAAAATAACTTAGAAGGACTTCAGCAAAGGTCTGTCGCACTTGGATAAAAGGGGAGCACAGCCCAGTGCAGCAGTGTCTGGGCAAGCGAGCAGTAAGCTCTTAGCAAAAGCACAGATCAGCAGCCAAGGCCCCTCAGTCCTGCCTCAGCAGTCTAGTGGTACAGCAGGCCATCTGTGAGGTCTCCAGTGCAGAAGGTAAACTGCCAGTCCAGGAACCCCTGGCACAATAGGGGCTACTAGGCTGGGCCACCCCAGCACAGTGGGCAAGCCTCCAGCACCTAAGGCTCTGGCTTAGAAAGCTAGTGACCAGGTCCCTAGCCCCCAGCACAAGAAGCTTGGGGCAGTGCCCTCCTTTGCCCCAGAGCAAAGCTCACTTTTAAAAGTCACAAAATAGGCTTTAAAATAAGTACAAAATAGAAAAGAGCCCTGACCATAAAAAGCTATTATGGCAACAGGGAAGATCAAAGCACAAACTCAGCAGAGGACAGGAATGTCAAAATGCCTACATGAGAAGCCTCAAAGGGGAAGATGAATTAGCCTCAAGACCAAAAAGCCGTCTTGGAAGAGCTCAAAAAGGATTTTAAAAACCAAATTAAGAGAGGTAAGAGAAAAATTGGGAAAAGAAATGAGAGTTACACAAGAGAGAGTCAATAACTCGGAAAAGAAATGACAACAATTGACCAAAGAAAACAATTCCTTAAAAAATATAATTAGCTGAATTGGTGGGAAAAATTCCAATGAAGAAAACTTCAGACTAAAAAGACTAAAAGGTGGGGGGAAAAAAAGGATTGTACTAGGAGAAGTGGCAGACTAGGGTGAATATATCACATAAAGAGGCACAAAAGACCTATTATAGTAGAGGGAAAGAAGAGAGGAGGTGAGAATTGTTTGAACCTTACTCTCATCAGATTTGCCTCAAAGAGGGAAAAATGTACACACTCAGTTGGGTGCAGAAATTTATCTTACCCTATAGGGAAGTAGGAGAGGAAAGTGGAAAGGAAAGTGGAGGGGGAGGACTGGCAGAAGGCAGGACAGAAGTAGGAGGGGAAAGATGAAAGAAAAGGGATGGGGGGCTGATAGGAGAGGTAGATTGAGGGAGACAGTGGTCAGAAGCAAACAATGGTGAGGAGGGACAGGGTGAAAGGGGAGAGAAAAGTATAAAAAGGGGGAGAAACAGGACAGAGGAAAATACACAATTAGTAACCATAACTGTGAACATGAATGGGATGACCCTCTCATAAAATGGAAGTGAACAGCAAAGTATATTAAAAACCAGAATCCTACAATATGTTGTTTACAAGAAACACATCTGAAGCAGGGGAAAAGTTGTCAGGGTCGCTTAGTGTATCAGGTGAGAGCAGGGTTAGTGTGAGTAAAATTAGTAGTATTAGTATTAGGCCTATCGTGTCTTTAGTGGTGAAGTAAGGGTGGAATGGAATTTTGTCGGGGTTGGAGTTAATTCCTAGGGGGTTGTTTGATCCTGTTTCGTGAAGGAATAGGAGGTGGACTATGGTTAGAGCTGTGATGATGAATGGTAGGATGAAGTGTAGGGCGAAGAATCAGGTAAAGGTGGCTTTGTCTACGGAGAAGCCTCCTCAGATTCATTCTACTAGTGTGGTACCAATGTATGGGATGGCGGATAGTAGGTTAGTGATTACTGTTGCTCCTCAGAAGGATATTTGTCCTCATGGGAGCACATATCCTATGAAAGCAGTTATTATAGTTATTAGTAGCGGAATTACTCCGGTATTTCATGTGTTTTTGTATAGGTATGAGCCGTAGTAGATTCCTCGACCAATATGAAGGAAAAGGCATATGAAGAATATTGATGCTCCGTTAGCGTGTAGGTTACGAATAAGTCAGCCGTAGTTTACTTTTCCCCTGCAAATCCCCTTAGCACACCACAACACATTAAACACACAGAATAAAGGGAAAAGGCTGGCGCCTAATACATTACACTTCAGCTGAAATTAAAAAAAAAGCAGGGGTAGCAATCCTGTTCTCAAAGCAAAAGCAAAACTAGACCTAATTAAAAGAGATAAAGAAGGAAATTACATCTTTCTAGAAGGTACAGTAGACAATGAAGTAATGTCAATACTAAACATATATACACCAAGTGGTATAGCATCCAGATTCCTAATTAGAAGAGAAGTTAAGTGAGTTTTGAAGAAATAGAGAGCAAAACTATATTAGTGGGGGACCCCAACCTCCCACTCTCAGAACTCAAAAACTCTAACCATCAAGTAAGAAAGAAGTTAAAGAGGTGAATAGAATTTTAGAAAATTTATATATGATACACCTATAGAGAAAACTGAATGGGGATAGAAAGGAACAAACCTTTTTCTCAGTGGTGCATGGCACCTATACAAAAACTAACCATGTTTTAGGGCATAAAAACCACACGATCAAACACAGAAAAGCAGAAATATTAAATGCATCCTTTTCAGATCATGATACAATAAGAACTACATGTAATAAAGGGCCATGGAAAAATAGGCTAAAAACTAATTGGAAACTAAATAATCTAATCCTAAAGAATTAGTGGGTCAAACAACAAATCAGTAGCAATCAATAACTTCATCAAAGAGAATGACAACAATGACACACCAAAATTTATAGGATGCAGCCAAAGCAGCTATTAGGGAAGATTTTATATCTCTAAATGCTTACATGAATAAAACAAAGAAAAAATAATAATAAAAAAAAGTTTCATTATAAAAACAAAAAAGGGGGCAGCTAGGTGGCACAGTGGATAGAGCACCGGCCCTGAAGTCAGGAGGACCGGAGTTCAAATCCAGCCTCAGACCAAACACTCGACACTTACTAGCTGTGTGACCCTGGGCAAGCCACTTAACCCCAACTATCTAAAAATAATAATAATAATTTCAAAAAGCTTCATTATGAATAAAACAAAGAAAAAGCAGATCAATAAATTGAGCATGAAACTTAAAAAAGCTAGAAAAAGAACAAATTTTAAATCCCCAATTAAATACTGAACTAGAAATTCTGAAAATCAAAGGAGAGATTAATAAAATTGGAAGAAAACTACTGAACTAATAAATAAAACTAAGAGCTAGTTTTACAAAAGAACCAATAAAATAGATAAACCTTTGGTTAATTTGATTTTTAGAAAAAGAAAGAAGAAAACTAAAGTATCAGTATCAAAAATGAAAAGGGTGAATTCATCATCAGTGAAGAGGAAATTAAAGCAATAATTAAGAGACATTTTGCCCAACTGTATGCCAATAAATCTGACAATCTAAGTGAAATGGATGAATATTTACAAATACATAAATTGCTGGGATTAACAGAAGAGGAAATAAAATAACTCCATTTTAGGAAAAAAAACTGAACAAGCCATCAATGAACTCCCTAAGAAAACAATCTCCAGTGCCAGACGAATTTACAAGTGAATTCTACCAAACATTTATAGAACAATTAATTCCAGTAAGATCTAAACAACTGGAAAATACTAATTACTCATGGGGTTGGCCAAGCCAATGTAATACAAATGACAATCTTACCTAAATTAACCTATTTAATCAGTGCTATACCAAACTACCAAAACAATAATTTATAGAGCCAGAAAAAGTAACAACAAAATTCATCTGGAAGAACAAAAAGTCAAGAATATCAAGGGAATCAATGGAAAAAAACGTGAAGGAATGTGGCCTAGCCGTACCAAATCTAAAACTATTATTATAAAGCAGCAATCATTAGAACTATTTGATACTGGCCAAGAAATAGAATGGCAGATCAATGGAATGGGTTAGGTACAAAAAGACACAGTAGTAAATGACTATAGTAATCTACTGTTTCACAAACCCAAAGACTCCAGCTTCTGGGATAAGAACTCACTATTTAACAAAAACTGTTAGGAAAATTGGAAAACAGTATGGCAGAAACAAGGCATAGACCAACATCTCACACTGTATACCAAGATAAGGTCAAAATGGATACTTAATTTAGACAAAAAGGATGATACCATAAGCAAATTAAGAGAACAAGGAATCATTTACCTGTCAGATCTATGGAGAAGGGAAGAATTTATGACCAAAAAAGAGATAGAAAACATTATGAAATCCAAAATGGATAATTTGGATTATATTAAACTAAAAAGTTTTTGTACAAAAAAACCAATGCAATCAAGATTAGAAGGAAAGTAGAAAGTTGGGAAAATTTTTACAGCCAGTGTTCCTGATAAAACACTCATTTCTCAAATAAATAATGGAGTCAAATTTATAAAAACATAAGTCATTTCCCAATTGATAAATGGTCAAAGAATAGGAACAGGCAGTTTTCAGACAAAGAAATTAAAGCTACCTATAGCCATATGAAAAATGCTCTAAATCACTATTAATTAGAGAAATGCAAACTAAAACAATGCTGAGGCACCACATCACACCTAACAGATTGGCTAACATGACAAAATAGGAAAATGATAAATGTTGGAGAAGATGAGGGGAAAATTGCAACACTAATACATTGTTGGTGGAGTTGTGAACTGATCCAACTATTCTGGAGAGTGATCTGGAACTAAGCCAAATGGTTATAAAACTGTGCATACCCTTTGATCTAGTAATACCACTACTAGGTCTGTATCCCAAAGAGATCATAAAAATGGGAAAAAGTAACCTACATGTAGAAAAATATTTATAACAGCTATTTTTGTGGTGGCCAAGAATTAGAAATTGAAGGGATGCCCATCAATTGGGGAATGGCTGAACAAGTTGTAGTACATGAATGTAATGGAATACTATTGTGCTATAAGAAATGATGAGCAGGAAGATTTTAGAAGAACCTGGAAAGACTTACATGAACTGATGCTTAGTGAACAGAAACAGAACTTTGTACACAGAAACAGCAACACTGTTCAATGATGAACTATGACAGACTTAGTTCTTCTCAGCAATACAATGATCAAAGACAATTCCCAAAGAAGACTCGTGATGGAAAATGTTATCCACCTTCAGAGAAAGAACTATGGAGTCTGAATGCAGATCGAAGCATACTATTTTTACTTTTTTCATTTTGTTTTTCCCTTTTGTTCTGATTCCTCTTTCACAACATGACTAATATGGAAACACATTTAACATGATTGTACATATATAACCTATATTGCTTGCTGTCTTAGAGAGGGGAGAGGAGAGGGAGGGAGCAAGAAAAATTTGAAAGTGAAAATCTTATAAAAATGAATGCTGAAAACTATCTTTACATGTAATTGGAAAAAATAAAATGCTATTAAGTGGGTAAAAATTTAAAAAAAAGAAAAGGAAACTTAGAACCAGAATGTGGTGAATGCTGGGTTAGGAAGTTTGTACTTTTTTCTATAAAGAATGTACAAATAAAGTGGGGGGGAGGATGAGATGGGGAGAACAACAATTCTACTGAGATCCCCTTTGCTAGAGATCTTCAAACAAAAGGTAGATAGCAACTTCTCAAAGATATTAAAGAAAGAACTCTTATTCAAGTATCAATTAGACTACAAGGCCTCTACAGGCCTTCCAGGTCTGAGATGCTGTGATTTTGTGAATTTAGGAAACAGAAGTAATAAAACTTTTCTTCACGAAAAAAAAAAATAAAGAATATGCAAATACTAAATATTTTTGAGCAAGGAAGTGATATAATCAGCAGTACACAGAGATCACTGACAGGGGTATGAAGAAGAACTAGAGCAGAGGTATAAGTCAAATGTTATAGCCCAGACCAGGGACAACAAGGGTGTTTGAACCAAGGTAGTGGCCATGGGAATGGAAAAGGCCATGGTAAGAGAAAGCTATCACAGGAACAAAATCTGATGATGAGAATCGATTGGGTATGGGAGAGAACAAAGTTTCAAGGGTGACTGCAGCTAGGCTAATATGTTCCATCAGCAAAAAGTGAGACAATTAGAGGTAAGATTTAAAGAGTAAAATGAATTTAAGATGTGCTAAAAGCTTGTGCTAAGATGTACTAGGTCTGGTGTCAGGAAGACTTATCTTCCGGAGTTCAAATCTGGCCTCAGACATTTCCTAGCTGTGTTACCCTGGGCAAGTCACCTAACCCTATTTGCCTCAGTTCCCTCTTCTATAAAATAGGCTGGAGAAGAAAACGGCAAATCAGTTCAGTATCTTTGCCAAGAAAACTCCAAAATGGGGTCACACAGAATTAGACACAACTGAAACAAATGAACAAGTTTGACGTACTGGTGGAAAATACTAGTAAAGATATCGAATAGGTAGGTGGGAACACAGGTCTGGAAACTGGGGAGAAGGTAAGCCTAGAGATGTAGAATTGAGAGTCATCCAAATAAAGGCTGAAGTCATAAAATACATGAACAGTCTAAGGAAGAAAGAACAGGAAAGTGAGGAGCAAGCCATAGGGAAAGTATTTTTAAAGTAAAAAGAGAAAGAAGTCAAGAAAGGGAAAGGGAAGAAACTGTCAGATACAGGAAGACTATAAATGCAAATAGAAAAGGGGGAGGTCAACACTGCCAAGTCCTGCAGAGTGTCAACAGAGATGATGAGAAATTAAAAAAAGGTCCTTTGGTCCAGAAATCAGTAGTCAGTGATCACAGAGAGAGATGTTTTAGTACAGTGAAACTGAAGGCAGAGTGGATTGCAAGAGCTAGGAGTGTAGAGTGTATAGGTAATGAGGAATAAGGTACATCAAGTATAAATTATTTTCTTTTAAAGGTCTGGCAAGAAGTGGGGAGGAAAAAGAACAAATCTTAGTAAAGTAACTTTAAGGAAATATTACCTGTACTTTTTTTGACACATTCCAATAGCTCCAAACTACTCCCTAACATAAACCCCTCACTCAAGCCAGCAAATCTCACTCTCTTAAATACGTCATGCTCATTCCTGGCTCCAAGTCTTTGTTCATTCTCTTCTCTCCTCCCTCATACTATTCAAATCATCTCTTCTGCATCTTGATCCTGGTCAATTCAGAGCCCTGCCAGAAATCCTTCCCTGGCCACCTCAACACTGACTGCTTTCTTCCTCACCCAAACTTCCATAGCATCCACTATCTATACATTTATTTTGTCCTTTAATACCTGCACTGTTAATGACCTGCTCTATTTTTACTATTAGATTATAAGCTTGTATACATCTCATACTTTTTTTCATAAATCATCTCTACCTCCAGTGGCTGACAGTAGTTTGACTGTAGTAGGTATTAAATAAATACTTGTTGCATGAACTGGCTTTGGTACAGGCCTGCTGCTTTTTACTCATTAAAAGAATGTAAAGGCTCAGATTCCTAAAATCTAACCACTGCTCAGATTCTCAGAATCTAGCCAATACTTGCAGACTCAGCAATACGGCGGGTCTTTAATAAACCTTGTCTTTGGCTGAAAAACAAAAATAAAGAACGTAAAACTGAAACTGAGGGAAAAAAATCTAAGAAATTATGAGTATCCAATTCTAAAATATAATTCAAAAATATATGAAGCGAAACTGGACTACTTTCAAGTCAAAGTACTGCGCTTTACCAGTGTTTTTCCTGGAGTATCCAATTCTAGAATATAATTCAAAAATATATGAAGCTAAATTGGACTGCTTTCAAGTCAAATTACTGGGCTTTACCAGTGGTTTTCCTGGACACTTATACACAGGATTAATGGGTTGTTATCATCTCCCCAAAGCCACACACTCCTATACTGTGGTCTCCTTCCACTAGAGTGTGAACTCCTTAAAAGCAGACACTTAATCATTTTCTAACTGTATTATTTAAAACCTTGCTTGGCACAAAGTAAGTTCTTGATAAACTCATTCATTCATTCAATCCTAAAGTTTCTTTTCAATTAATAGTTTCAACCTCCTCCTATATTATATAACCTTTTGCCAAATCTGCTAAATAAACAAATAATTTAATTACTAAATGATTTAAATTTGATCTCTTAATGTCTCATTCACTTGACAGAAATGCTATAGGTTTCATTAGCTAAAAATCAAGAGCTAAAGAAAAACCAAGTAACTTAGAATCTGCATAATTCCACAAGGCATCTTTAAATAATAACTAGTTATAATAACTTACAATAGAAAGCACATTGGATATGGAGTCAGATGACCTATAGTCAAATTCTAGCTCTAATGGACTACTGTGAAACCCTGAGTAAGTTACTTTTCTTCCCTGGTCCTGCTGTCTCATTTGCTTAAAAAAAAAAAAAACAAAATAGAGAGGGTAAAGGATATACTAAGAACTTTAGAAATTTTTTTTTCTGCAAAAGTACATAGTAAAGGAGAGGGTGAGTCAAATTCTGAAACAAGCTAAAAGCTGCATGATTTAAGAAACCGGCTGAAGGCATATTATTACCCATCATAAATGAATATTGCTGGTGGCTATAAAATGAAGAATTTGACTAGCAGTAAACATACTAGCAGTGAACAACCCTGAGTGACTGGGAGTTCAAGAAGTGTATATTTATATTTTATTTTAAGATGTTAATTCAAGTCCCTTACCTTGTAGGCAAAGCATTAGTACCAAATAGGGTAATTAATCTAAAGCAATTTTTTTAAGATAGATTTTCTTCTAAAAAAATCAAACAACTTAAGTACATTCACCAAGGCTTTGAGCTTTCAGATTGAGCATTTACTGAGAGATGTTTCCCTACCATACTTACAGATTAGTTTTAAATTTATTGTGGGGAGGGATTGGATTCTTTGCTCTCATTTCCAGCACTTCCATGTAATGAGGTTTTCTGGGTGTGTTACCGTGATAACTACAAAAGTGATCCATGTTTGTGTCTTCTTCTGACTGGTTTTCATCATCACTAATTGTGATTCTTTGTAAACTATCAATAAACATGTCATCAGTGCTCCCTGAAACATCTCTTGCATGATTTAGAAAACCAGGTTGGTGGGACTGCTCATTTGTTTGTGAGGGCAAAGCCACAACAGTTTTATTGTTATTACACATCCACTTGTTGCACCGTGTAGCACTTTCTGACTCTCTGGCTTCTTCAAAACTTTTAGGAACAGGTCTTTCCATGGTAGATTCAATTCCCTGGTTTCTTGAGGCAATTTTAGATGACTTGCTTATAACTGTAAGAGAAGAATCAAGATCTGATGAAGTTTCCCTTCTCTGGTCAGGAGTCCATGGCTTATCCAGACCTAAACTAACTATTTCATGTGCTACAGTTTGCTGTGAATCAAAGTCCAATCTGTTAGTTCTTCTGAGCTCTTCATGTTTTCTGATGGCCAATTTCACTCTCTCAACGAAGTCAGAGATCTTTTTTCCTCCATCTGGCAAACTGCGAATGAATTTTCTAGGAAAAAGAAAGGTAAAAATATATTATTAAAAGCTATATTTTTAAAAAATCATGAGACAAAAAAATTGACATTATATCAAAACACAGGAGTTAGTAAGCTGAAAGTTTAGGTAAAAGGACTAATTTCTAGCTGGCCAAGAACTAGGAGCATTAAGTAGAGTAAGAATTGCTGAGGCTTCCAATGAAAATATTGGGGAGTGGAGACAGGGAGGCACAAGATAAAGAAGGGAGCCCTCAGCCAAACAGTTAAAGTATTTTAAGTTTATCACTATCATACTAATTAGATTAAGGGCTCAATCTCACAAATAGTTCAGAACACTAGCTTCTGTCTAGGGAGAAAAAACAACTTTTATACCCTTTCAGTGAATGTTCCCCAAGATACACACTCCCTTCTCCCTCCCCATTTCTTTTCCTCTTTCTTTTAGAAATCTCACCTATCCTATTTTATTTCTCACTCCCTCCCTTTAATATAGAATCAATATTATCTAAACCTATATCACCAACCTCTCTCTTGACCTTGAAGCCCCTTTTCAATTGCCCTTCAGAAGCTTGGATTTAAATATCCCCTCAGCTCAGACTCAGCATATCTAAAACCAAATTTTTTGTTTTAAATACAAAACCAACTTTCCATCCTGACTTTCTTATTATAATGATACCATTATTCTTAAAACTTTTAGTTAATCTCCTATTCCTCCCTCAACTCCAGATACAATAAGTAACCTACCTTCCTTTTTTCTCTTCTACTTTTCTTTTCATTCTACTGACTTCACCGAACTCCTACAGAGCCAACCTCCTAACCTGATCAGACCCCTGAGGACCATAATATACTTGGCCTACTACAATAACATCCTCACGTCTTTTCTACCAGACTTCCACTCCTCCAGTCGTTCCTTATATCACATTAATCATAATCCTTTCACCTCTTAAAAACAAATTGTTCAATAAGGTTCTGACCTTGGCCCTTTTCTATCTTCTCCCTACACCCTCTCCCATGACAATCTCATCCATCCACTCCAGTCTTCAGTTATCTCTACAGAGATGACTCTCCAACATACATCTTCCACCCATTTCCCAGAACTATGGTCATGTGTTTCCAATTGCCTATTAGGCATTTCTACCTATAAGTACCAATACCTCAGCATATCTAAAACAGCAACTGCTTCTTAACAGATATTTGTACCTCTATTTTTTTTTACAAATTTATTTATTTGTTTTTAGTTTTCAACATTCAATTCCACAAGATTTTGAGTTCCAAATTTTCTTCCCATCTTTCCCCTTCCCCCACCCCAAGATGGCATGTAAATTGATACAGGCTCAACATTACACATTCATATTAAACCTATTTTCACATTAGTTATGTTGTAAAGAAGAATTAGAACCAATGGGAAAAACCAGGAGAAAGAACAAAAAAGAGAGAGAGAGAGAGAGAGAGAGAGAGAGAGAGAGAGAGAGAGAGAGAGAGAGAGAGAGAGAGCGCAAATAATATGCATCGATCTGCATTCAGACTCCACAGTTTTTTTTCTGGATGTGGACAGCATTTTCCACCATGAGTCTTTTGGAGTTGTCCTAGATTCTTGCATTGCTAAGAAGAACTAAGTCTATCAAGGTCAGTCATTGCATAGATGTGGCTCTTTCCTACATGGCTGCATTTGAGTTCAAAAGACCTGCTATGAGACTGTCTCTGTATTTGTTCTTTCTTACATTTAAACGAAAGAGTACCAGAAACAGCCAGGACTTAGAGAACTTTGAAAAAGTCAGAATGATAAGCTTATCAGAGGTCCTGGAGTCAGAATCCACATCAGAATCTGGGGTCAGTCAAGCCCAGTTCACCACCCCAGACTAGCAGGGCTGGGCCCTAAGAGCAAGGGAGCAACTCTATCCATCAGCTTTTAGTTAATCTCGAAGCAAATGTAGTGGGGCAAATGCTTTGTAGAAACTGCATTAAGTTTGAGCCCACTCTCCCCAGGGACCAAGTTGGTAGAGAAACTATGCTTCCACGGCCTTGGGGAAAACCATTTATAATTTCTATTCCTGTTTCATCTTCTTAGTAAATTTTTTTTGTTAAAGTTAAACAGAGAAAGAGAGAGAGAGAGACAAAGGGAGAGAATCATATACACATAGAGGCATCCTGTATAAACATATGAGAAGAGAAAAAGTAGAATTCCACAAATTATATATATTCTATAGTAGAATACATCTGCACATCTGAGTAGTCACATGAGTTAAAGATCTAAGTAAAGAATATAAGATCCTACTTAACGTGTATTATTGTTGCCTATCCTCCAGTAAAGTGTCTTCCATGCATGTCAGAATCATATAAGATTCCTTGGAAAAGATCCCTTTGTTCAATGACCTCTGACTATTCAAATTAAGCAACACATAAAACAAGATAGGTTCATAAAAGGAATTCACTACTATTACAAAGGATGGGCAGCAAAAAGTCCAAATCAAAGAAGTATTCCCTAGAGATGACGAGGTCCTACAGCTATCTACAGTCTGTAGGTGATGTTGTGCTGACTGCATCAAGTCCTGGAATACTGCACAGAGATTAAGTAACTCTCCCAGGGTCATAGAGCTGGTAAAAGTCTCAGATGGACCCAGGTCTTCCTTACTCTTGGTCTAGCTCTCTAACTAGAGTTTAAAGGTAAAAGGGACATCCTTCTGCCTTCTATTCTGCCTATCTAAATTCCACACGCCCTTTAAAGGACATGCTTACACCCCATCTCCTCCATGAAGCCATTTCTGAACATCCCAGCTAGACAATCACTAGCAATAACAAGCAAGCAATCACTTTTTTCTCTATATTCCTAGAGCACATATTGTCTGAGCCACATCATTCCTCCATTCAATAAACTCCACGGTTTCCTCATTGCCTCTAGGGTTCAATACAAACATCCCATACATTTTAATTTTAAGCTCTTCACAACCTGGCTCTACTACGTTCCCAACTTTATCAGACATTACTCCCCTGCTTCATGTACTCCTTGGTCCAGCCAAATTAGCCTTACTGCAGCACTTCCAACACAACATTTTTCTGTATCCCATTTCCATGCCTTTATACAATCTGAACTCTTCGGTCTGGAATATATACTCCTTCCTCACCACCTCCAGGAATCCCTAACTTCCTTCACAGCTCAGCCCAAACACCAATTCTCACAGGAATTCTTTTCTAATTCACCTAATTAATGCCCCTCCCACTAATGGGGGGGGGATCCTTCATTTTACATATTTTTCACATATACTTATATGTGTGCATGTTAAAAAAAGCTCTTTGAGGAGGTCTTATACAAGATCGTGCCAGAAAACAACTGCCAAATCTTGCCAGTTTTTGGTGCAATTTGTTCTTACTGTAAAATAAGAGAACTGGATTCAACTGGCCTCTAAGGTCCTTTCAAACCATAAAGCTAAGATTCCAGGCACTTCAAGAAGCACTATAAATGCTCAGCAGCTAACATCTAGATAGCACTACGCTAAACGCTTTAGAACTATTATCTTATTTGATCCTTACAACAACTTCGAGAGATAGATATTGTATTCAGCATTTACTTACTGTTTGGCAGTACTCTATATAAGTCTCGCACGTATGTCCCCCCCCCATTTGAATACTATCTACCACCACCTTAGCCCCTCCATATGCAGGCAGAGGGAAAGAGGTCCCAGTGTTTCTCTGTAACATCTGGTTTCCCACTCCCAGCATAGTCTTGTTTAGCAAATGATTTACAAATACCATCTCACTTGACCCTCCCAAAAAAACCTCTGGGAGGTAGGTGTTATTATGATCCCCATATTAGTTGAGAAAACTGAGGCAGAGGGATTAAGTGATTTGCCCGAGGGTAACCCAGCTAGAAAATATCTGAAGCTGGGTCTGAACTCAGGTCCAGCGCTCCAAAAAGGGGAAGAGAAGGGAAAGGATAAATCACGTACATAGCGTCTTTATTTACATTTATATACCACACTTACATATAACTATGTTTTATGTATAACTATGTAACAGGCACTATACTAAGGACTTTACAATTTATCTCAATTGATGCTCACAACAGCCCTGTGAGGTAGGTGCTGTTATTATTCCCCATTTTACAGTAGAGGAAACTGAGGCAGACAGGTGAAGTGACTTACCCTGGGTCACCCAGATAGAAAGTGTCCAAGACGCATTTGAACTCGGGCCCAATGCTCCAGCCACAGCGCCCCCTCGCTGCTCATTTGGGGACTATCGGGAGTGACCCGATCTCGGGAAGGTCAGCAGAAGGGGCAGGTGGCACCGCCCTCCGCTTTCCCCGGCCAGGACCCTCCCGCCTCGCGGTTCCCGCACTCACTCGTTCCGCAGCAGTTTCTCTTGGCGCCCCAGCATCTCCCGAAGCTCCCCGAGGCTCCGCTTCCGGAGGTCCTCGGCGCTCCCGGGCGGCGCCAACGACATCCTGCCGGAGAGAACGTCAGCCAGGCGGAGAGCCCTCAGCAACCCGAGCCTGCCGAATCTACCAGTCCCACGGCGACCACTCGCCTCGGTCACTGGGGGACGCCATCTTACCGGAAGTCGTCATAAGATTCAATACCTGGAGAACTTTATTTGTATCGAAGGCCTGGACACGGACAAAGCCAAACAGGCCACGAGACCTCAAGCGAGACAAGGGAAAACGGGGGAAAAAATGGGGGAGTGCGCAGGCGCAATCAGACCCTCCCTGTGCTGGGAACCTGCAGCACCTGGGAGCGCTTTGAGATTGTGGCAGAGAGAAGTATCAGTGCATGTGGGCAGGATTTTGGATGGCCAGATCGCATTTAGAGCGGGAAGGAATCTTAGACATCGGCTTATCTAACCTCATTTTTACAGATGGAAGAAAAAAAAACCGAACCCCAGAGAGGAAGAGTGACCCTGCCTTAGCCCAAAGTCACAGTCAGAGCAAGGATCCGACCCAGTCCCCAAAGTCCAACCCAGTGCTGTTTCTTCTGCACCCAGGATACCTCGCTTCAGTACGCCTTTGCATTTCAGGGGACCTAAAAAGGATTACCTGTTAGAGGCAGCCTCTGCTACCCTGGGGTAAACATGGGGAGTCAAATGCTGGCCCTGGAAATTTTACATTGAATATGTACTCTGTGCTCATCATCTCTCTCCTATTGTGACAGGGTGTATTACCAAAACTGGCTCTCCCTGTCTCAAGAGCATGGATACATTTGCCCGTGTTAAAAATGCGTTTTGGTACAAGGGTGATTTTAAGGCAGAAGAAGTTTAGGAGCACATGTAGAGAACACGTATGTCACAGAAGGGCTGCATGATGAAGTGACAGGTGACCTGGCCCTGAAACCGTGGTTTCAGCATCCATTTCTGATACATATCTTGGACAAGTCTTGCTGATGTATGTAATTATCAGAATATAATTTCAGAGATTGCTTTCTTTCCTTGGTAAAAGGAATTTCTTCATTCAAGAGTTCCCTGTACCAATGAAATCAAAAGTCCAGTCACATTTATGTAGACTTCTGTAAACTTTTCAAGTGCTATCCTCGCAACAACCCTGTAGGGTGCCTAGCTCTTATTATTCCCAGTCTGTAGAAAGGAAACAGGGAACTATAGGTTAAGTGACATATCTAGTATGTGATGAAACTCAGTGAAGTCAACAAGAATTTATTTAAGCATCTACTGTGCTAAGAGGGAGGAAGCCAAAGATGAGAAGGGACAGTGTTCCAGACATTAGGGACAGCTAGTGAAAATATCTGGAATTAGGAAATAGCAATGAAGTTAAGTGTAGAGTATACAGCAGCCAGTAAGGTGTAAGAAGATTGAAAAGACAGGCCATGTTATGGAGGTCTTTGCATAACAAACAGGGTATTTTATATGGGAGAGGAGAAGAAATAATCATTTATATAGCACCTACATGCCAGACCCTTTACTAAAAGCACTTTACAAATATTACCTCATTTGATCCTTGTAAGTAGGTGCTGTTATTATTATCCCCATTTTAAGTTGGGGAAACTGAGACTAAGTGACTTGTCCACAGCTAGAAAGTATCTGAGGTGGTATGTGAACCCACAAGTCTTCCTGACTCCAGGCCCAGCTCTATATCAGAAGCTGCCACCTTGTTGACTCATTTTATTTGATGATATTTGATCCTGGAGGTGATAAACAACACCTCAAGATGATTGACTGGGGAGGGGGCAGCATAATCAGAACTCTAGGGAAATCAATTTGACAACTGAATCATGTCTCCTGATTCCAAGCCCTGTGAAGCTGTTTAAAGCCAATTGTATAGATCAATAATATTCCCTGCTAGGGTATAGATGTGATCCATCCTACTTCTGCATCCTGTGCTCAAATTGTTATCATCTTTCTGTAACTCCACAGTGGGAGCTAGGTACCCATCACCTTGGGGCCTCCCTTTGGGTTTCTTAACATTAGATGAACACTGGTATGGAGTAGGGGCTGTCTCTCCATATAATGGACATAACACTGGAATTAGAGTCAGGTTAGATGTGGGGTTCTAATCTCACCTTTGATATCATCCCATTCTGACAATGGACAGCAAATAAACACCAAATGAAATTCCAGTTAATGAGCATAGATTGTCTACTACATGCAAGGCACCAACTGTGCTAGGAATACAAAGACAAAAAAAAATCTGGCCTCAGAGAGCTTTACACTCTACTGGAGGGGTACGACAAATGCACAAACATTTAAATACCAGGTAATTTGTGGAAAGAAACAATCTTAACTATGAAGGATCAGGGAAAACTTAATGAAAAAATAATACCCAAACTGAGCCTTATAGACATACAAGGATACCAGAAGGAAGGTAAGAAAGGAGAGCATTCCAGCCACAGGAGCATACCTGATGCAGATGTATGAGGAAGTATAAGATAGAATGACAAGTAAGGGGAACAACCTAGTAATAATCTAGGTTGGCTGGAAGTTTAATTGTATGAAGGGGAGAGGTAAGGGCTAAAAAGATCAATTGAACCCAGATTTAAATGCCAGGCTAAGGAGTTTACAATATATCTTGGGGGGAAATTAGGGTATTAGTAAAGACTTTTGATCAGGAAAGTGAAATGGCCACACTTTTGACTTAGGAAAACTGTTTTGGCAGCTGTATGGAAGACAGTTTGGAGAGGGGACCAGTTGGAAGCCACCATAATTATCCATCAAGAGCTCTTGAACTAGATTGGTAGTAAGTGGAGAGAAAGGAAGAGATTTGAGAGGTATTATGGAGAGGAATGCAGTTGGCTAAAAATGAGGGAATAGTGAAAGGGAATCATCAAAGATGACTGAGTTTACAAGCTTAGTGACAGAGAGGATGGTAATTCCCTGTATGTAAATAGAAAAGTTTTAAGGAAGGATGACGTGCAGGGGAAAAATGATAAGTTTCCTTTCAAATATGTCTTATTGGAGTTGCCAAAGGAGCATATCTACATAAAGAGTTCCAGAAAGGAGCTGGAGATAATGGAGTTCAACATAGAGACTAGGAGTGGATATTTAGATTTGAGAATCATCCAAATAAATATGATATATAAATCCACAGAAGCAGATGAGATCACTAAGGGAGAGAATATATACCAAGAAGAGTACCCAGGACAGAATACTGAGGAATATCCACCTTTTGGCTATGTTTGGTTTTTTTCCCTGGATGTAATGAGACAAGAATAGGACCACTCTGTTTATGCAGAGACAACAAATCCATCACAAAATGTCATAAAAAATCTGAGGCTTGGAGTATAGAGGTAGCAAAGGGATGGACTGCCCTTATGATGGGGAGAAAATTCTACTAGATAGAGCTCAAGACTTGGCAAAGTGCTTCCCACAATAGGACTGGAGCATAAATCACCTAGGTTCACCCTCTGGATCTTGCCTATGCATCCTAAATAACCTAATGTGCCACAGTTGCTTCTCCTCTAGAATATGAAGGAAGTCTGGTAATGGGAATATTTTAATGGTTGTCCTGGGTATTAAAGCAGATCCCCCCATCCTCTTCTGAACACTTTGGGGCTACAATTGTCCTCATGTTGGGAGCAGGAGTAGAGTGAGGACCAACAGCTATACTGACATTTTATCCAAAAAGAAAAAGTAGGTACTGTGGCATGATGGGAATTGGGTGCCACTATGAATGATGGATTGCACTCCCTCATAATGATAAATAGGTTTGGGTGCGCCCCCACAAGGGGAAATGTTTTAAGATAAGGAAGATATGGTCCCTAGTCCAGAGAAGTATCAAGTAATGTGATTCCTAAATAACAAAATTTCTTGTTAGTGTCTCCTAATGTGACTGGCCCTATCTTTGGTCTAGATATTTTGAAAGAGTGGAAGAGGCACTAGAGTGGTGGCAGGGAACCTGTGGCTTTAAGGTAGTTTTGTTCTGCAAAATTTGGATTCAATCAAAAGGCCATACTTAAGGCTCTAGAAGGCCACATGTGGCCTCACAAAGCCACAGGTTCCTCACCCCTGCACTACAGGGTCTGTACCGAAGAGGATTCATATGCTTCAGAAATGCTTAATGATTCCCACAGAGATCCCAAGTCTCAGGGTCCCGAAGAGCCTCTGGATTTCTAGAACTCAGACATCAAGAAGCAAGTCTTTGCTTCATGTGCAAAGTATGTTGTGGATATGCTTCATCCCTAGCCATGTCAGGATGAGGCTAAAGAGCTAGTGCTCAGTGGGGGAGTTCAGTTCAGACACCAAGGTCAGTAGAAACCAACCCAAAAGGTATAGGAAGAATGGCAATTATAAATATCACAAGAATGTTGTGATGAACATACATCTTAACTTTTATGTTTCTAGATGTCATTAATTTTGGTAAAGACAATAAAATAATTTGTTTTAAAAGTCACTTTGTAAAAAGCAATTCAAAAACAATCATAGATAACTGAAATTTTCAGCAGTTACATCTCAATACAATTGTCTTAAATTTTTATAGTCATTTTAAAAAGTAAAATAATGTGCTATCATAATAATCATAACCAGTTTGAAGGAAAAAAAAAGTCTATCAGAGCAGCTGAAACTAGTACAAACAAAAGCAGTAGAGATAACTTCAGTGGTAGAAATATAGAAACACGAAATCAGAATCCAGAAAATACAATCTATTTTATTTATTGTTGGAATTCACAAGAACTGTTCCTAATGAAGAAGAAAGAGCTGTTTGCTTTTGCGTGAATGCTTTAGCAGCAGATAGTATGAAACTTAATAAACTGAAATGGAATATCCAAAGTATACATGAAGAGTTCATTGGCAAGAAAAGAGAATCTTCCAGAGAAAATTAAATACTTTTAATAAATAGCAAAACCAAAAAATTCTCAGAAACCATGTCTGCAATATCATAAAGATTACAAAGTTGCTAAGTATAAAAAAAGCCTCATTCAGAAGGAAAAACAGTAATGCTACTTAATATCTATTGATATTCAAAATAATGTTTGATGAATCGTATATAAACCCACAAATAATTTGATGGAAAGGTGAACTGGCCATATGTCTGAAGACCTTTTGTTCATTTAACTAAGAAACCAAAATTTCTTAGTTTTCATTTTAAGTGAATAATTCAACAGATATAATCTATTTATTCAAGTACATATATATGCTATGCTGTTGAAACTGATGTTGGAGATTTCTGACTTTAAAAATCTATTGATAGCAATCCTACATTAAGATATTTTCACTATAATGGGTAAAATTGTTTTTTACTGAAAATGACAAAATTTGGGAGAATTGTATTGGACTCTACATGAAAAGATTACAGTCAATGTCCAGATGATTAAAATGTGGCCTCTTAGGGAATCTGAACACATTGCATACTTCACAAATAATCACTTGTATCAAGGATTCAAGTTGTTACAAGTGTAACAGGGCGTGCACAAAGCTGACCTTCTTCCTTCTGGTCAACCCCTTGGGTATGACAGCTCTGAGTGGGCTTTGAACTTGACAGATTATAAACTCCCTGACTGCTCCCTGCTGCCATGTGTGATTCAGCACTCTTGTAGTCTTTGAGATGATGGAGCATTTATTGACTACTGAACAGGAAGAGCTAAAGTCTCTTTCACTTTTGACCCACTTCTCTTCTAGACATTTTATTCCAAAAATCCCCACAAAGCAGTCCTAGAAGTCTTTATATAGCCCTTCCCAAGTATCCCACTTCCTAAACATCTATAGCTGGTAGATTCTGGTGCAGCAACTCCATTGCAATGCAGATCTAAATAAAAGATGAAAAGGTCTGCAAAGAATTTTATAAGAATCACTTTTCACACTATCAAGAAAAATGGAGCTATCCCACTTAAACTCTGAAACCACAATCTCAGATGTGCTTACAAAGGTACAAATGTCATAAAGACAACAAAAAGAAATATATCTGTATTAAACCACATGTATATAGAGGCAATCTGTGCTGGAGTCAACACAATTCTGAAGGCTTTGAAGAATTATTCACAAGATATCCAAAGGAGCAGAATGTACAAAAGATATGGAGAAAAATTTGTACCTTATTAAAAGCCCCCCCCAAAAAAAGTGATATAGAGAACAAGGACCAAATGGTTTTTTTTCTCCTATTTTCCAATCTGTATGAATTCTTATGAGAAAAATCTATACACACATCAAGGCATCCTCAGTGGAGGATACCAGTAGGAAACAGGCTTTTGTAAGCAATATTCCACAGTGGACGACATCTTAACCATCACACAATTAACTAAAAGGTATAGAGAATATAAGATTCCACTGCGATTATTATGGGGGGCAGTGTTAGCTTTTGATTCAGTAGAGCCAACTTAATGGTTCTCTTCCAACAATGTCTTCTATGCATATGTATCAAAATTATGCAAGATTCCTCAAAAGCTATAACAGAGGTAGCTTTGTTCAGTGATTCTCCAAACTTTAATAGCAAGCAAGAGGCATATGTTGGTATGACCAGTTTGTAGTGGATAACAGAGCTATGAAGAACTGCAGTAAAAAGATGCCATTAGTGTAATAAATGTGTGATCAAAAAATTTGAGTTGGTCATATGGTGAGAGTGAATGATGACCATTGCACAGCCTGCATGCTCTATTAACATACGTACTTGTGATGTCAAGAGGAATCAAGGAAGATTGCATGTAATCTTCCTTAGAAATCCTATGTTCAGCTTATAGTAGGGTTTGGACAAGAGTCACACAGAATGGATAGGCATGAATGAGTTGTGATCTGCATTGCTGACTGGAACATTTCCATCAATGCAGTCAAAGACTTATTTGAATATTTTCATATTATCAAGCTATCTGCATAAATATCATGAAACTTATTATTTCCATTCTTATTAACATGTCCAACTAGTTGGCAGTTTTCGGTATGGCATGTAGGAAGCAGACAGTAGGACAACTATCCACTGTATCTATCAAACATATAAATCTCTCTAAAGCTTCCAATACAGTAAAGAGAAAGAAAAATAGATAAATCAATGGCAATAATATGTGATACTGCTACAGCAATTCAAGGCTAGCAAAGCATTTTCTATACATCACTATACTAGCTTTTGAAGCTAAGACCTCCTTAGATCAGTTTGGAAACTTTTAAACTACAATTTTATTGAGATTTCTATTCTAGCTATATCGAAAACTTTTCTCAATATTCTCTCTGGAGTAGACAGTTATTGCTTCATTCCTCATATCCTTTCAAGAGAAATGGCTTCAGAGGGATTTAATTACATTAACAAGTAAAAATCATCATTAAATAGTTTTATGCTTTGTCTTGGCTCCGAGTTAAATTATATGGCTACTGAGGTCTCTTCCAACTCTAAAATTCTATGATTCTATAATAGTCACTCCCATAAAAGTAGTCAAAATTAACAAAGGTCAGGGTTAGAAGTGTGGAGTCACAGTGCCACTGCTGGTCAGATTCTGAAATCCCAATTCACTAGAGATTCTGGCTATAGAAAAATTCAATTACTAATGTGACTGAAGTCCCTACTTCCCCTACCCAGATTCATTTTTTAAATGTTATTATTTTTCCAATTTATTCTCTCCAAGTTTCCACACTCTTAAATGAACAACAAAAAAGAAAAAGAAAATCCACACAACAAATCTGCATAGTCAAGAAGCAAAATAAATTTCTCCGTTGGCCAGATGCAAAAATACAGGTTGCACTTTGCATTTTAACTTTGTCATCTCTCTGGCCAGAAGTCTTCTAGTATTGTGGTTTGTCATTGCATTGATCAGAGTTCTAAAGCCTTTCAAAGTTGTTTTTCTTAAAACAAGATATCATTTTTTGGTGTCAGAGGCTATGTTCATAGATTCATCAGTTATTCTCACTGTCTGTCTCACTGACTCACTGTCAAATTCTTTTCTTCTCCTCCCTTGGGGCAAGAGACCCGCTCTGGCCAAAATGGAGAAATACTCTATGGGTGCTTTGTGTGTAAAATGGCTAAATAAATTATAGTATGCTGGCATAATGAAATATTTTTGTGCCAGAAAACTATGAAGAAAAAAGGAAATATGGAAATTCCTATACAAATTGATGGAAAGCAAGGTCAGCAAAAACTAACCTGTATAATATCTTAACTACAAGTATAAAAAGATAAAATAAAACAAAGCCAGAAGCCATAGAAGTTCAAGATGCTCTTGAGATGCAGAGCAAACATAATTTTAATTGTTTGTTTATAAGCAGAACAGAAGCAAATGAATCCAGTAGCAAAGTGTTTGTTAGTCAATTCATTGATTACACTTCATTAAACAAGTACTTTAAGTAAGATTTTCTTCCTCCTTTTGTAGGTATATTTGATTGTTGATATTAAGTTGATAATATCATATTTGTAATTAGTAATAAGTTTATGATAAAATAACTTTATTAAGTTTATAATACTAAGTTTATAGTAAAAATTATTTTTTTAAAAATCCTCAAGCATAAGTCAACAAGCATTTATTAAATGATTACTATGGGTCAGGCACTGTGCTAAGCACTGGAGTTGCAAATGCAAGCGAAAAGAAAGGCAGTCCCTGCCTTCAACAAGCTTATATTCTGATGGGAAAAGATGATATATATAAAAGATATGAAAAGGGCAATGGGAAGGAGGAAGATCAAGGGCTGTGGTAAAGAAGGTTGGAGAGTCAGGAGCAAAGACAGGGAAGGAGTGAAAGAGTGAGAAGGGTTGGGTACTTCCTCAAAATGGAGGTTCCAAGAGGAAATCAATGACAGTAGAGGGCCTCAGGTGCAGAGGGATCTTTCAGGACTAGAAGGTTGCAGAAGAGGGATCCTCCAGGGTGAAAAGGCAGCTGAAACATGGGTGAGAAGTTCCCAGAGTTAGAAGCAGAACTGAGAGAGGAGTGAAGAAGATAGAATAAATAAATGGAAAGTCCTACACTTGCATTAAAACATCAACTTAGTGAGTACAAGATGGGAAGACAGTAAGTCACTTAACCTCAAAAGGCTTTAGTTTCCTCAATTGTAAATGGAGAAGTTGGACTAGAAAGCCCCGAGGCCCCTTCCAACTCTAAGTCTGTTATTGTATTACTAGACAATAGTTCAAATGAAAAGAGATGTGGGAATTTTAATACACTGCAAGCTCAATACAAGCCAATTTTGTACTATGACAGCAAAAAATAAAAGAGTAGAGAAGAGAAAAAGGAAAAGAAAAGCTAATGTGATCTTGGGCTGTTAAATGCACAGTGGATAGAGTGCTGGGCCTAGAGTCAGGAAGATTCATCTTCCTGAGTTCAAATCTGACCCAGACCCTCACTAGCAATGTGAACTTGGGCAAATCACTTAATTCTCTTTGCCTCAGTTAGCTTATCTGTAAACTGAGCTGGAAGAGGAAATGACAAACCACTCCAGTATCTTTGCCAAGAAAACTCCAAATGGGGTCACAAAGTCAGACACAACAGAAAAATGACTGAACAAAAATGTGACCTCATCCTGTATTTAAGTAGTATAGTGAACAGCATGCTAGCCATGGAGTCTGGAAGACCCAAGTTCAAATCCTGGCTCAGCCACTTAATAGCTGTGTGACCCTGGGCAAGTCCCATAACCTGTCTCAGAATCAGTTTCTTCATCTGTAACATGGGGATTATTGGGTAATATAAATAAAGTACCTTGCAAACCTTAAAGCACTTGTATTAATGTTAGATGAAGGGGAGAACAGGGTACACAATGAGGAAGATAATAGTTCCACTGTATTCTACCCTGTTCAGACCACATCTGAAGCATCATATTCATTTCTGAGGATTGAATATATCTCATCCAGCCCAAGCAGGTACCCTGAAGCATAGCTCTCTGATTCCTAATTTGTGGAGACGCAAGAGAAAGAAGTGGAAAAGAGAGAAAGCTGTGAGAGAGAAGGCTTAGACTTTGGAAAAGCTAATGGAAGCTCACAGAACCTCATACGTGTGAGAAAACCAGCCCTGCCTCCCCCCAGCATGGCCCTTGGTACCTACCGCCTGCCCCTAGATACTGCTAAACACACACTTCCCCGGTGACACCATTCTCTCCTTGGCTGCACTAAGATTTTACCTTGCTTCTGAATAAAAGAATCTATACTATTTACTCTGGTATGTTCTCTTGTCTACCCTAATCAGTATAACATCTCCAATTTCTGTTTTACTGTTTGTTTAGATAAATATATTTGCTCACTCTCAATGATCATCTTTGTAATAATCATTTGGTGGAGGGAGCTAAGCTGGCCAAGAATATACTAACTGCTGCTCTCCCCTTTAGAAAGACCAGAGAAAGTAACTTTATCCTGGACCCCCTGTAAGAGCATCATACCCCTAGACTGCTAATATCTGATATGTAGTAGATAGACATCATTCTAACCACAATACCCCACTTGAAGATAGGAGACAAAGGAATACTCACTCAGTCACAGTCATTTTCCTACTCTTTACAAAGATAGAAATTGCAGCCAGCCTTGAAGACTTGGAATAGGTCTTTCCAAATGTCACCTGGGTTCTTTGTGGCCATGGCTGAAGTCATTACCTATATTTTAAGAAATATATTAATAACCTAGAGAACATTCAGAACAGAGCAACCAAGATTGGAAAAGGCCTCAAGTTTTTATCACATAACTGGCTAAAGGAATAGGGAATGTTTACGTGGGAAAAAAAAGACTTGGAAGAAATTGATAGCTATCTTCAAAAATCAGATGAGGGACTAGACCAGGGGTGGGGAACCTGTGACCTCCCAAAGGGCAGAACTAGTGAGTAGAATTTCCAAAGAGGCAAAATTAGGTTTGATGAAAGGAAAAACTTCCTAACAATCAGGGCTATCACAGAGTAGGCCTAATGGCCTTGTCAGGTAAAAGGTTTCCTCCTCACTTGAAGCATCCAAGCACAGGATAATGTCCACTTGTTGGGGATGTCATCAAGGAGATTTTTAAGTGGGTGTTTTTAACCTTTTCATATGTGTGATCTAGACCTCTTTGGTAGTCTGGTGAAGCCCATAGATGTAATTTCAGAAAAATGTTCTTAAATATATTGTATTACAAAGGAAACCAATTATATTGAAATATGGTTATTGAAATATTAATATTTTAGGGTTATGGAGCCCAGGTTAAGAGCCTGGCACCAGGTGATCTCTGAAGTCCTCCCAAACTCTAAGATTCTGTTATTCTAGAAAGTTCTTCTCATACCAACTCAGCTCCCTGTTGTCCTCTCTGTCCCAGGAAGCCTCACTGCTCCCTCTGTCCTCAAGTCCTGCTTTTGCTTGGACTTCCTGTCTTTTTCCCTGCTTTGTGGCTTAAGGTCATCTGGTCTCTATTTAAACCTCGTCAACACCTGATTGATAGTGAGCATTTTTCCAGGAGTAGGCCAAGGAAAAGGTTTTTATTCACCCATTCCTGAAATATTCTATAAAGATGAAGAACCAGACAGAATTCCTCTCTATCTTTAATTTGCAAACTTATACACAGCCAGCGCCATAGAATTCAGGATTAACAGTTATTTATTTCATTCTCATTCATTTTCTTTCCTCGGATATGTTATATATTATATATACCGTGAAGGCAAAGACTATGGCCAGCCTGTGTAACAGAGGTACTAAAACAACTGACTGACTCCGAGGTCAGGCTAGTATTCACTAGTCCATGCTGCCCTACTTCATTATATATAGATCTATAAGTATAGGTGTGTTTATATATATACACATATGTACATATATACATATATATGTATATATAATATATACATGAGAGTAATGGGGGAGAAAGCAGAAGGGAGAGGAGGAGAGATAAAGAGGGAGGGAGAGAGGAAAAAAGAGAAACGAGAGGAAAGAGAGAGGGAGAGGAGAGAGAAAAGGGAGGGAGGGAGAGAAGGAAGGAGAGGAAAAGAGAGAAAGGAAGGGAGAGTGAAAAAAGAGAAAGAGGAGAGGGAAGAGAGAGAGAGAAGGAGAGAGAGAGGGAGAAAGAGAATGAGAGAGAGGGGAAAGAGGGAGAGAGGACAGAGAGGGAGAGGAAGGCAGAGGGAGAGACAGAGACAAAGAGAGATAGAGAAAGGAGAGAGAGCTAGAGGTGGGGAGGGAGAGAGAAGGGAGAGAGTCAACAAAATATGAAAAGAACAAATCATTTTTCATGTTATGGGGTCACGAACATTTGACATATCTGAAGTCCTCAAAATGTATGACACTACCCTGAGTTCCTGACAGGATCTCTGCACAAATGCCTTCCAGCTCTCTCACCATTCTTCAGAGTGCTTGCCAAAGTGCGAAACTGAGCCCTAGAAGGAAAGCAGACTGTCATTAGATCAGATTGAATCTAGACAAGAAACAAATACAGTTTCAAATGAAAACAGGCAAATTAATTTTTAAAGGCCCATTTGAACATAAAAGTGAGAGGATTGGAACACAGACTTTTAGCAGCAGGGGAACTATCTGGGGAAGGAGAATAAATCGGAGGAACTGAACAACAGGGGGAATAAAGAAAGCAGAGTGGGAACCTTGTACGTGGCTAGTTTCACCTGTTTCCAGCTGAGCTGTGCAGATGTTTGAGAAGATATGGGGCTCACAAACCACAGGCTGCTGACCTCTACTAAATAAATCAAATTCCATATCAAA